>NC_049255.1:38020750-38332178 GCF_011100685.1 Canis lupus familiaris
CATCAAGTAAGACATTTACATGTTTACAAAAGATACCTCTGAGCCACCATAGTGAGCTAAGCCCTATAAATGTGAATCTATTTTACCTACTCATTTAGAAGCACATTTAACATTTTTAAATAGCCATTAAAAATGTACTAAACCTGTGTTTAAATTGGCAGGTAGTATTCAGGTTAAGTACTAAGCCAGTCAGTCACAAGAGTTATCAAATCAATAAATATTTTTAAATGCTCAGAAGTGTAGAATATAAGAGCAATCAATTCAAGTCGAGTTCATTCCTCTGGGCTGTCCTTTTGGATAATTGTTTAAACAGCAAAGAGAAGGAAGATAAATTCAAATATTCTTCAGGATTAAAAAAAAAAAAAAAAACCTTTGTAGAAAGGTCTGAACAACTTCAATTCCTTTTATAACTCTGTTGTAGACATGAGCATGAATAAAAACCAAAGACAATTTTCATATTTAATTTGTTCTAAATTATGAATCAATATCACTCCTAGACATAAAACAACACATATAAACTACTTGGTAAATTGCTCTTTTTACTTTAGTCAAAAATCAAGTTACTTATTCTCCGTTATTCCCTGATAACTCCAATCCTTTTCTCAGTTTTGAGGTCCCTATCTCAGCCACTGCATTCAGAGGCTACCAGAGGCATTGACTGGGGTGCCCACCATTCACTGAAACTCACCCAAGGCTTCTTAGGGGAGCAGTATTCAATACTTCTAATTCTTCTTTATGTCCCTACTGTTATTCTTTTGCCATCTTTAGGCCAAACACAATTGTATCACTTTTCATTTTTTATAATAACCAAAAAAAACTACATATTTCATAGGCTTTTTCCATAGTTTCAAAAAGACTAATCTGAAGTGATAAATATGGGTCAAAGCAACACCCTACATTTCTGCCAATTTATTTTGGGAATTTAAGAGATATTTTAATTTTTAAAATTGTGCTGAGAATATCTTAATATTAATATTTCAATACCCAAATGCAACTTTATATTCTAAATAGAACTTTTTTAAAATTGCTCTTATAGATTTTTGTATGTTTTTTGACTTAAGATTATATTTAGCCAACACTCCTATATTCTTTTGCTAGTTTGTAAGGAGGTTGTCACCTGAGTTTGGTAGAATTAGAAAAGCGAGATACAAAAATATCTTGAAATATCCTGAAATATATCAGAGAAATATTTAACTTAATGTGTTTTTTAGGAAATGGAAACCAGTAAGTGTATTTAAGGACTTATGTGACTAATAATTATTCATTAGGACCATTAAAAGGAATTGTGATTTCTAAACCCTTGTTGTCAGGCACAAATAAATCCCCATTAATTACTCTAGATCTATTGACACTTGCTACCTTGGCTTAAAATTTTGGTTTATCAGAAAGAAAGATAAAGCAGTTATTAAAATTTAAAATAGAGACAACTACCCAGTTCCCAAATCTATCACTTTTTTAACTTGAAAAACTTACATTCTTAGCCTAAAATATTTAGAAGGACAATAACCATCAGTGTATTATTTCCCTATTACCATCACACTCTTTTCAGAGACCTAGATGCTTGACAAAGCCTAAAAAAAATACACATAATAGAAAATATAAACATGCTTTATGAACATTTCTGTTTTTGCTGTACCTGAACTAGTGTTTTAGTCTCTGAGAGTGGTTTTAACTTTAGTAAGTCTGTAGCAGCTGCTTAGGCAAAGTCAGATATCTTAGGTGACATCCACCTTATTTATAGAGAAAAAAATATGAGACAAAATTTAAAGGCATGACTTAGCTCTAATAAATTCATCATAAATTACTAAAGTATGTCTAATATGTTTGCACTAAAGATATAATGGTTCCTAATTTTTTTAAAGTGATGGCATTAGCAGATGATATTCAACAGTAGGCTATATATTAGTTTATAAGATTCTGTTTTTTTTCAAATCAGTGTAAATATAGATGCAATTTAAACTACTATTTATTTCATATATTATATTTAAGCTATTTACTATTTATATTTACATCAAAAAGATCTGTATACTATGAAGAAAATTAAGTCTAGGATTGACCTCTGTGATAAAACACTATCATAGTACTCCAATTATCCTATAATAGAAATATGACATCTTTCTAAACTTTAATAGCAATTTTAAGGGTTGTTATATGCAAGAATTTTACTTATTTTGATAATTAGTACCCCTATATCATTAGCTTCACGATTACTTCAAGCAAAAAGAAATAGTGTTCAGAAGACATTGTTAGAATTTTATATAACTTTCTAGAAAAGAACTGCTTGGTATATTAAGTTTTTAAACAAGGCTGAAATCTTTGAGAAATTTGAAAAGACAAATTGGAAATTAGAATCAGCCCAAACTGTCAGTAATTCTTTCAAGTCTAATTTTCAAAGAAAAATAGATACCACACAAAATAGCTCCTAAGATGCATTGTCATATTTTCACTGTTTCCCAACAAAGTCCACTTCATTCTGTTATTAGATATAAAATGTGGCAAGTCTTCTCAATGTGTGACTGTATTGTTTTCCAGGTGAACAGAACGGTTCTACCAAGATTTCATTACTGTTCACAGTTGGTGCTTTGTAATTCTATGTAATTTTAATTAAAGAAGAATTCTGAAACAGCCTCCCTCTGTGCTACCTACAAGCATACAATTAGCAGAGTACAGTGTCTGCTGTGAACAGTCAGTTAATGATTTCAGTTTAATAATTTATTATTGCTTCTTCGGTTGCCAGCCATACTAGAAAAATAAGCTAAAACTGTATGTAGCAAACAGGCATTTAAAAATGGAGAACAGTTAAAAATGTCAAAAGGATTGTTTTCTCTGTGTAAGTCTAACTTCTCCGCAAGCCCCCAAATCTTTACAAATGAGTGGATACCATTTTCCCGCCCAAGGATGTAAGAAGAAAATAAATTTAGTTTTTACTTCTAAATGTAGTTCTGTCTAATGGATAGTTTCTATGTCAAAGTATCCTCCTCTCATCACTTAAAAAGCTAAGACACTCTTCTCAAGTCACCCTTGGAGGGAGGAGAGGGGATTATGGTAAATATATATACTGGTATTAAGTCAAATTTAAAATAATCCTTTTAAAAAGTCTCTAAATTCTGCAATGAGCTGTTTACCTAACTTGAGAATCTGGACAAATGAGTTGAGCTGCAATTCCTGATCCTAATAGAATTTTTAATATAAGGAAAGTATTTTATTATTACAGTAGAAAAAATAATCGCCCTTTTCACAGGAAATGTAAAGCAGCATCCAAATAATCACCAGTTTTTTTTTTTAATGATTTTGTATTATATTAGTCCATTCTGAAAACTGAAACCTCAATTGTAAAGATGTGGGAGATTTAAGTTTGATAAAAAAGGTCAAAAGCAAAGGAACAAAACTATACTTTTAAATGTTTTTTAATATTGGCATTAACAAAAAGACAATACACTCATCTAATTTAGTTTCAATTGTGGGTAGAAGATAAAATGGACTATTAATAGAATTGTAATGTTTTATATATGTATGCATTCATCATCATATACATACATATATAATATTTCAAAATTCAATAGTTAAAACAATGTTTGCCAATATAAAGTTAAGCATCTATTTCTTAATAGGGCATTTTTAATACCAATTAAAATTATCTGTGGTTCCCTTATATACTATTTCTAGATCCTTATGGAAAACTACAAAATTCGGGCAAAGTATCTTAGAAAAGTAAACACAGTTGATTAAAAGTCAGAGCTGTAGAAGATACTTTAATATCCTAAATTTGAGCACTTTGTATCTGGGCTTAGCTGTATAGATATAGTTAGTAATAGTGTTATAGAAATAGAAATAGTATTCTATTTCATGTCTATGTGACAAAATCATAGAGCCAAAGTGGGACTAAGAAGAATACAATAATTACACAAAGAGGGAAAAATATAGTTTAGTTTACTTTTTTTCTCCAGAGAGTAGAGTCATTGGAGTGAGCTGATAACCCAGACTCAACTTAAAAAGATTATTTAAGTGACGGTCCCCTAAGTGCATCAACGACAAAAGTACAGACTTTACTGCCTAAACATTCATCTGCCAGTTGGTACTTGAATAGTTGAAACAAAACTTCTTGCAACCTAAAACACAGTGTTGTAATTATGTTCACAAATTAGAGCATAAATTATTCAATTTAATTATGATGCATTCAATACAACCTTTATAGTAAATAAGAAATGGAAAAACAAGGTGTTTTATTCACAATAGCAGTGATAACATTGTCCTTAGCATATGGCTTATAAATTCCATACGAGGTCTATGACATTCAAAAAAATAATAATTCTAAGATCCATTATCATTTTTTCTTGTTCTACTGTCACGTTAGAAATTGATCAAAAAGCACTAAAATTCACACTCATTTTTAATTTGTCCAAGTTTTGTAATTCAATTTATAATTTTTAACAAAATTTTAGCCAGAAAACAGTGAATATCTATTGCTCTTTTCACAATAGCTCGTAATATGAATTGCTGAAGAAACACTTTAACAAAACAGCAATTTAAAGAACTATATTAAAATCATGCTCTTTTGTCCCTAAAATGGAAAATGTATTCTCTGCTTCATGATGTGTGTTTTTTGAGGATAAGGACAATTGCCAACCATTTGTTTTTCAGATATTCGGGACAGTGGGGGTCCCAAACCAGTGATGGTGTATATCCATGGTGGCTCATACATGGAAGGTACTGGAAATTTATATGATGGGAGTGTCTTGGCAAGCTATGGCAATGTGATCGTCATCACAGTCAACTATCGACTTGGGGTACTTGGTAAGAAGTCTCTTTTCTTTTCACCATTAATCCATGAAGTATGTGATAGTTTTGTTTTGATTTGTTTTGTTTTGCTTTGCTTTGTTTCATTCATTGTTCTATGCTTGTTGACTTTGTTTGAACCAAAATTTTTGATATTTTCATTAAATTCTATAAGTGTCCATAAATTGCTTGATGGAAGACAGCTAGGGTTGATTTTAAAATTTGAAAGTGAAAGGTAGTGAAATTATTCACATTGTTGAGTAATGTTTTTCCTGGTTTCACTTTAAAACCCTGTGAAATGCAGAGCCTGTCTAAAGAAGAATTAATCCCTGAACACATTTTTCCTTCTACTTTTCTTTTTTACAATGCCATAAAATGACCTGAAATTTGACATGAGTTTAGAAACAAGTTTATAATCCTCTTCGAGGATATGCATATGGACTGGTTTTGGGGAATGGTTGTTGTTGTGGTATAGGTTTGAGTTTTAAAAAATATGTCAGATCATAATTAGATATATTTGTCTAAATGTATTTACCCTGAATTATTTGATTATTTGATTTCACAAGGTGATAAAGAGTTCAAGTCAATAGTGTAGACATATGTGAAACCAAATCAAATTGGAGAGCCTTGGTTTAGAAGGAAACTAGAGAAATATTATTTGTGAAATAACATCAAGTACTCTGAAATAGGCATATTGCTTTATGTAATAACCCATTATTAAAAGATAAACTTGATATTTTACTTGTGTAAGTTTATATTTATAGTATTGCCACAACTTTGGGAGTAAAATTATCATTTAATAAAGCACCTTTATTATGCTATTTTAGTTAAGAGTATTTGTTAAAAGAGTAGAATTTATCACAAAAGATTTTTATCTTTTTAATCTTAGTTGTTCTCAAAGTCTTATCACATACTATACACTTTTTAAAGGCATATAATTTGTGTTCTTATTTGCAACAAAGAGGCACTTCATTCTTTCATTCTTTAAAAGATTTTGAAAAAGGAATTTGATTTATGTTCTCTTTTTTAATAATTGTTCATATCATATATTTTGGCCGTTGAAAATTGTTTTTTCCCCCTTCTATGTAATTATAAGCCTATGTTCGTGTCAATCTCGAAATATTAAAAAAAAGAATAACTTTAGCCAGTCAGGTTTGTATGTCTTGGGGAAGGAAATATTTTAGCAATACAAAGTGAAATCTTGATCTTTTTCTACTTTGTTATTTTGAATTTGAAGTATGGTAGACAACAGATATACAATGGCAAATGTAGGTGTAAAATACCTATGTAACATTTTCCAAAAACACGCTAGTTCCACACAGTGTCTAATCAGGCTTTTCTTCAAATGTTCTTATAATTTCAGTGGGCAGGAATGAATGTTTTCCCACCAATGAAAACTGTATATTGGAAAGATGTATAGAGATGTTCATAATCATCTTCTTAATTTTAAATATCAATGTTTTCCTTTGGTTTTTATGCAAGACTTTAATGTGAGAATTTTCAATATTTTAATAATTTGACTTTAATTATATTATTTAAGCTCAGTTGTTTTTATTGTTACTCTCATATTTTTCTAAATTTCTCAAGTTGAAAATCCTGAAACAGTGACCAATTTGCCAATTGAAAATTTAAAATTAAATGCCACATTCTGACAACAGTGTTTTCAAGGGCTTAATCATACATATTTATTTTATTTAAAAAATCCTTTAGCCACACCTTATGTTGCCTCACTCTGTTATTAGTTGTATTCACATAAAGTAAAATTCCATAAAATGAACTGTTCCATTAATAAAACTTTGCCTGTTTTTTAATGTATTCGGAATTGATGAAGGCCTGACTTTGATTCAATTTGAATCCTATATGTACGTTCATATCCTATCACTAAATACCATGCTTTAAATGACTGAACTGCAGGACAATAGACTAACTAGCTACAAAATGAAGAAACCAATCAATTGCTTGATCTGTATAATGGTAAACAGAGTTGGTGTTGATGATGGATGATTTTCTCAGTGCTAGCTAAATACTTGTTCTGCTCTACTGCCGTTTAGGATTTCACTTTCAGTTGGTTCCTTTGTTGCTATTAAACACATCATAGACTAAAAATCAGCATCAAGAAGCAGATGTTCCTTTCTAGACCCCTCAACCTGATAAAGTACAAAACTCTGTGAAATTTTTAAGTACATCTTAGAACACTAGTTCTGTATCCTGGTGTATGTATCCTGGTCACTGTCTTCCTGAAATGTCTTCACAGGCATTGGGCCTTGTGAAAATATATTTAAATGAAGTAATTCATGAGAAATAAGTTATGGAACCGTTTGTTTCAGCACACTCTGCATATGTGGTATACCACAACCAGATCAGCAGCTCATCTGGTAGGAGACCTACAACAATAAAGCCTATAGGGCTTTTTTGTTGTTGTTAATAATTTGTCTGACAGTAACAAGGTAAGCCGAGGCTTCTTGGGAATGGGATCCAAAAGCAATGCTGTTTAGTTTGCATTTGGGAGTGCTGGAAATTAGTAGAAAATAAGATCTGGTCCCACATTAGAGAAAATCTTGAGCTGTGCTTTGATTTGGATGCTTTGATGTGACGGATATGAATTTGGGGGTTCAATGTATAATTTGGCTAACTACAAGACTATTGCTCTCTGAAGACCGGCAGAAAAAAATCAAGATGTCTGAAACAGGTAATGTAATTAGTGTTGATTTGAATTTGCCATCCCAGAGGAGAAATATTACAGGTTTTATTTGTTTATTTGTTTGTTTTAGCAATAAGTAAAAATGTGATCATGTGTTAGTAATAAAATTCATACAGCTATCTAGAGGCAAGATTCCAGTTTAAAGTATTTCATGTTGCAAAAGAGATTTCGTTGACTGCAATGAACTGTTCCATTAATGAAACTGGCGTAGAAATGGCATAGAAGAAAATATACCTCCTATTATAGCATTGCTCTAACAAAGCTAGGGACGGGTGGGGGTTATTTTGTCAACTGAGACCCTTTTGTGATTTCCTGTGGAGTAGTAATATAGACTATCACTGTTATAATATTGGAAATGCTGTTGATGATCATAAGAAAAGCTGCTAAAAAGGTTGAAAAAAGGGGAGGGGTTCCAGGTCTATGCCTGTTAATCTCACTTACCCTGCGTCATCTGAGAGGTCTCTGTAACTGTGTCTCATTCAGTCTCACACACCCAAGTGAACATTTAGACTTTTTTTCACTTCTGGTTTTAAACATTCTTTTTTCTTCAGCCAGTTTTAACTCTTCATCTCTGTTATTTAGCATATTCTTGCATAGTTCCTTAAAGTATATAAAAAAACAATTGTGTTAACAATTATAGTGCATAGTTAATAAAAGTATTGTAATGGAAACCTAGGGAGAAATGTTTTGATTATATGTCCTTAAAGGAGGGAAATAATATTAAATATTATGCTTGTAAGTGGGATAAACATATGTGCTTATGGACAAGAAGTGGAAGGAAATATGAAATAAATTGCTCACTATTAGGATGAGATATTGTGCAATTAACAGTTTTGAAAATAGAAACTGTCCAAATTATATGTTTTCAAGTCTCAGAAATGAAAAAAAAAATACATTAACTAATTTAGTGTTAAAAAATGTGTCTCAACTGCCTCTTTAAATTTAGAATAAATTTAATAGTTATTTTTAGAGAAAATGAAAAAGTTTTATACCACTGTTCAAATCTAATTTAGGTAAACAAGGCTTTTATCAGATGGAAATTTAATGTTACTTTTATCTTGATATGGATATTTTGAAGGTAATTATGTTTTCATAGTTCTAGCTCATGTGATTTGACAAATTTTAGGAGTCTAATGCTGTACTTAGTAATCTAATGGCTATACCACTCCTCTCTGGGAAAAAAAAAAAATTGAAGTGCATCTACTGTATTTGAAGCATTACACTTACTTTATAATGCTGTTTAGAGCTAAATCATTTAAAACAAGCATTTTTAAATTTTTTTGACTTTACAGCATATCAATGTTAATGAACACAATTTTTATTCTATTAGAAATGGCTAGAGAGAATTGGTGACTTTTATAATTATATTCTCTACCCAATGGTAATGCTTCAAGTATTATTAGACAGGTGACAGGAGTAAATATAACTTTGCTGGTGGTCAGTCATCAGAAATATAATACTTGCTTCCAATAGCATACATCTTCTATGAAGGCCAAAAAGTAAGAACAATATTGTCCTTATCTTTAGACAGTTTTCAATCTAATTGAGAGGAAGAGTACTCAGTAGAGAACAATAGTTGATATTTTATTCTGTATTTTATGATAATTTATAATAATTTTAAAAAGCATAAACTATCAGATGGATCCCTATGGATGCAGTGGTTGAGATATTTGAATCTGAGCAGTCCAGCAGCAAGGAGATTTGGTTAAAAAATGCTTATGATTTTTAAGAGAAAAGTATATTGATTTCTGAAGTGGTACAATGTTTTACATTATTATTGGTATTTACTCTATCTTGTTTCTTTTTGCTTTGTTTTAATTTCTGTTTGGTTCTAAATCCTAAAACAAATAAAAAATCTTTAAATGTGACTATATATTTGAGAATAGTATGTAATAAAGTATTAAATTTTATAAGATGATCCAAATGTTTTCTTGGGAGGTAGAAGACCGAGTCAGGCTGTCCTTGGAGTCATAAATGTCTTCATGGAATTGGTTTTATTTGAGCAAGATCATGAAAAGTAGTTTGTCTCTGGGATTAACTGAAGGGAAGAGAGAAGCACTTTCTTTCAGTATCTCTTTATTCATACTCTTTCTGCTTCAGAAAAGTGGAGATAATATGTGACAAAAGCACACATATATAGGTTGCACATAGGAATACATATACTATAGAGAAAAGATACAGAAACTTAGGCCATGAATATGTGTTAGAATTGAATATAAATATATATTTCAATTCCTAGAGGGAAGGTAAAAATGATAATGGATTTAATTTCATAATTATTCTTATCAGATAAAGAAAATATACATATTAATCTGTATAAAAAGACACAGCTTTTTCTCGTAGTGTACTCCAGCAAAATTTATCATATGGCTTGTTTTTATTTAACAATGAACAATATTGGAACCACGTGATAGTTTTGATGTCATTAGAAGGTACAGATATATTCTCGATACCTGATTACCTATATTAACCTTCAACAATAGCCAAGGATATAATAATAAATGCCCACAATTTCTATAGTGTCATTTCAACAAAGACCTAACCAAATGCAATTCGAGGAAGATATTTGGTGATTTCACTTATAATAGGATAGAGCTAAAAACCAATTGAGAGCAATGGACAGTTTAACTTGGTCCATAGATTTATTTTCTCAAATATCTTATATCAACTGGGTTTTAATAAGGGCTGGATCGTAATCAATTTTAGATTGAGTGCTAAAATGAGCTACTGGAGTAGAGGTATCGTTTATCCTTTGGAATAAAGAAACTTAGGACAGATAATGCTACAGAGCAAAGTAAACCATTTGTTAACTATTTTTATTCCACTTGCTTTTTTCCAAACTGATTTCAAATGGTTTGCAATAAAAGTAATTATTTAGTTATGCCAACGACTTAGAAATAATCTGAAAGTAAACAGGTCAATTAACATAGGTGTTAAGTAAAAGAAGTTCATTTTTTTTTTAAAAAAAATGTGTTTTTGGTACAGTCACGTGTAGAACTATTCATTAATGTATTTATTCATTCAGTATAAACTGAACAATATTATATATCAGGCATTCTACTAGTTGTTAAGGATAATGTGAAAAACAAGACAGGCATGATCCCTGCTATCCAGTAGATTACTAGCCATTCGGGAAGATAGAAAATAAATGAATAATTATACAATGACATCTTTTACGTTGATAATGATTTAGTGTAAAGTCGATTTTCTTTACAATTACCTGGATGATAAGTACTAGGGAAATGACAAGTGCTAATCTTTCCTAGACACTCAGAGGAGGTTTCTCAGAGAAAGTGACATTCCAGTTTCGATTTCTCGTATTCTACTGGGAAAGGCCTTGTCAAGGTTCCTGAGGACCTCCAGTTTGTTGATTACATTGGCCACTTCTCTGTTTTTAACTTACTTGATCTCTCCATAGAATAAGAGACAGTGAACTAGTCCCTCCTTCGCATGCTGTTGCTTGGCATCACCCGGGATTGCCTCCTATCTCACTGTCTGCTCCTTCTCAGCCTCCGTCCCTGACTCCTCCTCTCTCACCCTGATCTCTAAATGCTGAAATGCCATTAAGCAGACTTTTTGGCTCCCTTCCTTTTCCTTTTCAATATCCTCCTAGGGGACTTCATGCATGGCTCTGAATCTCTTCTAAGTGACTTCCAAACTCTATCATAAAAGCAGAGTCCCGGCTGAGAAGGGAGCCTGATATATGGGGCTGGATCCCAGGATCCTGAGATCATGACTTGAGCCTACAGCAGACACTTAACCCACTGGGGCCACCCAGGTGCCCCCATATTTATATACTTCGGCCTGTCAACATCTCCATGGGGATACGTAGGAATATTTCAACTTTAATGGCTAAAACATGTTGATTTGCACAGGTACGTTTTCATTATCTTCTACATCTAGGTTATTATAATAATTGCAACAATAGCAATAATAATAATAGTCACACTCATTGAGAGTTTATTAGATTCCAAAAGCTGTTTTAAGCAGTTTATATTAATTGCATTCATAATTTTCTGCAATAAATCTAAAGAGGTAGAGTTGTCATTTTCCCAGTTTTGTAAGTTCAGAAACACGTGAGTAGAGAGGTTAAGTATCTTATTTGCAGGCATTCGGGTCAAATGGTTTTAAGTGGTGGAGCCAGGCTTCTAACCCAGGCAGTCTTCTCTTGGACACAACACTGTGCTGGTGGCATTGGCACTGCCATCCTTCTGGATGATCAAGGAAAAACTCTAGATTTCCATTTGTCTCTCTACACTCAACAACCAGTTCAGCTTCTTTTACTGAGTTGTTCCAACATGCATCCTGGATCAGTCTCTGTCTTTCCATTTCCCCTTTTACCAAGCTAAGCTAAGGCTCCTTGAACCTCTTATGTTATTTTCCTCTTTCACTTTTGCTCCATGCCTATGATCCATTCTCCATTCAGCAAAATCAGATTATCTTTTTACAGTATAAATTATACCAGCCCACTTTCTGCTCACCACCCTCCAGTGGCTTTCCATTATTCACTTAAAATAAAATTCAAACTCCTTCCCTGACCTAACAAAACCTTTCATAAATCTGTATCATGTATCTATATCTCTCAGTGTTCTTACCTCTTATACCGGTATCTAAGCTCATTTCAAAATGTTCTTCCTCTCAGTTCCGGCCATCTTTTGTTCTTTATACACAACAAACTCATTCTCATTTTTGATATTGTACACTTGCTATTCCCTCTGTCCCAGAGCTGTGTGGGACTAGTTGTTGCTCTTCTGATCTTGATTTGAACGTCTTTTCTCAGAGCAACCATCCATGTTCAACCAATGTCCTTTTTAAAATTCTTTGTAATCATACCTGGTTATTTCCTATTTATGTTTGGTTTGCCTGGCTCTCCAAAGCCTAAATTAGTCCCTGACACACAGGATTTGCTCAGAAAATATGTGTTGAATGACTTTAATGTGAATCTGAGCAGTCCATAGGTACTAATCCAACATGGTCGTTGAGTGGAGGGTGAAGCGGAGTTTCAGGAGGAGAGGAAAATCTGGGTGAAAGCTAGAGGAAGAGGGAAGTTTGTGGTGTTGAAGGGGCTGAGCAAACCCAGCTAGAATGCTTGGAGCAAGGGGTAGACAATGGCAGATATGGTTGAAAATAGGCACCAGGCTGGGCAGTGTCGCCTCAAAGATGTAGGGCTTCTAAGAACAATGAGAAACAATGATAGGACATGGAGCAGATAAGTGATATGATTAGATTTGCATTTCAAAACGTGTGTCGAACAGGCCCAGACGTTGATCAAAGTTGACAATCTGCTATGGATACAAAAAAACGTGGCTAGTGCCTCATTAAAGTGAGATGCTTGGGAAAGTCTGTGAATAAGGCAGATATTTTGCTCATAGAAGATTAGAGGACCAGCTGAGCTTTGGCTGACTCAGGTGAGTATGGGGATCTGTCTTTTATACAAAAAGCAACATAGAGATTTTGCCAATAGTCGGTGAATGAGAATGGAATGAATCAAGACAACATTTTGCATTTTTACCACAGCTGCTTATGACTTATTTTGTTTCTAATTATCTTACATCTTTTAATAATGGAATGAATTGGACCAGTATTATGGAGAGCTCTTTTGAATTCCTATTTTGAAAAAGTATGAATCAATATGATCTGTATTATTCCAGAGACTGGCCAATATAAGAGACTGTAATAATATAATGTCTCCTTATTTGTCTTTCCATGTTATTAATATAGCCTTATATAAGCTCTTAGTTGTCCTAGAAAGGAGTTTTGTTTTGTTTTTTTATTAGTTCTGGGAGGAAGTTGGGAGTTTGTGGTTTATGATTTTCTTGAGGCATTAAGATCAGTCATTTGGAAACAGACCTTGGAACATAGAATAGAAATTTCCCTCATTCCTAGTCAAGGTGTTCTCTGGATCCAGAATTGGACAACTATTTTCCAGCACTCAAAAGCCTGCAGATAACAAACCATAAACAAAAAGATAATCAATTTCCTTTTCATCTTAATTCTGTCATTCATTTATTCATTCATTAATTCATAGGCATTTGATAAGTGTCAATATAGGTTCCCAGTAGCTGGGGGTCCATGTGTTCACAATGTTAAAAAAAAAAAAAAAATCAGACTCTATCCTTCCTCTCTGGATTCCACAGTACATACGGAAGATTGACAATAAGCAAACCAATGAAAACTATTAGTACAAATTTTGATAAGTTGTGTTTCCAAAAGGATCAGGGTATTAAGAAAAAAGAATATTTGTGGAAGTTAAATGCAGAATGAGGGCCTCAGGAAACGCCTCTTTGTACCTCTCAGGCTAGCATAGTCATGGGTTTTGTTTTGTTTTGTTTTCCCCCATGCATTTACAAGTTAAATATTAAAAGACAGACAAAATATTTTGAAATAGTTTCAAAAGATGCAAAATTAGAAGCCCAATAAGCCACTTAAACTAGCAACTGTGGTAAAAATGCAAAAATCCAAACAAACAGACCACCCACAAACAACAAGGCAGGATTGTCTATTTGAATTTAATAAGCAAAACTGGTTTGTGAAATACACCTGCACAGGGAAAGGATCCCTGGGGAGCGACTAGCCCTTCACTATTGATCTATTGAATGAGAGTATACCTATAGGATTGTCCAGAGGCAATTAACGGTTTTCACCCTCACCTGCCCTAAGTTGCCCAGAAAAGCCATGCAGTATTATAAGTTAGTCACACATCTGATTTTTTTTTTTTTAAGGGAGATAGGATTATCTTCTTCATCAGTGTCAGGTTTTTTCCAGTTTGTTCCAAACCAAGTGAGGCCTTGGATTTTGCCTTTTAGTGTAATTTGTTTTTAAATGATCCTTTCCTCCCTCCGATGATCCCTCAATAAGAAACCCAACGCCATACTCCTCTCACTTTCCCATGACGTACGAAGTGCCATGATCTTTGATATTCCATCCACTTTTACTACTTTGTCTTAAAAAAATATGCTGCAATTTCATCTGCCAGGACACCTTGTCATGCCTTTCTCTTTCTAAGGTTCTTCTTGAATAATTTACTCCCATAAACATTTGGAGATTGTTCCTTTTTCCTTTGTCTTTCTATTTTTAATCGACACAGTTCAATTTTTTAAAAATACCTTGTATTTGTCTCCTTTTTCCTATTCCTGTTGCTCCTAACTACTTTCCTTGGTTACCAGCTTTTCCAGCTGACCCCTGGGCCTCCAAATCCAAATTTACGTGCCGAAGTACATTAAAAATACTTTAAAAACGTAACAGATTACCAGTTTTCTTCTTGTTTTTTTGTTTTTTCCCTGTGCTCTGTATCTCTAAATATTTCTCACCAACTCTGGGACCCATTCCAGATTTTTCCTGCCATTTTAGGTCTGCTGAAGTATGTTGCTTCTCTTCTTAGCAAATTGTATTTTCTATTAGTTTCTGGAAAGTCCCTTACATTCAAGCCAGGGTAGCCTCCTCCCTGCCTGCCAGGATCATTTCCAACTTCTCACTTGCTAAATGTACCCATCCTGTTCAATCTACATAGCCCAGCTATCGCCCTGCCTTCTACGAAACTACCTCAGGCCATTTTGATGTACCTCTTCCATCTACCTCCATAGCGTGGGCAGCCTACCCTTGACTTTGGCATGCATAAAACCAGCTCCGCTTGTTATTTTGCATGTATTAACTGCTTACTATCATAGATGCCTTGCCACCCAAACTAGAAAATAAATACAAAAAAAAATACAATTTCAGTTTTCAAATATCCTCAAGACTGGCAGTGTGCTCTGCATACATAATTCAAGAGCCATCAATAAACATGCAAGTTAATTCACTTTGTCCTATTCTTTTTTTTTTTACTTTGTCCTTTTTTAGCATATTCATATCCTAGGGTAGAAAGTAGGTAGAAGGAGCGATTGATAGAGAGAATGTGGGTAGTAAGGAGTACTAACAACGTGCACGCAGGCCTCATGTCTGATCCCACATACATAAGGTGAGGTCTTGGTGGTGGTAGCAATACTTAGCCCCCAATAGCAGTAGCACTAAAACCCCTCGATCCTCTGGGGAAATGCCCTGGGTACTGGGGCTGTAATGCATGACAACAGTAATTTATTTCAAACTGAGTAGCAGTTTCTGAATTTATCATTCCTTAATGAGTTGCATTATTCTGTTTTTCGTGTAACATATGATGAGTGAAAATGTTGGTGCTCAAGAGCGTTAGATAAACATGGAAATGATGAGACACAAGTCTTCGAATTAAAATCTATACAATATTAAAGAAAGGATTATTATCGACTATGAATGGGATGGGCTGTGAAATCTGTTTGGAAATTCAGTTTAAGGTTGTTATTTTGTAACGTCAAGGGAGAAACAATTTTGTAATTTCTTTAATTTTGCCTTTTGATACTTCACCTGTTTTGTTTTGTTTTGTTTTGTTTTGTTTTTTACTTCACCTGTTTTGAATTTAATTACAGCTGCTCGATTGTTGCCACAGAGGTTGGGGTTGCGGTTAGGGTGAGAGAATTTAGACTTGGCTATTGATTACACACACATCCACCCATTTTATCTAAGAGAATAATTAGGACTATAGATTTAATTATTTTTTAGAAAAACTTTCCAAATACAAGACAAGTTGTATTTCTCAACTGATTTATGTATTGACAAAGTCACCGTTTAAGGCTTCTCTTAGGAGTTGAAGCATATTCCTGAGAAGAGACACATCTAAGAGAAATACTAATTTCTGTCCTCGTATTTGCAAGCTTCTTGCATTTGAGCTTTGCAAGAAGTAGCTTTTCTATAAAACTCAGTTATCCTAAGAGACTATGTAACATACTCAAGTAGAAATAAATTATTAAAAATATTTGTGTTAACATGATTATAATTAGCCGCATTTTTTCTGACAGAAAAGATGTGGCAAATTATAATAATAATATGTAATGATTTTTTGTCATTTAATTATGCTAGAATTAAGTTTTTTTGACTTTGAATGATAATAAACTTTAAGTAATATGCATGTTTTTTTTAAATACAAATAAAAAGATTGCCCAACTAGTTTTCCCTTGAAATATACCATAGATGTATCTGCTTTAAGTTAACAAGAAATAGGTTTTTCAGAGTGTATTTTTGACCCTTCTGTTTTAAAGCCAACGTGTAATATTTAGCAAAGCAGACAGTTTTTAGTCTACAGTTCATATTTGGGTTTATTTTCTAGAAAATGTTTAAAGGGACCACAGGCATGTGTAACTTTTCCCTAGTCCCAGGTTATTCTGCATTCAAATGAGTGCTGTCCACATATTCCCTTAATGATATTTTGTCGCAATTTATATCATTGTACTATTTAGAAAGGCAATGAACTACATATTTAATAATCTTACATATTTTTACCCTTCCATTGTCTAGAAAGTATTTGTAACTGGTTATGAGAGTGTATACAATAAAATTATGGTCAGGTATAAACAATGAATCAAGTCTAGAGAAAAGTGAAGTCCTGGCAAAGACAAAAAAACGTGATCTCAAAACATTTCCAGAGTTGATGATTTGCACTCTGAGCTGGAAACTCTACCAAGAGTTCTCTATTTCTTATTATCAGAACGGGTGTAAAACATGGCAATTCTTCAGAGAAATCGAAGGTAGTATAAGCACCAATTTTTTCAAAAGAAATTTCTAACGTGGGATTTCATATTAGGGAACAATTATAAAAACCGAATTCTATGATGAATTGCTTAAAAGTAAGCTGCTAACGCCTGTTGTTTACGCTTAGTCATCGTCATCCTTAGGTGTGCTTATTTACCTGCAGTCACCTACCTGTGGGTTGCCTCCCCTCTGCTTGTCGCTGGAGTCCAGCAAGAGGGATCTTCCAGAGACAGAGCACATGGGGGCAGGGGAGATGGAAAACAAAGCTACATAGAGAGGTGGGTCTCCATGCTATGTGTTCTGTAGGTGAATTTTCTAATGGGATATTTGTTTTGTACGAGGAAAGCTACCAATTATTTTACTTTGTTAACCCATTAGTATGGGAAGGCTGAGTCAGTGGGTTTTCATAAAAAAGAGCTTTTCTGTGGTTGGCCCAGATCATCTGCTATTTTTAAGAGGAAAGGATAATTTACTTAGTTTTTTAAAATGGAATTATATGGTCAAGAACCCAAATTTGTTGCTTTCTGTCATTCTCTTAAAAAGATCAACTTGCTTTTTTATCCTTCTTTGCTCTTTCCCGGCTTTTGCTTTGGGTTCAGTTTTTACAGAGAAGCAAAATATCTGCTATTTTTCTGAAAGAGAATTAAAATTGGGTAACTATAATGTAATATGGACGTTAACTCCTATGTCAGTAACTGCATTAAGCTCAATAAATCCCAATAAAAAGTATCTTCACATTATGTTAAATTTGTGTGTATTTGTGTACCATTTATAGGTTAAAGAATTGATCTATTATTCTAGTCTTGAAAGCTAACAAAATTTATAGACCTATTCTTTAAATATTCCTTTTAGAAACCTCCGTATTTACTACTTTGCTTCTGGGCCAGATGTCCAATAGAAATATAATGCTGTCATACATGTAATTTTAGATTTTATAGTAGCCATATTAAAGAAAGTAAAAAGAAAGACAAGATTAATTTTAAAAAATATTTTCTTGAGCCTAATATTCCATTCAACCAAAATATCATCAATTTTAGGTGGAGTCAACATAAAATTATTAATGGAACATTACACATTTTTCACTCATTAAAATACTTTTATGCTTATAGAACATCTCAATTCAGCTACTACATTTCAACAGTTAAAGTGGTCCTGCCAAAATAATACAGTTGTGTCAGAAAAGAGTACTTGACACTGCTCCACTTTTAAAATTTCAAGTCAACTAAAATTAAATAAAATAGAAAATAGAGTTCTTTCATAACACAGGTCACATTTTCAAGTGTTCAATAGTCTAATGTGGAGAGTGGCTACCTACTGGAAAGTACAGCTTCAGACTGGAGTTACTTTCTTTTTTTTTGATTATACTGACCAGTTAGGTGAATTTTTAAAGCAAGAACCCTCAATTCATTAATATATTAATAAATTATATTCCATATACTATGGTATTAATGGATTATATATTAAAAAAATACACAAGACAGAAATTTTGAAGGCAAAACAGCACTTTAAAATAATGGTTATTTTGGGATCCCTGGGTGGCGCAGCGGTTTGGCGCCTGCCTTTGGCCCAGGGCGCGATCCTGGAGACCCGGGATCGAATCCCACGTCAGGCTCCCGGTGCATGGAGCCTGCTTCTCCCTCTGCCTGTGTCTCTGCCTCATTCTCTCTCTCTCTCTCTGTGACTATCACAAATAAAAAAAAAAAAAAAAAAAAAAAAAAAAAAAAAAAAAAAAAAAAAAACCTTAAAATAATGGTTATTTTACCTTATTCGTCTTTAAAAAAAAAATTATTGCCGTGTAGTTGACTCCTAATGTTACACAAGTTTTGAGTGCTTACTCATCTTTTTAAACACATCTTTTAAATTTAAAGCTGTATGCTTAAACAAGCCTTATCATTTTTAAGATACTAGTTTTACACTTTGTTATCCAGAGATTTGGAAGACTGTTTCTAAGATCATTTAAGGTTTAGTTTTAATGACTTATTAGAGCTGAAAAAGATGATTTACAAAGACACCAAAGTACACATTTAAGGAGAAGTTCAATGTTATCATAATATATTCAAAACCATATAATAGTCTCCCTGACAGTTCTGAAGACTGAATTCTTGTCAATTATGATTAAATTGTCATGATTTCCACCTTGGAATCGAGTTGGTTATGAGCTCATTCTTAACACGTACACACACACAGTTTCGGCTTTGTCCTTTTTGTGACTTATTGGTACCTGCAACACCTTCAGTCTGTGGTTTGTTTGCAGGAATCTTTTGAAGCCACTGGTGCCCAGTGAGTGCTAGTTTTATTAAAATTAGATGACACAAATGATAAATCTACCTGCGCAGGCTCATGTAATCTGCAGCATGGTTTGCAACAACGGCAGCATGCGAGGCTGCCAGGCAATGTCCCGACTGCCCTCAGGAGTCCTCATGCACCATAGATGACAAGTTTATATGACATGTGCCCTTAAATGACATATTTCCTTCATATACTCAAGAAAGGCTTTCGTGGTCATTCTATGTGTGTTAGAAAAGTTAGATTTCTTTGTTTTTCTTTTATAAAAGATAATTAGAAATATATGTCTTGCTGTTTTCTTCTGACACTCCTTTAGATCATGTGACTGACCATGGTCACTGTGACTCCCTCGGGTCACCACTTAGCATTATGAAGACTTACTGATAGTAAAGTCAAAATATTCCTTAGCATCAGGAGTATGATTTGATATTGTTTACTGATATTTTGGTTTGAGGATTTTTCTCTTATTGGACATTGGGAGCAGTTTCAATATAGCTAATATAAGTAACTAAAAATATCGTTCATTCTCTAACATTGAATACCAGAATACACTTTTTTTTCTTTTTACAGATTTTATTGAAGTATAATTGACATGCGGTGTTCTATTTGTTTTAGGTGTATCACCTAGTGAGTCTACCTTTGCACACATGGCAAAATGATCACCTCAATAAGTCTACTTGTTATTTATCGTCATACAAAGTGAAAACCATGTTGGTGACTATATTTCCCCAGACTGTCCATCACAGCCCCCTGACTTATTCATTTGATAAATGGAAGTTTGTATTTCTTGGTTCCGTGCTCTCATTCCACCCTCCCCATTCTTTCTCCCCACTGGTAATCACCAATCTGCTCTTCGTATCTGTGAGTCTGGTTTTTATTTTGTGTTGTTGGTTTGTTTTGTTCTTCAGATTCCACACGTGAGTGGAAATCATACATATTTGTCTTTCTCTGACTTATTTCATGCAGCTTAATACCCTTAAGATTCACCCATGTTGTAGAAAATGGCGAGATTTCAATCCTCTTGATGGCTGAGTAGTATTCCATTGCGTATACGTAACAATCCTTCTTTACTTATTCACCTATCAGTGGACACTACCATTGCTTCCATATCTTGGGCTATTGAAAATAATACTGCCATGAACACAGGGGTGTGTATATCTTTTTGAATGAGTGGTTTTATTTTCTTTGGATAAATATCCAGGGGTAGAAATGCTGAATCATATGGTAATTCTATTTTTAATTTTTCAGGAGCTTCCATATTGGTTTCCATAGTAACTGCACCAGTTTACATTCCCACCAACAGTGCATCAGGGATCCCTTTCCTACCTGTACTCAACACAGCTAACATTTGTTTCTTTTTGATGATGGCCATCCACTGGTGTAAGGTGATATCCCATTAAAATTTCCCAGGGATTAGTGATGTTATGCAGCTTTTTGTGTGCCTATTGGCCATTTGTATGTCTTCATTGGAAAAAAAATGTGTATTTAGATCCTCTGCCCATTTTGTAACAATCAGATTGTTTGGAGTTTTTTGTTACACGGTTGTATGAGTTCTTTATGTATTTTAGACATTAACTCCTTATTGGATATATGATTTGGAAATATCTTCTTCCATTCAACAGGTTGCCTTTTCACTTTGTTGATGGTTTCCTTGGCCATACAGAAACATTTTAGTTTGATGTAGTCCCATTTGCTTATTTTTACATTTGTTGCCCTAAACTTTGGAGTCAGATCCAAAAAACATCTCTAAGACCAACGTCAAGGAGCTTACTGTCTATGTTTTCTTCTAGGAGTTTTATGGTTTCAGGTCTTACATTCAGGTCTTTAATCCATTTTGAGGTAATTTTTGTATAAGGTATAAGAGATTGGTTCATTTTCATTCTTTTGCATGTAGCTGTTCAGTTTTCCCAATACTGTTTATTGGAAGATAGCAATGTTCACCAGTATACCACCGATACCCAACAAATACCATTTATTAAAGAGATCATCCTATTCCCATTGTATATTTTTATTCCGTTTTCACATATTAATTGACCTTATATGCATGGGTTTATTTCTGGGCTCTCTATTATGTTCTATTGCTCTATGTGTCTCTTTTTATGACAAAAAATACTATTTGATTACTAGAACTTTGTAGTGTAGGTTTAAATCCAGGAATATGATACCTCTAACTTTGTTCTTTCTCGGGATTGCTTTTTTCACTGTTCCCTTTCTTTTGTGGTTCCATACAAATTTCAGAATTATTTGTTCCACTTCTATGAAAGATGCCATTAGAATTTTGAGAGCAATTGCAATGAATCTGTAGATCATTTTGTGTAGAATAGATATTTCAACAATATTAATTCTTCTAATCTATGAGCATGAAAGATATTTTCATTTGTGTTTTCTTTCATTTCTTTCATCAATATCTTTATATTTTTTCAGTATATATGTCTTTAACCTTGGTTAAATTTATTCACAGGTATTTTATTCTTTTTCATGCAATTGTAAATGGAATTGTTTTCTGGATTTCATTGTTAGTGTATAGAAATACAACAGATTTTTTTATATTAAGTAGTTGATTGTTTGAGATTTTCCTGCTCTGGATCAGGCCTATATTGCTAGGACTTCCTCTCGAAGTGCTTTTGGCTGCATCCCATAGATTTTGGTACATCTTTTCTCTGTTTTCATTTGTCTTTACTTATTTTTAAAACCCCTCCCCCTTTGATTTCTTCAATGACCCAGGATTTGTGGGTAGCATGTTATTTAATTTGTACATATTTGTGAGTTTTCCAGTTTTTTCCCAGGCAGTTGATTTTTACTTTCATACCTTTGTGTTCAGAAAAGGTGCTTGCTATGACTTCAGTATTCTTGAATTTATTGAGACTTGTTTTGTAGCCTTGTTTTGTAGATCTATCCAGGAAAATGTTCCATGTGCACTTGAGAAGAATACATATTTTGCTGCTTTTGAATGGAGTATTCTGTATGTATCTCTTAAGTCCATCTAATCTAATTTGTCATTTAAGGTCAGTGTTTTCTAAAAGGAGAGAGAGAGAGAAAAGAAAAAAATAAGGCCAATGTTTTCTTATTTTCTGTCTTGATGATCTGCTTATTGATGTAAGTGGGATGTTAAAAGTCCCCTAGTATTATTGTACTATTATCAGTTTATAGCTACCCTCTCTTTCTTTCTTCTCTTTTTTCTCTTCCTTTGAGGTATGATGTTATTCTTTAGCGGTATATTTAGATTACTTTCTCACTTTCTTTTGTGTGTTTACTATAAATTGTTGCTTTGTGGTTACTGTGAGGTTCACATGTAACATGCCATTTATATAACAGTTTATTTTAAGTAGATAGGAACTTAAGTTGAAACACATTTCAAAACTTGATATTTTTACTTCCTCCCACCCATATTTTATATTTTTGGTGTTGTATTTTGCCTCTTTTTATTTTATATATCCCTTAATTAATTATTATAGTTTTAGTTAATTTTACTTCTTTTGTCTTTTAACCTTCATACTAGCTTTATGAGTGACTTCTCCACCACCTTTACTATATATTCACTTTTTGCAATGAAATTTTTACTTTTGTGTGTTTTTCTTGTTAATTTATTTTCAGCTTAAAGAAGTCTCTTTTAAACATTTTTTTTTTACATTACCAGTTGAGTGTTGACGAACTCCTTTAGCTTTTGCTTATCTGAAAAATTCTTTATCTTTTCTTCAATTTGAATAATCTTGCAGAGTAAAGTATTCTTGGGTGGAAATGTTTCCTTCTAGAACTTTGATGTGGCATGCCACTCTTTCCTGGCCTGCAAAGTTTCTGCTGAAAATTTGGCAATAGCCTTACAGAATTCCCTTGTATATGATAATTTTTTTGTTTTGTTTTGTTTTGTTTTTAAGATTCTCTATTTTTAAGTTTTGACATTTTAATTATAATGTGTCTTGATGTATATCTCTTTGGGTACATTTTATTTGGAATGCTCTAGGCTTGAATGTCTGTTTCCTGCCCTTTATTAGGTAAGTTTTCAGCCATTATTATTATTATTTTTTAAATAAGTTTTCTGCCCTATTCTTTCTCTTCTCCTCCTGGGACCCTTATAATGAGAATGTTATTCTGCTTGATATTTTTCTATTGGTGTGTTAACTCATCTTCATTTTTTTTTTCTTTTTTCAATTATTTTTTCTTTTTATTGCTTTGACTGTATGGATTTCAGTGTTTTATTTTCCAGTTCACTGATTTGTTCTTCTGCTTCATCCAGTCTACTGTTGAACCCGTGTAGTGTATTTTTTATTGCAATTATTATATTTTTTATTTCACTGACTTTTGTTTGGTACTTTAAAAAAAATATATATATATATAATATATAATATATATATCACTGTGTTCATCCATTCTTCTCCCAAGTTTGGTGAGCATGTTGATGACCATTACTTTGAATTCTTTATTAGGTTGATTACTTATCTTTATCATTAAGATCTTTTCCAGAGGTTTGGTCTTATTCTATCATTTGGAACATATTTCTCTGTTTCTTCAATCTGCTTGATTCTAACTGTGTTTGTTTCTGTGTATTAGGTGAAACAGCTACTTCTTTCCATCTTGATGTATGGAAAACCTGAAGTCTGTCTGTCAGGCTGAAGCTCCAGGATAAGTAACCAGGCCTTTCTCACAGGAAGACTGGGGGCATGTTTCAGTTTACTGTCTATACAGTATCCTGGGTGTGTTGGCCTACCAAGACTTTTTCCCAAATGTTATAGTCCCTTGGAGCTCAGGAGTTGAGTCAGCCTTTTTTGCCACCAGGACCAGGTGAACATGGAGCATCCCCAGGGTGGTTTGTGCATATCTCTAGACTTTAGCAGGGTAGCTGGGAGAGGGCATGCTTATCCTTGTCAGAAAGGGAACAGGAAATGCCTTGGCTGCACATACCCACAAACTTCAACAGTGTTGCTGGCAAGTGTTCTTTCGGTGTGCATGTGCTCAACCCTGGTTTTAAGGCAAGAGAATGCCATGACCATTTGTGTTCAACCATCTGAACAGGGGAATCGGGAATCACTGCAACTGCCATGTTTTCCAGCTTCAGCAAGGCATCAGGACAGTAAAATGACTGCTTGCCCCCACCTATCCTAGCAAGTCAGTAGGAAATGCTTTGTCTGAGTGCACTCCCTTGTACTAGCAAGGTTAGTGGAGAGCACACAATTAGCATCCACCAGTACCTCCAACTCTGGAGAGACCCTAGTTGTTTCCTGCCCATCCAGCAGGTGCCCCCAGATCAACAAATGCATCTCCTTCAAATACAGTCTAGGAGTTTTTTAAACTGATGCTTTTGCTCTGGATCCCTAGGTGAGTCAGGCCATATATGGTCCCTTTAAAAGGGGAATCAGTTTCCTATAGCACTTCAAGTCCCTAGAATATCAACCCATTTTTTTTCTAAATCAGGCATTTTCGGAAGCTCATCTTTCCAGTACAGATTCCAAGAGTTAGTATGCCTGTTGTGGGGCATCAACCCCTTGTTCCTCCAGGGAAAGCTCCACTGATGAGATTTCTCCCTACTGTGGGCCCTAGTGGCAGCAGTAGGATTTTTTTTTTGCTGAGATTGTGTTGCTGCCTCTCATACCCTTCTCAGTGTGGTCCTTTAATCCTTTGTTGTGGAGAGCAGTTCATCTAGTTTTCAGATCTTTTTCAGAGGGAAATGATTCATATGTAGCTGTAGATTTGGTGTGTCTGTGGGAGGAGGTGAGTTCAGGATCTTCTATGCCTCAATCTTGGAACCCCCTCAAACACCATGATATTCTTAAAGCAGATTCAAAACTTTTTATGGGTTCTTTCAGCTTTGTGAATATATAAAAACTCCATCCAACAATCTGGCAGTCTTAAAGTAGGCCCAAATAGCCACTTAGACCTCCTCAAACTGTGCCCAAGAGAAGAGCACAGAAAACTGTGCCAACTAAAGAACAAATGTAAGAGTGGAGGAATTAAGATCTCTATTTTAAAAATATTCCTCATTTTCATTCACTTCATAAGAATTCAAATTATGCTTTATTACATTTCAGACTATGATACTCTGCTGAAAGGGACTGAGAAAGCTTTTTAGTAAAAAAACATTTTTAAGGAATGCTTTAAAATGTTGATAGTATGATTAGTTTTTATTTTTTAAAGCTATATTTAAAGTCTGACCTTTATTTTTAAGTGCCATGATGATAATGAGTGATAGAAAATATTGGGTTTCATATTTTGTGATAGGAAAAAATGTAAAAATATGACATTTCTCTCTATTGCAACTTGATTATGGTTTTTATATCATTTGTTCAGCCTTGCTATTTTTGTAGTGACTAATATCAGTAAAATGTATTCTGTATTTGGAATTTTCTTTTATTCTGTTTTTCCCAAAAATATAAAGCCTTTTATTTGTCAAAAATAATTGATATTTATACCCTGTTCTCCAAAGCTCAGGAAATTCCCAGCCAAATTAGTTGGATGATGATCTCCATTCAATGTGATTTTTATTTACATGGTACTTGATATGCTGTCCTCCGCTAATGAGAAATAGATCTGAGAGGATTAGATACAAAGAATGGTAAAATTGAAAACATCATACTCCTCATTTTCATCTTTTCTATCAGATCCTAAAAGGCTTGAGGTGTCCCAGGTGAAAGATTAGCAATCTTCTACTATAATGTATTCTCTCCAGGTAGCTGAGAGAGCCTGATCTTAATCTGTGGTTTTGGCTTTTTAAATTTGCCTGTGGTAGAGCAAAATGCAGTGCATTTGAATCACAGCTCTGCTGAAATAGGCAAGATTACCCCCACTGCACTTAAGATGGATGCTCATCTCCTAGTTTTCTTATATACTTGAACCCATGATCATATCAATGCACAGAACTGACAAATTCATGCAATTTAAGTTAGAGTAAAAATGTAGTATTTTTTTTTACACAAAAAGTACATATTGTGTGTATGTGTGTTGTGAATGGAAGGATGTTTGTCTCTTACAATAAGCTAAATTCTTCTGCAGGAATAAGAAGTTCAAAATATTAGTGGCTTAATATGACAAAATTTCTTCTTTCTCATTAAAATTCTTCTGGAGATACAGATGACACTCTTGATCAATTGTCCTCCATGTGACCTTTCTGTAACTCAGACTGCCTTGGTCTTGATCTTATGTTTCTGCCATCTCAATACATTTCCCAAAGAAGAGGAAGATCACAGAATTGCATGCAGCCTTTTCATTGCCTCAACTCAAAGTAAACATAGGGAAGCAATAGAACATGTGATGGATCATTACTGTTTCTGCCATGGTGCCATGGTCATTTAAGGCAACATTTGTACTTCATGTGTCTGATTTCTCAGAGATTTATTCTGAGGTTCCATCTGAATACTTTGTAAAATCGAATTTTCAGTGTTTTGAAAGTAAGATCTTCTGGCAGAGGTGTTAATAGGATTCATTCATTTGAAAAATAATTACTAAATTATCAATTTACCCCAGGTAGACACTGAGGATAAAGAGGAGTAAGCCATAGTCTTTCTGTTTTCAGGAATCTTACTTCTTTGTGAAAAGGACATGTAAACTTCTAAATTATACTGGTATATACATTCTCTCATTTATTCAACAAGTATTTATTTATCACTTATTAGGTGTTGGTTCTTAAAATAAGAATCAGGACAAAATTTCCAATTTATAGTGACTACATTCTAGACTAGGGTAGGAAGAGGTATATAGGGAATAAATACACCAAAAAATTATGTTTAGAGACTAATAAGTACTATGAGGAAAATAAAGCACAATGATGCTCAGAGTTGAAGCTAGAAAGGCTACTTTAGATTAAGTAATGCACTAAAATGGGGCTATGGATGCTGAGCTCTGAGGAGCCAGCCATTCCAATATCCAGCAACACAGCATTCTAAGGTGAAGACCCAGGAGGACCAAGTTTCTTAAATTGTAATTAGTCTGCAGAAGGCTGACCAGTGACATTGAGCATAATATAGCAGGAGAAAAGTGGTAAGGAATGAATTTGGAGATGGAGGCAAAAATGCAGATTTTATAAGAACTGTAAGCTGAAGTAAGGATTCTCGCGAGGAGGTATAAATAAGCAAATTGGTCCTATTATCTTAGAGTCGGGCAGGGGGTCAGCTAGAAAAACTGTTTTGGAAAGAGGATGCCTGAGCAGGATTTTAAAGAATGGACTATGAGTCAGCTGGCCCAGAAGAGTTGGGGGTCAGTACATCCAAGGTGATGGCACAGTGTACATTATTATTAGAACTGAAAATGAGAGGAATAGAATAGTAAAGATATATCTGACTGTGAAGAGAATTTGGAGGCATGGGCGGCAAAAAGACAATACCTGAAGACCCCCCACATTGTCTTTTTGTGCCGCACAAAAATGTAAAGCAAACAAAATCATACCATTTCCCACACTATAACATTTCACTTGCCTAAACAAAAGAAAATTAAAGGATATCTTATAATTTTAATGATCTCGAGCTTGCTAAAATTATTTCATTTCTATGATTGGAACTTCTTCATTATATGTATATGCAATGGCATGATTTGAGTTGCTGTCATATCATGTAGACACTTATTGAAACATTTATTAATTTTGACATTGCAGATTTCTTTCTTCAGTATGAACCTTGTCACAGTTTTCAAGACTTCAACCACTTTGTAGACCCTTTAAAAGCTTCTGAGACTCTTTTTAAAAGGGAGGGCAGGGGGAGCTGAGAGTATGTGACCTGAAACAGAGGTCTTCCCTTTTTGTGATTAAAGGCAGGTGATTCTCAAGTGGTAAGAGCTCTTCAACATTCACCCAGCTAATAATCACAGGATACTCTTCCATGATAGATGCCATTAGATACCAGAGACACAGCAGCAAATCAAAGAGGCAAAATCCTCTTCCCTGTTGTGCCTCCTATCCTAGTGAGAAGAGAAAAGCAATAAACAAAGTAAAATAATGCATTAGATACTGATAGGTGCTAAGGAGGAAAATACATCATAGAAGGTAGATGGGAAAGTTGGAAAAAGAATAGCAGATTTTGAGAGGGTAGCCAGAAAAGGCTTTCAATAAAGCCCTGATGGAGATATCTGGGTGAAGAGTGTTTTAGGAAAAGGAAAAAAATAAAAGCTAGGGAGATGAGCTGAGAGGGACTCAAGTGTTCAAGAAATGGCAACTCAGACGGCAGGTGAGTCAGATACGGCTGGAGAGTAGGTGGGGGCAGGTGATGTAAAGCTACCTCTAGAAGGATTTGGTGATTTTCTTTTTTTCTGAGTAATATGGGAAGGCATTGAAGCGTTTTGAGCAACAATGTCATGACCTGAGTTACTTTTCAACTGTCATCCTTTGGCTTCTGTGTTGAGAATAGATTGGAGAGGAGCAAGAGGGTACACAAGGACACCAGGTGAGAGGCTACTGCAATGATCCAGGCAAAATAGGGTGGTGGTTTGGACCAGAGTGGTAAGTGTAGAGGCTGTGAAAAGTGGCTAGATTCTGCATGTTTTTAAAGCAGAGCTGACAAGAATTGAGGGATGGATTAGAAGAATCAAGATGGTTTCAAGGTTTTTGTCCTTACCCACTGCAAGAGAGAGTTTCCAAATCCCCAGAAGGAGAAAATGGTGTGAAGAACAATTTTGTGGTGGCAAGACAGGAGCTCCCTTTTGGAAATCAAGTTTAAAACACCTATTAGGTATCAAAGTAGAGGTTTCTACTTGGTTAAAAAGACTCTACAAATTGAAAGGAGAGGTTTGGACTAGAGGAGAACAATTAGGAAAATTATTGGGTTTCCATAATCTAAATAATCATGATTTTCAGGGTTTGAATTTCTTGGAGGATTTTAACTGATTTGTTTTCTCAAATCCTTTTCATTTAGATTTCCATTTATTCTTCTGCCCCCTTATGTTCTAACAGTTAATATTCAGCCCTTTTTACCTAAAATTTGGCCTTGAACATAAATCATATATCTAAAGCTCTTTAAAAGCTACTATGATGTTTTCTTCTCTACCTGCAGCAAATAGTTAATTCTTCCCAAGATGCCCTGCTGAGTGCTCATAATATTTCCAGATGATTTTTAGCAGGTTATAAAATTATTGGAGTTGATATATACACATCATTTTATCAATATGTTTCCCTGTGTTTAAATTATGTTCACTTGGACTTATCTGAACATGTTAGAAAGGTACCTTTTTAATATGGTAAGCTATGCATACAGCCCAACCTGGACTTATCAAGATTTATAATTCTCTAATTTCATAGGTCAGTTAATAGGATTCCCATTCAGCTCCCAGGCTGTCATAACTTATGACATTCAAGTGTATGTTTCGGTACGGTTTTAGCCAAGGGAAGTCATGTAGCTAGTGAAGCAGAGAGAGGAAAGAAGATTGCCATACTTGAATCTGTACCATCAAAATGACAAAATGGGTCTATAATAAACAATAGGTTAGTGCTTGATATGCCTACAGCATCAATTGCAATGCACAACAGGCAAGTTATTTATGAAATGAGCCTCTTGAAAATATATAGCTCTTAAAATATGAATCTCATTTCTATGTCCTTTCCAACAAAATAGATTGACATTACTCATCTATTTAGAACACATGGTTGCTTTATTATTTTTTAAAATATGATGACATCGTGTAGCTAGAAAATATTGAAGAAATCTAATCCATGTAATAAATGGAACACAATTTGTTTAAAAAAAAAACCCTCTGTTGTGATATTTAGTTTTTACAATTTAGGAAAAATGTGATTTTTCTAGAACATAAAGCAATCTATGCTAGTGTTATTTGTCTATTATTTGCATTATATAAAGAAGTAATACTAATACTAATGATGAATTAACTGTCAGATGCATGTATTGACTCTAAATGTTGGTCAGTATAGCAAACACTCTAGGAGGAGCATGTGAATAACTAGTCCATGTCTACCTTGTATTCCGGAAATCTGTATTTACTTTTATTTCTGCACGAGGATTGAAATTCAGAACTTTCAAGGAGACTGATGCAGAGTAACATGAATAAAGAATATACTGGACCACGAGCCTTCTTTAATAGGAATAGACAGATCATTTCAGGTTTGATCTAGAGTTATAGTTCTCAACTTGGTCAGTCCCAATATCTACCTTAAAAGCCAAAGTTCGTGATCACCCTAACTTTCCTAGAAAAAAAGTCATGTTTAGTGTTGTATTGCCTACTTACATATACCTTTTAAAAAATATATATAACAACCCAATCTTCTTTCTATAAACTAAGAAAGGAGATAAAAGGGGAGTAACTTCTAAAGAAATATGTGTTTCAAAGTGCAAGTTTTGCATCAGGATCACGCTTCAAGACATAGTGAAGTATTCATATGTCTTCCCCTATGAGTACAACCACTGTGACCACACAACTACAAAGGCAAGCGGACAGATACTGGTGTATTGTACTGGTGTCTCAGACACCATTAGTGGCGTTGCCATTGGGTAATGCCATTTTCTGAAATAGAATAAAAGCTTTGATAATATTTAAAAAAAAAAGAAGTATAATATTTGTACAAAGTGTCATAACTGTCGTTTCCTTTGTCATGCGGAAAATAGAGCAATTTTTCATTTTACATGGTAGTGCCATGCGTTGCGTGACTGTCTAGCCCACTTCATATCAATTAAAAATATATTTACAAATTTGTCAAATCTTTAAATTGACAACAGTTGATCTAGAATTTTCAGGGACTTACTGTAGATTCTTGCTGCATGTCACAGCTGTACATCATTTCTTGTAATTCAAAAGTAATACATACATAATTTGAACAGAAATACTTAGATTCCCTTTTCTCTTTGTTGTTTTTCTTATTTAGTTTAGAATGGCCAACTCATCACTAATTCTCAATAGTTTCATACAGCTTGGTCTATGTTCTACTTTATTCTTAAAAGAAAGAGATTTCTCCTGACCATTGCAGCACTAACTTTCTCATGTTTCTTCCAACACGTATACAACATTCTATTAAAATTGGAAAAAACTTCCCTTACGTTGCCTATTCAGTGTATTGTTTTTTCCATATTTCACTACATCATCCCTCCTCAGTTGTTTATTGAGGATTATTATCTTCTATCTTCTATAGGATTATTATCTTCTATTATATGCTAGTCTTTAGTTATGCCAATTTTTGTATTTTTACTCCTGCAAAAAGAAATGCCTCAGTTTGAGACCAGTATTTGCTAGAAAAGTTTATATAAATAGTAAACAACTTTATTAAATTTACATTTTTTCCTTTATGGTTTCAATTTTCTGTGCCTTCAAAAATCAAGGTTATTTGGTCTTTTTTAAAGATTTATTTATTTATTCATGAGAGAGTGCACACATATGAGGGGGAGCAGAGGGAAAGACTCTCAAGAAGACTTCCTAATGAGTATGGAGTCTGACATGGGGCTGGATCTCACGACCTCGAAATCATGACGTGTGCCAAAATCAAGAGTCCAATGCTCAACCCTCTGAACCACCCACACACCTCATTTGGTCCTTTTAAATCAGTTTAATAGGGGATCCCTGGGTGGCTCAGTGGTTTGGCACCTGCCTTCTGCCCAGGGCGTGACCCCGGGGTCCCGGGATCGAGTCCCATGTTGGGCTCCCTGCATGGAGCCTGCTTCTCCCTCTGCCTGTGTCTCTGCCTCTCTCTCTCTCTCTCTCTCATGAACGGATAAAATCTTTAAAAAAAAGTTTAAATCAGTCTAATATTATTTTTAAATAATACTTTATAAGTAATTTTTAAAAATTTTCACTATTTTTATGGTTTATTTTGCAATTAACATAAATGTTTTAGGATTTATTTTGGTATATAGGAAATAAGACTTGCTTTAGACTATAGAAAATAAAGATCAAGCTTTTCCCCTCAAAGCCATGTTTTCCTCAAATGGTGGACCCAATGTCATTTTGATTAATTTATCTATTTCCCTCTAATTTAAAATGCTGACTTTTCATATCACAAATGTGTATTTTAGTCACACGTGCATTCATATTCTGGACTTTCTGGTCTATCTTTTAGAATAACTCTGTATCTATATGCCATGTCAAAGTTATTTATTGTAGTTTTATTTATTGTAGTTTTATTATATATTTTGATGTTGGGCATAGCTATCTCTGTCCATTATTCCTCTGTATTTTAGAAAAATTCTGACTCTTCTCCTTGTACTATTTTTTCTATGTGAACTTTTGAATCCACTCATCTAGCTTTAAAATTTTATATTTTTGTTGGGATTGCATTAAATGTTTACTTAAGAAAGAACACCTTTCATCATGTTGAGTTATTCTATAGAAAACGGATAGAGTTTTCCATTTGTTCAAGTAAAGCTTATTTGTTTAGTGAATTTTCACATTTCCAAATAACCTAAAATTCCTCTACATTCTGTAACAACAGTGATTACCCCTCAGGGAGCTTGTCTTTTCCAAACACCATGCTACAAGTTTTATGCGTTTTATCTCATTTAATTCTGGCACCATATATTTACTTAAGTGAGGAAATTGAGCATCAGAGAATTAACTTACTTACCTTCACAGCGAAGTAGGAAGTGGTGCTGATTATCACAGCCAGGTATACATGAATCAAAGCTCATGTTCTCTCTTACTACAGTGAACTTTATTTACCTCTGCTTAATCCCTCTCACTTACCAACGGGACAAAAAGGCAAAGTGTATCTACAAACTGATCAGAGGATGAACAAGGAAGAAATCTTGTGTGTCTCACTTGAGAAAAAGTGCATCCCTATGCCCTGTGTTGTGCCAGAAGCAAACCAGAATAAAGGTCATTCGTTGCTCTGGAGACAATGAATGTAGGTAGGCTGCCCTATGCTGCCAGTGGATGCATACCTGCATGTTCTGAGAGCTAATAATTTCCCTTAATATGTCACAGGAGGAAATATTTTTACTAATAAGTAGACCTTTCTCTACTATATTTGGCTATTTGTATCACTGTGGTTTCTCTTGAAGTAGGTAGTGATTTTTCAATTACTGAGCATTGTAAATATTCTTTAAAAAAAAACATTGCTATAAATGTTTGCTGCACCTTCATATATGGTTATTGTTTCATTATTATATCATCCAAGAAACCATTAAGTATTGATAATGCATAGACAAAAAGAAAAGGTTCTCAGTAAAAGAACGGTTTAATTCCTTGCTAAATTTTCTTGGAGTGATAGTTTAATTTTGCGGTAGAATTTAAGTCCAAATCTTTTCTTTGGGAAGACATTTCATTGTCAATGATCTTAGTCAACCGACTATTCATTTTTGTAAAAATATAGTATATATTGAGTAATACATGTGTTGTATGTAATATATAAATAAACAGAAAATAATATATTCACCATTTTACACACACATATTCTTTCATCTATTCCTTCATCTATCTCTAAGAATGTGTAAATGCAACAGATACATAAAGCTTGAAGTTTTTATTTTATTTTATTTTAAAGAATTTATTTATTTAATTGAGAGAAAGATGGGGGGGCAACAGGAGAGGGAGAGAGAGAATCTCAAGCAGACTCCACATTGAGGGGCAGAGTCCAACACGATGCTTGATCTCGGGACTGTGAGATCATGACCTGAACTGAAATCAGAAGTTGGACACTTAACTAAGGTACCCAGGCACCCCCAAACCTGAAGTTTTTAATATTGAATTAAAGTTATGAATCATAAGACCTTTTTTTCTGGGAGTAAAAGAAGTTGTCTCTTGTTGAATCTTGGATATGAGAAATTTAGAACAGGAGAATAAATCGAGCTCAATAGACCTAAGGAATTATAAATATAACGTATTTGCTTATAGCTTTGGCATTATGAATTGTTTTCACAGTTCTTATCTCATTTAATCTTATAAGATTTCAGTACAGTTGGCAAGGTATGCATTAATTCCATTCTGCTTTGTATGTGGGATGTCTGAGACTCAGCGACGTTAGCAAGGATACCTCCACTGATAGTTCTTGCCTGCTAGAGCTGGACCTTGAAACCAGGTATCCTCACACAGCCTCAAAATGTAACTTCACAGTAAGATAAGTAATTTTATAAGGTTAAGATAAACCCATCACATAATCTATACCGTCATGATTATAGGGGATATTAAAGACACCGAGATGTTTTGGAGTATAACCCTAACTTTATGATGACTTTAAATCAAGTTTAACCATGGTGACAAATCATTAATGATTTAAGAGTCTTATAACATTATTATAAGACATGTTAGAATTTTAAAGTATTAGTCATACTGTGAGTTACTTCTCCTTTGGGATTAGTACCATATTACCATAACTACTATTTGTGTTATTGCTACAACTAATACTATAGAAGTAATAATTATTATTCCAATGATAACAGTAATAATAATGGTCTTTTGATTTATAGATCTCACTCTACATGCAAGGTGGAGGATTTTATGTTTGTTTTTTTTTCCTTTTTTTAATTTTTTTTTTTTCTTTTTTATAAGTTTGCTTTTTAAAGAACAATGTGTAATGGTGTAATGTCCTGACAATACATTCTCACCAATGGAAAAATTAAACTTAAGGAAAGAAATTATGGTTTTATGGAATTTTCTTTAACAACTCCTTCTAGGAAATTTAAATTCAACTGGCCTTGTTAATTTTATACCTTAATATAGTATTATGATTTATGAAAGAACTTTCTAGACTTCTGAAATTTGACTCCCATCTCCTTCATCACTGAGAAAGAAGAGTTTTCCAATCCTTATCACTATCCCTGTATCATGATTTTTCTACATTTAGACTGTGGCATCAAAAGTTAGGACAGTATAGCATTTCATGTAACTTTGAGTTAAAGTGAACATTTCTTGTCTGGATTTTTTAAAGGCTGTCAGCAAAATGATAATGCTCACATGGAAGAAGGGATCCTGAATATAAATACTTGCTAGATTGATCTAAAGGCCCTATATCGATCTGCTGGGTAACACGGTATTTATTTCTGAAAAACACCATAATGTGTGCTATGAAAATCATCTAAAATATATTTACATAAAAAATGTAACTACTGCTTTGGAACTTTTGAATCCTCTTAACATATTTATACAATGGACCAGATAATTCAAAAGATGTATGTTGAACAAACAATTTTCTTCTTGTTCCCCAAACTATAGCTGAAAGTGATAGGAAATAGGAAATTAAGAATATTCCATTTCATTTTTAAGTCACCTTCTTGCTGGCTCATCCTATAACCAGTTTATTTTTTGAAGACAAAAGCAGGTTTTTAAGTTCTTAACGCATTTAAAATTAAGTAAAATCATACATATACTTTAGAATAATATTCCTATTAATTTTTAAAAGTTTCTTATATTTAAATGGTCTCATAGAAATTTTAGAACAAAGGAAAATCTGCTTCAGGACAGTAAACATAGACAAGTTTCCATTCTTTCTGAGGCAATCTGAATTATAAAAGAATGTCTATTATAAAAGTATCTGAAGACTCTGAAAAGCCTTTGTTCCATAATGATATTCATTAATGTACAATATGCTGAGCAAAAGGAATAGCTGTCACCTGAGGTAGACTCTCTGGTTATCTGAGCTCAGCACAGAAAAACAAACTCAGTGACATGCTGAACATTCAAATTCAAATTCCACTGTATAAGATGTTCTACATTTGTATCCATATATTGAAGTGCTAATTACTTCTTTCTACTGCAGAGCATTTTCCCGGCATACATTAGTATACATTTAAGTCATTTTTCTTTTTAACTGTGGCAAATCAGAAAAATCTGAAAGAATAACTAGCCAAAATGTATGTGTGTAGCTCTAGTGAGTTTCCATGCAGAAGAGGGAGATGGGAAGGGAACGGAGAGACCGAGTGAAATTCAAGACAACAGGTATTTCTGACCTGAAACTTTTATATACTTTGAAAAGTCATTAAATCAACTTACATCTTCGAGTAGGTTTATTGAGGTATAACTGGTATACTAGAAACTGGACATATTTATTATATACAGTTTGATGAGTTCGGACATACGAATGCAACCACAAAACCAGCCCCACAATCAAGGTATCACTCAAGGTGTCAATCATATCCACTACCTCCGAAAGTTCCTTTGTGTCCCATTTTTGTTGTTGTTGTTTGTGGTAAAACACTTAATATGGGGTCTACCATCTTAATCAATTTTTTAAATGCAATGGGCACTATACTGTACCACAAATATCTAGAACTAATTCATCTTACGTAACTGAAACTGTATGCCAATTGAAAAACAACTCTTCATTCTCCTTTCCCAGCCCATCCCTAGTAACCCCATTCTAGTCTCAGCTTTCATCACTGTTTTAAAAACCTCAAATAAGTGGAATCATACAGTATTGTCCTTTTGTGATTGATTTTTCACTTGACATAATGTGCTCTAGGTTCAACCGTGTTGTTGCAAAACAATTTCCTTCTCTTTTAAGGCTGGATAATATTTCATTATATATATATGACCCATTTTCTCTGTGCATTCATCTGTTGATGGACACTAAGATGGTTTTGGCTGAAAAAATTTTTTACTAGTTTGACTTTGATTTGACAAAATAGGAACTAGTGCTACACAGGTAAATGATAGGGAATGATGGGAAGATTGAGTCTAGAGCCAGATTTTTTGATTCCCAAGTCAAAGCTTGTCCCTCTATATAGTGCCAAGTTGACCTGAGCATTTCACTTAGTATGAACATTTGAAATTACGCATCACCTGGTTAACTTCCTAGTTTGACCAGGAAAAATGGAAAGACATATTTTAGTCATATACTATGTAAGAACAAAATTTTATTTTTATCTGTTTTAACGTCAGATTTAGCCAAGTACACAGCCTTATAAAATAGGTATGACCCCAAATTTTGGATACTTTAAATCTATCATATTTTGGATAATTTACATTTATTTTATTTTGTTTGGCCAACTGCAAATTCATGAAATATTTTATTTTGAAAGTTCGCTTTTACCCCAGTAATGTTTATTCAGTTACTGATTTAGGTCATCATATTTATCAAGTAAAAATTTGCTTAGTAATTCTATATCCCACTGAACTCTTAAGTTCTTGATTTAGTACGATAAATAACTTTTGGGGCAGCCTGGGTGGCTCAGCGGTTTAGCGCCTGCCTTCAGCCCAGGGCGTGATCCTGGAGTCCCAGGATCGAGTCCCACATCGGGCTCCCTGCATGGAGCCTGCTTCTCCTCCCTCTGCCTGTGTCTCTGCCTCTCTCTCTGTGTCTATCATGAATAAATAAATAAAATATTTAAAAATAAATAAATAAATAAATAAATAAATAATAAATAAATAACTTTTGTCAACCCTAGGCATAAAGTCATTCTGCTAGAATGTAGGTTTAATATGAACTGGGGATTTGTCTACTTCATTCAGTGCTGATTCCCAGCCTTAAATTCCTTACTGTCATACAAGAACCTTTCAAGAAATATTTGCTGAATGAATGAATCATTCACTGCTGCTTTTCCATGGAACTTGTTGTTTTTGTGTTTTTTTTTTTAAAGAGGCTAATGATGTTGGTAGAGTTTCAGAATATTTCCAAGAACTTCTGAATTGCTTAGAGAGAGAGAAAAAAAATGGGACTTATGATTGCTGAGGCAATGGATTCTATACTCATAGAGTGAAATTGTCTCTATGTTTGGAATCCTGAGAGTGTGCGAATAAAAATATGATGTGCAAGCAGTCTAGTTTGACTGATGCTTCACATGAAAAGTCTTACTGATATTGAACTATATTTTTTCTTCTGCATATATTCATCTGGTTCAAGATGTTAGAGTATATGTGTTATTTTTGTTGTTGTTGTTCAGGAAACCATTTTTCTTAGTTTAATTTCATATTATCAGGAATTGAATTTTAAAGAGAAAATTAAACCTTCACAGTATTCTTTCTTTAACTTCTTGAATCAGATGACAAATTTTTTTTTTTAACAGACTAGGATACAAGCCAGTAAGTTACTTCACCTTTGGTTAATGTGAATAGAAAAGAAAATCCATCAACATTTTCTTAATTCGTTGAACTTAAATCCTATAAAACAATAGTCATTGCTCTGTCTGTCACTTGTTACTTTTTTTTTTTTTTTGCCTAGTTTCAATTTAGAATTTTCACAGTGTATAAAATTGTCATATTCTAAAACAATGAGTTTTTACCCAGCGATGATCTTGGTCAAGTCATCAGCGAAGATGACTCTCTGAGAAGACCCTCTGAGAAGCTTTAAAAACTAATGTGCCCCCTTTTTTTTTTTCAGTAAGAACATTTAACATGATATCTACCCTCTTAACAAATACTTTAGGCTGTGTGGATAATGTTTAAGTAACCCAAACATAAATGACAATTGGGGAGGAGAAAGTTTAAATGAGCTGATAAAATCAGTGCATCATTTCAGGAAATGTGTTATTACGGCTGTAGCTAATAGCTTTACTATTTTTTCTCCCCACTTAACTGAAAAGCAACAGAGGCACAGAAAAATAAAAGTAACTTGAAATATTCACACTGCTAGTAAATGGTTCATGTGGATATTTGAGCCCAGAGACAAATTGAGGCAGATTCCAGCCTAACTAACATGCTGTTTTACAAATTAAAACTTGGTTAGGGTGTGTCTTAATACTGAAGTTGACAGACAAATTGAGATTGGAAATCTAGTGACAGTTTTTGAAGCAAAAATATGTGCCTGGACTATTATTAAGAAAATAATGGTAGATAATAACTAGGTACATAATGGTGGGAAATGAGGAAGAGAATGCATGGTTCCTGCAAAGAAGGGTAGGAGAAGGCATTAAGACTATGGACATGGTGGGGATCCCTGGGTGGCTCAGTGATTTAGCTCCACCTTCAGCCCAGGGCATGATCCTGGGGTCCTGGGATCCAGTCTCACGTCGGGCTCCCTGCATGGAGCCTGCTTCTACTTCTGGCTATGTCTCTGCCTCTCTCTCTCTCTCTCTTTGTGTCTCTCATGAATAAATAAATAAAATCTTTAAAAAAAAAAAAGACTGTGGGCATGAAAAGGAGGGGGGTTTGTCACTTGTGAATGACATTACAGAACACCTCAAGAATAGATGGAGGAAGGAGAAGCCAAAGATGAAACAGTTTTTTGATATGCCCCACCTAATTTTTAAAATTCTCACAATTTGACTTCAACTTAACTGTACAACTTCATTTCTTGCAGCATCTGCATGAGTATCATAGATGCTTCACTCTAAAACTTACAACCATGGAATTTCACACCGTGAGCATAAAAGCGATTAGGTTTATAATTATATTTCCCCACTTTTTTTTAGTATCTATGCAATTCTAAAATTCTTGGACATATTTGAAAACTCTCCCACGTTAGTTATGTCTGTATATCCCAAATCAAATACTAATCAATTGTGATTACTTCATAGTAGCCCATAAAACTGCTTGTTGTAATATTATAAGAGGATCATTAATTTCATTCCTTTCAAATGGGAACATATTTTTCCATTAAGATATCTGTGGAAATTTTGTACCTAGCACCTGAAATAGTCGAAATCAGGACTATCTTGGCATTTTTCAATTCTGTGGGACAGGAGAAGGTTGTTCCAGGGAAGTGAGGGATGAGTTCAGTCATTAACACGCTTGTTGATTTAAGTTTATGATGAGATAGTGAGGCGGAGATGGCCAATAAAAATAGTAAACACTGATCTGTAGTTCTGGAAAGAGCTTTTGGTTGAAGATGTGCATGTGGGCAGCATCCACAGAGAGCATAGCTCAAGTCTTGGGTGCAAGTGAAATTGCTGAAGGAGAAAGACTGGAGAATAAAGCTTATCAACATAGAAACTTTGGAAAACCTATAGACATAGATGGAATCACAGCAAAGACGATGGATCAGCGTAAGTGAGAAGAAACAGAAGTGAAGTGATAGCCAGAGGTTGAAATTCTGTGAAAGGGAGTGATTTTTTTTTCTTTTTAAAAAGTGGTTTCTTTGTTCTAAATTCTAGATGTTTAAGTTCTCCATTTGAAGCTCCATCCAATGTTGCCAAGTAAAAACTCATTGAACAGAAAAAAAAAAAAAATTGTCCCTACTGTGTTAGATTCTGTGGCCTTCCTGGGGTGCATTTTTGGCAAATTAATAGATGATCCAGGGCTCAGTGCTCTCAGATTAAGGCAAATTGGCCCTGGTTTTTCAGGGATATTTTTGAGAGGCACATTCCCAAGTAATTTAGAGTGGGAGTTAAACATAGTTATAGGGGGATGTCTAGGTGCCTCAGTCACTGGGTTTCTGCCTTGGGCTGGGGTCATGATCTCAGGGTCCTCAGATGTGCTGTATCAGGCTCCCTGCTCAGCCGGGGAGTCTGCTTCTCCCTCTGCCACAAACAAACAAACAAACAAACAAACAAACAGAGACGGGGATTACCTGGGGTATCAGAGATCAGGGAAGATGAGAAGGGGATACAATGGACCCAAGCCTAGAAATATTCATTAAGGTCCCACCAAACTTGCAAATGTCTTGATTCTCCTGATGCTACTACATTCAGGACTCTTAGCTGGAGAGATGGGGAATGTGACTTCACACTATGCCATCCTCTCCCATTTGCACAACTATTCCCAGCCATAGAGCATCCTACTAGGGAGAGACCAATGATGTTTTACTTTACTGAGGAGGAAATTGAGACTTGGGAAGCTTAAATCATTTACTCAAGGATAAAATGAGTTAAGTGTGTTCACAGTTTTACCCCAATCTGACTCTCTACTTTCCAGATGTCAGCATCACTGAACTCACACCAATACATTCCTCTGCCCTCTATGTGTTACTAAATTAGATGGAAACTTCTCTCCTAATAGACATATGCATAGTGGGGAAACATTGCCCTTCTGTCTAAATTAATCAAGAACCACTCTAGTAAATATCTCCCTGAAGTATCAGTAATTGAAAAATTTTAAAGCCTTCCTTCAGTGAATATTTTTTTTCTTTTCTACTGTTCTGTCTATACACAAGAAAGGAAGATGTTAAATTGCCCACACTGCTTAATAATATTCCATAGTAGTCGCCTTAAAATATATATATTAAAGGTGCCTCTCTTAACACGTCTTCCTTTATCTGATTAAATGTTTAGAGAACAACTGTTTGAAAAGATGAACTCGCAAAAGACAGTTAAATATGTTCTTGCTTAAAAAAATACTGCAATGAGAAGGTTATTTAAAGATATCTTGGGATTGCATTCTGAGATGACAACTGATGAATAGCTTTGTTTTGCTCTTTTTTTTTTTTTTTTTTTTGCCAGAAAGACTGTTCATACATTACTTAGATCTCCCAATGCATTTTTCTCACATCTTAAAGATGGTAGGGTTTTTATATTACTTACCAAATGCAAATTAAACACAAAGGGAAAACAGACATTTTGATCAAGTCCTCAATTCTTCAAATACATGTTTCCCACCATGACTGCTACCAGCTGTATTACAAATGTTATCTTCAAAGAGAGTGGTTTATTCCAATGAGGAGTTTTTTAAGAGCTATATTATTGTCTTATTTTAGGTGCTCCAAAAAAAGATTTTCATTATAAAATTGTAAGTATGTAGAAAAAGTAAAACTTTCTTATATTATGAAATTCATCCCACTTTTACCTTTTCTTACATTTTTCTAAAATCCATCCTTAGCTGCATGGGCACATTTTTTAGAAATGATAAAAGGTAACTCTACCAATTATTTCCTTAAAAATAATTTACTTTCGTTCAACCAGTGAGAATAATAGGAGAAAAACTTTCATGCAGTGCTCTTTACTTGCATAATTCAAACATTTAGTGAGGATTTGAAACAGGTCAGGCAAATACAATGTCAAAGAGATAAATGACAGTCATTCAATAAACAAAAGTATTCTGCTCACCATGAGCTCGTGGTTTAATGAAGGAAGTTAGCAACAAACATGTGTATTAGTTTCTCCTGTACTGAATGCACATTTACTATGTGCCATCGATCTTGTTAATGGAAGAACATGATTTCCCGAGTCATTATCACCCAGATTTAGATTATAAATTCTCCAGTTACTAGTTGGAAGACTTTTAGCCTGTTACCTTAATCCCACTTTCCTTTTCCGTAAAATAGTGGTCGTTGTAATATCTAACGTAGTCATGATAATTTAATAAAACAATGAGGCTAACAATCCTAGAAGAGTGCTTGGCACACAGTAAGCATGAAATCAATATTAGCTATTAATAACTTGAATCCTCCACCCACATCTATGAAGTAAGTGTCATAGTCTCTGACAGAACTTCAGAGAGGTCAGATCATTCTCTCAAGGTTGTATCCTATAGAGGAGAGCATAATTCATCCTCATGTCAGCTCACCAGACTCCCAATTTCACTGGTCTTTCTACTGGTTTTCAAAGGAATTTTAATATTTAGAAATCTTCCAGTCATTTATCTCACAAGGCAGTAATAATATAAAACTATATTTGGTTTTTTTTTTTTCTTACTGCAAATGTCATCTTTGTGAATGCTAAAATGTCTTATTTTTCCATTGCTTTTAACAGTATGAAAAAAAAAATGCCATTTTCCCCTAAACGGCTAAGAAAGAGAAGATTTAAAATAGCCAATAAGCCTTCTAGAATACTGGCCTGTATTTATTGAAGTATAAACATCATCTTCCGGTCTGAAATACTTTGTTGATTTTCTCAGCTATTTTTTCTTCTATTTTTACTGATATTTTGTTTAATCTTAATGTGGATTGTTTTGCCTCCTATTGGGTTTTAATGAGATGTGACTATTTTCTAGCTGTTGTAAGATTAAAAGGTGTCTATTGATATTAAAATTAGTTATAATTACCTGCAGTTGATTTCTTTTTAAACAAAATTCATATAGAATTGAAAAGCCATTTTCCAAGGTGTGTGCATGGGGGAAGCAGGCAGTGGAGAGTTGCATATATAGATGAGAAACTAGTTGAAGAGTCCATAACCTAAAATGCATCAGAGACGTAGGACATATGTAATGATTTTATATACTGCTTACCATCAATTCTCCGTAAATTATAGACGTTCTTAAAAATATATATTATATAAGCTTTACAGTAACTGCCATAGAGTGAAAAGAGTTTTGTTTTGTTTGTTTTTTGTTGTTGTTGTTGTTGTTGTTTTTGCATTCAGGGAAGTGTTAAAGTTTTTTTTTTTTTTTCTCTTCAATTTGATAGACACCATTTCATTTGAACGACTTTATATTTGGTACCAGATAGATATACACTTAATTTTAATTCACATTGGTTAGTCACTTTTGTAAGTCTCTACTAAAGTTGATAGACATTAAGGAATTAAAATGTTTGAGAAACCCTGGTCGCCTTATCAAGAAACCAGAACTCTCTGTGTGACACTCAGGCATTTGAATTAACAACGAATTAGGCAAAGCAAGAGACTGCAGAGTGACAGTGGGTCCTTCATCCGAGTGTGTTTGAACAATGGACAAACAGGTGGGATTCATATGTTACTAGAAGTTTGTTTGAAAATTCATACCATTTAACTAATATAGAATCTGTGGTATGCAGAGTGGGAGGTTCTTTTTAGGATTAGCATAGTGTCAGGTAGGTATGAGTTCCCTGCTGTCTTAAAATACTGCTTAAGCCATTGCTAATTACTTGTCCCTAGTCAAGCCCTATGGAACAGTGTGGGAGCAGGGACGAGCATAGTGTGATATAAAGGGTGCTGATTTAGAAATGATCTTTATTCTGGCTTTAGCCTTTAGTGTGGATTTAGATAACTCATTTCCCCTACTTGAGGCTCTTTTTTCATATGTAAAATTATGACAGCTAAATCAGATGACTTCTGTGTTCCTCTACTGTGATAGAATTCCCAGAACGTATGACTATGAAAAATTTCCACTTAATAGATGTATTCTTTCAGAAGTGTGATTCATTGACACCCCCAAGTGTATATGAGTTCAAATGTAATAGAGTTATATATATGAAAATGAAATATACTTATCCGAGCTTAATATCGTCTCTAGATTAATGTGTTTGCTTTAATTATATATACTACATATCCATGTAATACCTGCTGTAGAAAACTGAAACAATCCAGGAAAAAAAAATATAATGAAGGATATAAAGATCCCTGATGTCCCTTTTATATTCTCTTGGATCTCTTTCAGATTCTTTTTTCTGCTCTGTTTGTCTTTTAAACTTTGATATTGCTTATACCATGGTATTTTTATTTAGCTTTATTTTCTTAAGGCTTTATTTATTTATTCATGAGAGACACAGAGAGAGAGGCAGAGACACAGGCAGAGGGAGAAGCAGGCTCCCTGCAGGGAGCCCAACGAGGGACTAGATCAGGGACCCCCGGGTCATGACCTGAGCCAAAGGCAGATGCTCAATCGCTAAGCCACCTGGGCTTCCCTATTTAGTGTTATACTATGCATTAATATCTGGTTGGTCAAGACTTCTTTACACATATCCATTATTTTTGTTCATCATTTTCCTAGTTATGCTATTTTTCCCAACAAGTTTTAGAACATCTCATCAAATCCAACCTCCTAAAATTCATGATAGGCTTTTTATTTATTCTGTAGTCAATGAAAGTATTAAATTAATGAAGATAAACAATTTTTAGAATGTCGAGTCCTTCATCTCTAACAATAAGGTTTCTCTTATTTTCAATTCTTTGATGTTTATTTCAATAGACATGTATATCTAGGTCGTATAAATTTGTGGTTATGTTTATTCCTTGACTTTTATGCTTTTGGTTACAGGCATATTTGAGACTATTTTTTTAAATTATATGTTACAAATGGTTACTTTTCTAAGGTAATTTATAACCAGCCATGTTAAAGAATAATCTTATAATTTCTAATAACTTTTCTAATAACAAATTTTCCATGTAAACAGCCAACATATTTGAAAATATCACTAATGTTATCTCTTCCTTTCTCTGCTTTTGTTAACTAAATTGGGACCAGATCTAGGTCTATTTACTGACAATATTATCCACTTCATAAACAATGCCAGTTACCTGGAAGATACCCAATAAGAAATTGTGAATGTATTGAAGATTTATATCTCGTGGTATGGATTTAAACAAAAGAAGGATCACCCTTCTGTTGTGCCTAATTTCAGGGATGCCTCAAGAATGCTATCATTAGGATAGACTCAGTCGTTTGGTCGGCATAATAACCTACTCATGCCAAAATGTTAAAGAATCACTCATCCACTTCTGATGTGTAGAGTCATTAAAAATAGCTTTAAAATTTTATCAGATGCAATATGATTTTGTTTAGCATTTTTCCCCCTTTATATCTGTTAGTATGATAAATTAGAGTATTTCCAGTTTATGTAGGGCCTAAATCTTCTACACTTTGAAAGGCCCTGAAAGTAACTAGTTATTCAGAATGGTAAAGAACAGCCACAGTGGTAGGGTCCCTTAGGAGTACAAGATACTGAATTGAAAGCTTCCTCAGATTCCTAATGAGTCTGTGTCTTGGGGTGAATTATAGAGAATTTCTAATACTTAACTAACCTTGTCTTTCTGAGGCCAATCTGTTGGTCATGACCTACTATTTGTGCGGTGACCCAATCAGGCGGAGGCCCACGGCACAGAGCAGTAAAAGAATTCACTCAGTGCAGGACCAAGGAGGTCGAAGTTTATGGAATACACTGCAGGGGAGCAATGGGCAAGATAGCAAAGGAGAGACCACCTGGAGGCCGTGGTGGGAGGCTGTGGTTAAGGGGAGAAGGTAAAAGGTATAGGAATTGGTCAGCTCGGGCTTGTGGATATTTTGAGGACCGTTGCCTAATGGGCTTGTTGCATTCAGCCTCTAAGTCACTGTGGGCCCTTTTACATTCATTACACAGGTTTCCAACGCTCAAGCTTGTTGCCTAAAAGCAGCCTCTACACTATTCACTAAATATCTTGTTTAATTCTATTTATTATTAATACATTTATAGCTTTTGCATCACTGTTCATGTAAAATTGTTCTATGGCATCATTTCTTTGTGAGACACATTTGTGAAGTTGTGAAGCTTATAAATCAGTAACATGTTGGTTTGGTAAAAACGAATAAGAAATTGCCTTTTCTTTCTTTGCATTTTCTGTATTCCAGTGGAGTTCAGTGTTCTTGCTTACACTTATAAAAGCCTTTTATATTCTTGAACTTATCAATAACAACCTGACTAGATCTATTTGGTAATTTTTTTTATAAATAAGAGCAATATCACTTTACTTTGAAAAAGGTCATGTTTTTAATCTCATTGCGCCGATACAGATAAAGCACAGAGATAAAGATGCTTCCAGTAGTCTCAAGCGAGTTTATTTGTGCCTATATTATTGTTATTTCAGTATGATCACTGGTCACAGATTTAGGAGAGATGCACCAGGTCCTCTGCACATGTATATCCATGTCTTCTTCACTTTGCACACGATTCTATTTTTTAAAACACTATTGTAATCACAAGCAACTCATCTCATTAGGCAATGCCCTAAATTTCTCCCCAGATTTTAGGTATGGGTTGTCAGCGTGGTGGTCCCATTGTAGACAGGATAGCAACAAATGATACCTTTATGGGTTGGTTGGTGGCAAATTAGTCTGTAGAGCGGAGAAATAATTTATCTCTTTCATATCTCGTAATGCTCCCATTGCTGAGGCTTATGGGGCTTAAAGAGAAAAATTGAGTTTAGGTATGAACTTCATATGAAATAGTTTCAGCACACCAGAGAAGTCAGGAGACACGGTATGACCTGATTTTTGACCAGTGGTAACTACATTTTAAAATAATAGCCTTAATGACTTCTTCTTCCAAATCCAGTTGCCTCTTCAAACGATGTACTTTTGTATTCAAATGAATAGATCTAACATTAGATCCAATATAAAATAAATATAACAAATACACAATAGAGTGTCTAACGTGAGGAAAATCGCATATTAGCATTGCAACATGATGGGTAGCTGAATTTCATAAATGGATGGAATTAGATTGACACACTTCTTGTATGTATTTACTAGGTGCATTTTTATCTTCTTTGACATGGTACTTAATACATGTCTTTTGACAAACTAGTATAATCTTAAAAATTTGCATTACTTAAAAAGACAGACTATATAAGCCTCATGATTTCTGCAGATTTTTAGTGCCATTAGAAATATCACATTATTGATAAATATTTGATAAATATCATATTTATCAAATATTTGATAAATATCAAAATAATCAATCTGACAGTGTGATAGGAACTCAGGGGCATCAGTAATAATATCTTTTTTAAAAAAAACAGTTGAAATTAATGAAATAATAATTTTTACAAGTTAGTTATCAAAATGTGTCTACTTCCTAAAAATTATTTCTAAAGATTTATTTATTTATTTGAGAGAGAGAGTGCTCACAAGTGGAGGGACCGGCACAGAGGGAGTGAGAGAAGGAGAGAAGCAGACTCCCTGCTAAGCAGGAAGCACCAGGCAGAGTCAATCTCAAAACCCTGAGATCAAACCAGAGCCAAAATCAAATGTCTGATCCTTTACCGACTGAGTCACTCAGTGCCCCAAAATATGTGTGCTATTGATGGTGATGTATCTTTTTTACATAATTGATATATAATAGTTAATATATATTTAATATAATATAATTAAATATATTCATATTGTAATGTATCATTATACCCTAAATATTTTTACTCAATATGTAAAATACTGTCTTTAATGTATTTGTAAATGTTAATTATAAACACATTATTATAATGATCATGTGTTTAAGAAATGTAAACAAAAAAAAAGGAGGTAAATTTTACCATTCAAATATCCAGTCTCATTTTATCACTTTATGTTAGTTTTTTTTTTTTTTTTTTTTTTTTTTTTTTTTTTTTTTTAGGTAACTGTACCTTTAATATGGGGAAAAAAAAAAAAAAAACCTCCATCCATAATTCAAATATCTATTTTCTTTACAAAATATATCAGTATAGCTTTTAAAAATGATAGCTACTTAGGCATTCATTTTAATTAATCAAATTATATTTACTAACTAAATTAAATGTCTTATAACCATTCTTCCATTTCAATATATAAAAAGCAAAACAGTGCAGAAGGCCAACTGTAAGCTTTATTTTTTTGGCTTTTCCCAGGAAGATCATTTCCTATGAAGCACATAGGAAAGTAATGGAAATTGTAACGAAAAAAAGGTGGGCTATGTGAGTATGAATCTGTTCTAAGTTTCTGTGTCTATGTAATACTCACTCATAACCAGAGCTAATTTAGCTATAAGATGATGAATAACTTATTTAACTCTTTTTTAAATCAATGTCTGCATTCATTATTTTATTATCTCAGTGACAGCCAAAGAAGAATGTGCATAGTTAACTCAAGATTATTGACTGATTAAGGGGCCCCTGGGGGGCTCAGTCGGTGAAGCATCTGCCTTCTGCTCAGGTTGTGACCCTAGGCTCCTGGGATCCAGCCCCAGGTCGGGCTCTGCTCGGTGGGGAGCCTGCTTCTCCCTCTGCCTTTGCCTGCTGCTCCCCCTGCTTGTGCTCTCTCTCTGTGTCAAATAAGTAAATAAAATCTTTTAAAAAAAACATTGACTATGAAAAATTAGGAAGTTTAGGGGTCGATTAGCATTGAAAGTGCTATTTACTGGGGAAAGATACGGAGAAATTGATACCTGACCTGAGGCTTAAAAATATATATAGTCTTAAAACAGAGGGGACACGGGCAAAGGCATTATTACCATTTTGCTAAGATGAGGTTCAGCAAGATTAAGCTACCTTCCTACTCATATCCAGTGACTTTGAGAGTCAACAAGACCAACAGCAAAAACAAAAAGAATCTTGGATCCCCACCAGGTTGCTTTTTAACATATACACTGTGATTACAAGATCTAAAACCAGAACAAAAGAGACTAAATATTTTGTTCAAACTCATGAAGAATTATTTTCAGTAGAACAAAGTATCACAATTTGCCTGTTATATATTGACATAATATCCCACATTTTTCACTGTTTGAAGGAAGGAATAACAAGTTTGTCACTTTAGATTGTTTAACAAACACTATTTTCCAAAATGTGGGTGAATATTTTAAAAACCATTATTATTAATGGTTGATGATGGTGTTTATAGGAGTGGTGGTATTAAAAACTTATATTTTAAAATGTAGTCCTCTGTATGTGATGCCAAGTTACTGACTAAAGCTGACCCTTCTGAAGGGCTCAATAACATGAAAACATTTTTGATGCTCAAGTTATTTTTCTTAGAATGCTTACATATTGTCATTCAAGTGTGTATGTCCGAATAAAAATACAATTATGTTAAAATATTCATGAAAATATCTTAAATTTTTACAAAGAGCTGTACCCTATTATCTTACAGATGCTTGTTTTGGTAAATGAAGTAGATGCCAACTAATAACAAAATATTCCTGATTTTTTAAAGTTGAGACTATGTACTTGGCAAAGGAGTTTTCTGCAGTAAGCCCTACATATTTGAAACATTAATTTTAGATGCCTCTATGGTAACATAATGTATTCTTGTAGTCTTCCAAGATGTGCCACATTTTGGAATATTTCCTAAGAGTCACAAACCAAGAGACATGTCGTAAGCAAAGTAAAGGATGACCATGGTCGTTTAGAGAATTGCCAACACTAGCACTTTCACTAAACTTCTTTTATTCGACACACTTAATTTGAATGTCAAGCAACACTGTAACTATTTTTAAATGAAATTCTAGATAAATTTGAGTATTGCCAGTCCCCTCCAGTAGAGGCAAGGCAACATCCTAATTCAACTCTATAAATACATATGCCAAATCTTTTCTAATTTGTATCGCTACTGGTGCCTGGGCTGTAGATTGGGACCATATACCACCACATCCCTATCATTTAAGAAACCATGTAATTTAAGTTCCCCCATTACATTATTAAAAATAACAGAATGATACTGTTCAGAATCTTTCATCTCCCTGGATCTTTACCACCAGGTCTTATTTATCCACTGAGAGCAAAAAAAGTCAAGATGTTATTTCTGTTACTCAGTTGGGTCCAGTATGGGATCTTGAGGCATCTTGGGGTATTTGTCAAGGGTATAGCCTCTTGTTCTTAGGATGGATCAAAAACAGAAGCTACTTTTTGAATGTTATAGAGACTTCGCCTCTCGGGACTATTATTGCAGCATGTTCTGGCTATGGCAGTAGTAGTTATAGTCACATAACTAATAAGGAATCAGTAGCATTTTGTAGCTCTTTTACTACGTATTATCTACTGTACCCTGCACTTTGCTTAGGCCATCTCATTTAATCCTTACAACTACCTGTGGAATAGGTGGAGTTACTCCTATTTTGCAGCTGAGCATAATCGTGCTTTCAAAAGGTCTAAAAATTTTATGTAGTCATATAGTGGAAATGGGACTATAAGGCAGATGTCTCTCAGGTAAAAATTACCTGCTTATCTACAGATCACAAAATCACTATTTAGGAACTGTGTTCGCCAACAAGAACTCCCTTTGTAGTCAGGAGCTATTGTCCAGCAAAAGGAGAAATGAGTCTGTATGCGGCAGGTGTGACAGCCAGGTTCAAGCTGGGATTCAAAACCAGCTCTGCAAAAACTAAGAGGCTGATGATCTTTCCTGGAGTTTATTTGCATAAATCCATATGCATGGAGACTGTTCCAAGGAGAGTCTGAATAAAATGAGAGTTGTTTTGTTACATGGAGGTCAAGGGAGTGGGACTAGAGTGTGAAGCAAATGTCATGAGATCCAAATATCACCCGAAAGCCAGAACTTGACAAATACAATTTCATGATTGTCTTTGAGACTCGGTGTAAGATGAACTTCGGTGCCCAAGTTCACAGGGACGGACAAATTGCAGTGGAGTCACCATTCTTCCACACAGAACTTGATAGGGCCTTGACTCCTGAAGCACCCAGGGGGGACTTGGGAATCTAGAAAAGATTCTTTTGGCATTTTCCAAGGGAGTTAGTCAGAAAGAAAGAAGAAAAAAAGAAAGAAGAAAGAGAAAGAAAAAGAAAGAAAGAAAGGAAGGAAGGAAGGAAGGAAGGAAGGAAGGTACGGAAGGAAGGAAGGAAGGAAGGACTGTAAGAATAAAGAAAGCAAGCACGAAAGCCAGACTACCAATCAACAATACCATAAAGAACTAAAGCCATAAAGACATACTCTAAATACCCGAACGACACACGCACTCACTCAATCCGACGCAACTCAACTCAGCCCTTCCTCCCTCTCCCTCTTGAAAGAGAAGAAAAGAAAGAGAGAAGAAAGAAAGAAAGAAAGAAAGAGAAAGAAAGAAAGAAAGAAAGAAAGAAAGAAAGAAAGAAAGAAAGAAAGAAAGAAATCCAAGATTCTTCATACAGCTTATGTTCTTATTATTTAGGACTCCCTCTTGAGCTCAAGGAGAATTTCATGTTAGAATTACTGGCAAACATTCTGGAAACATGTAAGGATAACTACCAAGGGCTTTGAAGTGGGCCTTGGGTGAGGGTACTTAAGCAGATGGAAGCTGAGAGCCATGATAATTTGGACACGAATTTTATTGTTGATCAAATTTGAACCCAGTGACTGCTGACGCCTGGGATCTTGGCACTCCCACACTATTTGTGACCAATATCTTAAAAGAGGAGATGCCTTGATGTCTGAACTTCTGCCAATTTCAGTGTCTATACAAGGTCTTCTTGACCTAAAACTCTCTCCCATGTTTGTCTTTGATATTTTTATCATTTATTTTTCAAAACCTAAGTCAACGTCCAATTTTCCTGACTGATTTTCTGCCTCCCCCTCTTTTCCATCCTATAGAGTGGGTACAACATAAATACTTTTGGAATTGGCAATAACAATATTTAACAAGCTCTGAAAGGAACTCACAAATATTTAAAAAAAATCATAGGAAATTGTGTTGCCACCTTGGAAGGAGAAAAGAGATAAAAATACTTAAAGACTGGCCCTCTGAAATAGATTCTATTTATTGATCTATATTGAGTAGCTTCAGGATGTTACTATTTTCTTATTTTATTATCCAATGACTTCAGGGTCCCTCTATTCCCTATCCCACACAATTTTTTTAAAAAATCAACAATGACCAAGAGTTAATAATAGAAAAATTATGAAAAAATCCATATAAATCTCAATATTATCTTGCATGCAAAAACAACATGTCTGTGAAAAAAAATTTTTTTTTTTTTTACATCTTGCTGTTTCAATGACCTCATTTTGCAATTACCTCTTTGTTATCATCTCCACATGCACAGTGAGCCTGGAAAGAGATTTTCAACCTCTTCTCTTCCATTTTGAATTCCCAGAGGACAATATCGTGCTGGATTTTAAAAGATGCATGAGTGAAGAAAAATGAGCTCTGTCAGATTTCTCTGCTTTGGACGGAGTCATATATTTTCCTATATCCATACACCAGACAAAACAGAAGGATAGAATGATCTGTCATTTCCTGTTCTGGAATGTTTAATTTCAGATACCTTCTTCAGGGTCTGAAAAAGCAGTTACCTTCTGTTTTAAAATTATAATCTAGCAATCAAGCCTATGTGGGGCCTTGGTAAAAATGCTAAGATTTGATTTACTTCAGGGAGTGCTGCCATTTGAATAGGTTTCCAATTTCTGAACTCTCTTATTTATCAGAGTGGTTGATTAAAATGGGTCATGATTTCTAACACTGGTTATCCCATTGTAAACACACAACTTTAATATCAAAAGGAGTTGGCGTCGATGGTTCCCATGATGATTCTTAACTCATGCGTTATTTGATTTCATTTATTTGGAATGCCAGTTTCAAACCTTTGAGTACTGAGCCCAAATGAAATTTTTATATGAGACTCCTTATTCATCATTAGTACTAAATTGCATGTATAGTTCATACGAGTGGCTCTGGATTTTTCATTACTACAGCATCCCGGCAAAATACTTATTCTAGGTCTAAAAATGATCTTCAAATCATTTATTCATGTCTTCTCAACCGTAGAAACCACACTAGTAATGTCAGTGGTTAATTGAAATCGTGGATCATGTCTTAGTTTGAAAATGTCTGTACAGCTTTTGTCTACAGGAAAGCCTTTTACAGTGTTGGATTGGAGAAAAATCATAGTATATATTAAGGCTGTTTTTCTTCTTATTAAGAATATGTATATTTGCTGTTCTATTTCAGTATGGTTTAATTTTCTTTTGTTGTTGCTGTTGCCTTGCTTTGTACAGCAATGAAGTGTGAAATACTTCAGGGACAGAATAAAAAGAAAAGAGAAACAAGAAAAGGAAGGAAATCTTCTCAGTTCAAGAGATTTGGTATTTTATCTAGTTTGACAGTAAAATAATGAGGTATTTTGAGCATCTTCCTAATAACTAACACTATGAAAACTATATTAAGTTCTCAAAGAGCTTACAATCTAGTTCTACCTTAATAAAGTCACTGTCTTCCTGTTTGTGTTCGAACAGGTTTGCTTTGGGGCCTCCTTCATTTTCTTAGTCTCCCAAGCATATATAACTATGATTTAGCAAAGTTGTTTGGGCTTGTTTGTTAGTCAGTTTCCTTGTACCCATAGCTGGCCACACCCATTGCATTCAGAGACCTCCTTGCAGGTAGGAGTCGTGCAAAACATGGTGAAGGGCTCTTATTTTACTCTTTAGGAAACTATACTGTCATGGAATGTGAATTAGGGAGGTAACAATAAAAGAAGCACTTGGTAACATATTTTAATCCATTGATATAGTAAATAAATCAGTAAATTGAAACAGCTTCGCCCCATTGAAAATTTGAGATTTCTTGGGGCATCTGAGTGGCTCAGTCGGTTGAGTGTCTGACAGGGTTTTGGTTCAGGTCGTGGTCTCAGGCTCCTGGGATTCAGCCTCAACTTGGGCTCCCTGCAGAAAGTCTGCTTCTCCCTATTTCTCCCTCTCACTCTGCCCCCCCCCCCCGCTTCTCTTCCTCTTCTCTCTGGTCCTCCCTGTCCCGCTGTTACTCTCTCTCTCAAAAAAATACAATTTTTTAAAAAACTGAATTTTCTTCTCTAGGTTTCGGTTTTCTCATCTGTATATTTAGGGAGTTGAACTGGATAATATATAGATCGAGATTGGGTCTCCTAGTTTACATATTTGAAAATTTTTCTCAAAATGTCATATGGAACACATATAGTAAGTAAACTTGATTTCATTCAAATTTTTAAATTTTTGGCATAAAGTTGGTTTTCTCTTGATATTTCCAAGTCTCAGTTATACCAAGTCACTTTTACTTTTTATTCCTAATCTTTAAAAATGTGTGTTTCTTCTTTATTTTCCTAATCAAAACTGCTAGAAGTTTGTTTATTTTATAAATCTTTCAAAGAGTCAACTTTTGCTGTAATTAATTCTCACCATTTTTTTTCCTTTCCCTTGTTTTCATTATCATTAGTTATAGTTTATGTTTACTTTCTATTTCTTTTTATTATTTGGGGTTTTTTTGTTATATTTATGATTTTTTATTAGAGTCTTTAATTCATTAGTTTTGGTTTCTCTTTCTTATTTTGTATTTACCATTAGTAATATTTCATTATTTAACATGAACCTTTAGATGTGTCCCAAATATTTTTATAGATAATATTTAATTATTATCCAGTTCTAGATATTTAAAAATATCCATTATGATATCTTCTTTGATCCTTGCATTATTTAGATGTGCTTTTTGAGTATCTAAATTTCTGACAATTTTTAGCTACTTTTAAATTTCCTTTTGATTAGTTTTTCTAATCGTAGTTTCTAGACTGTCAATTATTTTGCATTTGTTTAAATTTCCTTTTGTGGCCCATTGAGGATTAGAAAGATTATTTCATCCTATAATCAAAAATATTTTCTAAAATTAATAAATCAAGGTAGAGATACAAATATAATAATAGCAGGAGGAAAAGTGAGTGTCGTTAGTACGTTAGTTAAAATGCATTTGAAAGACGCCTGTGTGGCTCAGTGGTTGAGCATCTGCCTTTGGCTCAGGGCATGATCCTGCGGTCCTGGGATTGAGTCCTGCATCAGGCTCCCCGCAGGGAGCCTGCTTCTCTCTACCTCTGTCTCTGCCTCTCTCTGTGTGTCTGTCATGAATAAATAACTAAAATCTTTTTTAAAAATGAATTTAAAAGGGCAAAGAAAACTGTCTTTGTGAGCAGTGTGAATCAGGTTGATTCATTAAAAATTCCAAAAGGCAGGGATATTTGCACTCAGCCTTCTATTCTCTTATAAAGAGAACTGCTCTCTAGGGAGATGAAATGTAAATATTTTTAATTAATTATAACCTTATTCCTAAAGAAGGATCTTCCCTAATGTCTGCCTGCCTGTTCTGCTTTGTATTAAAATATTAAGAAGGGCTTACCCATTGATATGACATAAATGTACACATTGCTAAGGAGGAAGACACATTCAAGGGTCAGGCCTGTGGGATAGAAGCTTTTAAGACTGTAAAAGAAATCCATGTTAGATGCCTCTACTAGCCAAAATGAACACAAATGCACAGCCAGAGAGTACTTAGACATCTTCGTTGAGCGGGCAAAGTTTTGATGATATAGGCTTATGTGTCCTTCTCTATCGTTCAGTCATAACATATGATTAATACATTAATACCATTGATCTGTTTTAGTGTTTTTTGGTTGGTGGTTGTTGTTGTTGTTGTTAGCCTACTGCCAGAGCTAATTGAAAACTTCATTATAACCCCAAATTTAAAATGCACACTAAACCTTGACGATATAAAAATAATAATAATTATAAAGTAACAAACTGGATGTTAAAAAAGGGAATGAGAGTTTGAAAGAAAAGTATTTCTTCTTGTCTTTCATAATATAAAGTCAATAGACATGTTACTTGGGCAAATCAAGAAAAAATAGTTAAAGTATAAAAATCTTAAAGTCCTGTGGCAACCACAACACATTGTTTTATAATGATAAAAATATTTTATAATGATAAAAGAAATAGCAGATATAGAGCTTAGAGATGCAGAGGAAGGGGAGATAGTGTTTTAGTCTCTTACTAAATTCCTTATTTTTCATACTGATAAGTTAATAGATACTGTTAGGAGTTGGTAAGTCAAGTGATTGGTGTATATGTGTAAATAACTTGTATATATACAACTATAATAATGTAACTATACAACTATAATAATTGCAGTATTTAACAAATAATAAAAATTAAAATGAGTGCCAACAGAACAAATGAAAATAGAAACTTTAGGATGGTGAGATGAGAGACTGGAGACTGTGTGTGTGTGTGTGTGTGTTATTGAACTTTTAATTTTATATCCTTTTATGTGGTTGGAAATATTTAATCATGGACATGACTAATAATATATATTTTTTAAAGATTTTATTTATTTATTCACGAGAGACACAGAGAGAAGGAGGCAGAGACATAGGCAGAGGGAGAAGCAGGCTCCATGAAGGGTGCCTATGTGGGACTCAATCCCAGGACTCCAGGATCATGGAGCTGAAGGCAGAGGCCCAACCGCTGAGCCACCCAGGCGTCCCGACTTATAATAATTTATTTAATATCCTTTATTTGATAAAAGAAACCCCTTCATATAAATAATTAGCTACATCTGTGTGTATTGATAAGGAACGAGAAATACAATGCATTTGTAAGTAAAATAAATACATAATACACACAATTGTATACATTTAGAAATGGTAAAGATGCATTTATTTGTATTAATCAAGCATGAAAAACATTCAGAAATGAACACATCAGACTAATAACAGTGACTTTTCGTGTAGTGTTTTATTTTGTATTCCATAGTATTGTTTATAGAAATGCTTCACTACTATAATGCATTGATTATACAATAATGTTTTAATAGTAAAAGTAATTGAGATCCTAGATAACTTTGTTGGCAGGATACCCAACTTAACTCAATTTCTCTGGGCCCCCAATGTTCAGATTTTCAGGTCTGTGGGTACAAAAATTTTCTGCGCCTTGCTCACTGCTCTAACCCCTGCTCAAGTTAGTCCCTGAACCCATAATATAAATCTTTTCCATATTTCTGGAATGAATTAATAAATGTAAACAGAGTGCTTAATATAATATGTGACATATGGTAGGTATGAAATAGATGAAAGCTCGTTTTGTTAGTCTATATGAGCCAGTAAGAATTAATAGCTTTTAGTAATTAAAATTAAAAGTCATTCCGATAGCAATGTGAGGGAAGCTCGATGGAAAACATTATTCCTTCCATTATTTTCCTATCTGTAGATTTTAATTTATCTGTTTGTATACACATTCCATTTTTTAAATTAGAAAGCTATAAAAAGTTAAACGCCAGATTGCTTCAGCTCAAGATGTAAAATGAAACATTTTCATTTGTGCCTTTATATTTTTCTCAATGGCATATACCTGTCTTTCTTTGTGGTTCATATTTAATCCAGATTTCTCCAAAATGGATAATACATTTCCTAAAGCTTCTTCATTATCATCTTTCATATCAGCAAAGCAGCAGCAAATCTTTGCTTACTTTTAGGTTTCAGAATTCTAATAAACAAAGTAATGCTTCTTTTTTTTCTAAGTCCTATCTACAATAAAATCCTGTTGAGTACAAGAGTATATAATGGCATTTACTTCCTCAATTAATTTCATTGTGAATGTGCTAGAACTTGTGTCAATGAAGTCATTCTGAACATCTTTAATAGACAATAAGCCTCAGTCATGACCAGAATGAAGAAAAGGGAAAATATGCACATGGGCTGATTTCATGGCTATGGCTTCACGTGAGTTTCCATTTCCCTTCAGTGTTTGGACTCAGGCTGAAACCAAAAATAAAATTCAAGATGCTAGAGGGACTTCCCTGCTTTGACTTAGCTGTAAGCAACTCAACAGTGTTCCTGGCAGGGCTGGCACGTCACAGAATGGTGGTGACCCTGTTACTGAAACCTAGAAGATGAGGTCTGGAAGTCTTCGGGCTGAAGAGAACTCCATGAGCCATCGATGAACCTTCATCTTCATCATTCATCATTAATATTCATCTTCATCTTCATCATTAATGAAGGAAAAATGATCAGCCTGTTGCAACAGACATAGATAATTCTCCCTTCAAACCCAAAGTACAACCTGACATAGCTGCTTCTGATATTTGGATGATGGTGGGGAGAGGAAAATTGGAAGAGTAATCATCTGTCTCAAATGGAAAAATTATGATTAGAAAGGAAAAATTTAACCATTTGCTTTGATATAAATAAAGTTGTCAATCCAATGATAAACTGTTGAATGGCTTGTTTAAATGCAAAAATTTAGCATCGTGTTAATGAAATACGATATTACACTCCGTAGTCTCACAAGCATTAAATATGACAGGAAAAATAACCTCTTGTCTCCATTTTAGAAATGAGGTATAAGTAACATATTATAAATTTGTCCTAGTTCATGGATGTGACAGCTAATAGATGCAAATATTGGCAATTTGCTTAGTAGATTATCATTTACTGTCACTTTTTTAATTAGAATGTGATCTTCCATTGTCTTTAATCTATTTACATCAGGGATGACAAATTTCTTTCCCTTAAGCAAAATCTTTATTTATCATAAGGCAATTTTACCAAAACTGTTACACGAAGAGGAAACCATTATAGGAATCATTTAACTTTTGAATTTTCAGACTACTTGGCGTCTTCAAAAAATAATAAAAAACATTTTATTTTTAAAAAGAATGAATGAATATGAATGTTCTTGGAGAGGCAAGGGTGCAAAAATAAAGCTTTTTTCTGTTTATCTTAAATATATAATTATTTTGCCATTATTTTTATAATCATGCCATGAAAAATTTGAGTAGACTTAGGCCTTGTTTATGAAAACAACTAAAACCGAAATGCAGGTATAATTAAATATTTCTAGTCAGCTCTGGGGGCAGGTATCATCTCCATGTTTTTAGCAGTGGCACACAACAGCTCACTAACCCATTAAGGGGCTATTAAAGTAAAAAAGTTCTACTGGTAACGAGTTATTTGTAAAGAGGCTTGAGAATGTGAGTGGTAGGAGAGAGATGGAAAAAAGAAGTTCAGGCAGTCTGAATCGTCTTTTGAGAGTAAAAAGACTACATGGGATTTGGCTGGATATGATTTGATGTCTTGCTATCAGACTCTTTTGCAAGTATAACAGAAAGTATATAGATGATGCTTAACTAGTGAAACTTTGTTTAAATTATTTCTGATCAGACTCTCAATTTAACGGTATAATTAGCTGGTACTAATTCCAGAGTAAGATTATAAATTCGGTATGGTCAAAACTAAGTGCTACTCCATATTAGGTGACGTCTTTTAAGTTTATTTTAAATAAATAAATAAATAAATAAATAAATAAATAAATAAATTCTTCATTTTTATTCCTCATGATAAATATGAGGAATATAATCAATATGGGAAGCATCATCAATATGAGGAATAAAAGTGAAGAATTAACACAATAAAGGTTATATTTATAAATTTTATTATTTATGTAAAATAAGCTTAACATAGCCCACTATTCATAAAAATGTTTCCTTAATTTCTAAATTACCTTCTGCCCTTTGATTTCCCAAGGACCTAAAATCCAGGTATATTATGTGATCAGTTATTTATTGTTGTTTCAGTGTCTTTAGGAGACACATTTCCTCACCTCCAAAATGCTCCAACCTCATCTGCTGTGCTTAGTTCTTATGTAGACGTCATAATAGTCCACATTTATTGGAATATTATGTGACAAGACCATTCTAAGTGCTTTATATATATATTTTTTTTTTCCTGAATGCATCCTCATGAGAGAGGTACTGTTATATTTGCAAGCTTACAGGTAACAACCTGGGGTGCAGAATGGTGAAGGAATGTGATCAAGGTAGCCCACCTAAGAAGTGGAAAAATAGAAAAGTTGGGGTTTCAATCCAGGTAGTTAGACTCTAGAAACATTTTCATGAATCTTAAATATGGAGCTTTCATATTTTGAAATATAGATGATCCTTGGAAGGATAACCCCAAGGGTTAGCCATTATTTATGCATCCCAGTAAATGACATGAAGGAAGTCTTTGATGACTATACATTTAACACTGGAAGAGAGATGGCTTTTTTTTGGGGGGGGGAAGAAATATGGCAAAGAACCAAATGCTAATATCTTAGAAAGCGAAACCCTTACCTCACAATTTTGATTAGAAAAATGTGTAAGAGCTGCCCTATGTTGTTAGCCATGCAGGCCTGGAGTCTGAGAGAAGTAAGGTACGGCAGGCTTCATCTTCAGTTGACTCGTCTAACAGCATGAGGCCTGCACCAGTGATAGAGCTCCCTAAAGGAACCACACACCTATCGCATATTTTTTTTTTTTTCCCTTGGACCTGACATCTTTTTCTTCATCAGGGTAATTTTATAGCTTGAGAGGATGATTGCGGATGATCTTTGCAGAATGCTCTGCAAGTAAATAACAAGGCCGCTCATTACTTTGACAATTACTTTCTTCTATTTCTTTTTTTTTTTTTTTTTAAGTAGGCTCCCTGCCCGATGGGGGGCTTGAACTCAAGATCCCGAGGTCAAGAGTTGCATGCTCTACTGAATAGCAAGCCAGACACCCCAACTTTGACAATTTCTAATGGTGGGGCAGGCAGTTGAAAACAGTAATGACAGCAATTAGATAGTGATTATTTTTCTACATTACATAACTGATATTAGCAAATGTATATTGCTCTGTACATGAATGAATGAATGAAGAATAGGTAATGAGAGGGGGAAAGAACATAATGATGTTTTGCTGAGACATTGGTCCTATGTTTACTATCATCTATTGCGAGTAAAACTATATTAGAAATTGAATTTTTGGCAATTGTTTTACATAGAGTTGATTTTATAATCTTAACTAAGTTGTAGTCAATATTGAATTTGAAACCTCAGCAGCGTCCAATTGATTTGTTGGTTTTAGGTGCAAAGAAATCTCATAGAGGATATAGTACCTGTGTTAACACATAGCTGGTGAAGAGACCTCTTTTTCAGTAAAGCCATGTTTTCTGATTGAAGAATATCCACGAGGGTGGCAGTGGTGGTGGTAGTTATATAGCACTCGTCTAGAGATAGCCGCCCTCCTGAACTTAGACACCATAGGGTTTAACTTATTCCAGAAAGATGTGCAACATTTCTAAAACTTTATGAGGAGAGAGAGGTAAAAATGGAGAAGAGCTAAGACTTAGAAAATTATACCATTTGTAATGATGTTTGGTTGTTTGATTGTGTGATCCCTGAATGTTCATGGTTTAGTCACAGAACCGTCTTCCAACAGTACAGTCTGTCTGTATTGCTACGAAGATCTGAGCAGCACTTTAAGGTCATTTTGTGATCAATTAAGCTCCCTTAAAACTGATTTATATAAAAAGTGTCAAATAGAATTTGAAACGTAACCCTCTCTGGACCAAAATCTATGGAGATGTTGTCAGATTCCAGAAGAGCAGTCAGTCATGTGTTTTTCCCAAATTTAGTTTTAACCTAGCCACAAGTGAATTCCCTGTATCTAACCAGAAAGTAGAGGCAATCATGGCTGATAGCTTGAATGCCTACATCTAGTAAGCAGGCTGTATTAGATGAAAAAAAGAAAAGTGCATTTTTCTGTTTTTGCTAATCTAAAATTCTTTGCACAAGATTACTGACCCTGCCAATATGCGTCAATTCTAGGATGGTTCTGGCTTTTGTTTATCTTTATAGGTAATTGGTTTTTATGGTAATTTGCTTTATGAATCGTTCTTTTTCAAATATATTATGAATCTACTTTCCAGAAATTAAAAAAAGCTGTATCAGTTATTAAAGAAACATGCAATGCAGGTTTATTTTCTCACTTCATTATTTGTTAGTAAATTAAAATATTAGTTACTATTATCAGACAACTACTTATTACGAACATTGTGAACAAAGGTTGTTTATCATTATTACATGGTGCTGATTGAGAGGATACTTAAATCAGTTTTTCTTTTTTTATGATTTTATTTATTTATTCATGAGAGACACAGAGAGAGAGAGAGGCAGGGACACAGGCAGAGGGAGAAGCAGGCTCCCTGTGGGGAACCCGACATGGGATTCGATCCTGGATCTCCAGGATCCCACCCCGGGCTGAAGGCCACGCCAAACGGCTGAGCCACCGGGGCTGCCCTAAATTAGTTTTTAGTTTTATTTATATATTTATTTTTAAAAGATTTTTTTTATTTATTTATTCATGAGAGACACACACACACACAGAGGCAGAGACATAGGCAGAGGGAGAAGCAGGCTCCCTGCGGGGAACCCAATGTGGGACTCATCCCAGGATCCCATGATCACGACCTGAGCTGAAGGCAGATACTTAACTGGTGAGCCATCCAGGTGCCCTATTTTTTCAATTTTAATAATGCGGACACCTTTGACCCTAGGAAAATCACCTGAAAAGGCAGAGTGATGTGGACATATGATAGGTTGAGAAATTTCAGATTCATTTATTAAGAATACATAAATGTCTGTATATGCGTTTTAAAGTGAGGTGGGTCACTGATGAATTTGTTTGAACTGAGGGTTGCTCTTGCTTTAAGTAGACCAGCTGTATCCCTAGAAAATGTTCTTATGTGGCTATTCCCATTAAAAAAAAAAAAGCTACTGTCTTAAAATCTTGATCCTCACATAGACAATAGTCAGACCTTGGGGAGTCTGGGGGGCTCAGTTGGTTAAGCATCCGACTCTTGGCTTTTGCTCAGGTCATGATCTCATGGGTCCTGGGACCAAGCCCCTCATTAGGCTCTGTGCTCAGTGGGGAGTCTGCTTGGAGGTTCTTTTCCTCTGCTCCTCCCACTACTCTTGCTCTCTCTCTCTTACTTTAGAGCAAATAAATAAATCTTTTAAAAAATAGTCCAGATCTTATATACATATCTTAGCTTTCTCATATGCATTGTGAAACTGTAACTTTCTAATATTTCCCAATTACACTTGTAAATGCCATCCGATTCGTATTTGTGGTTTCTTTTACATCAGTAATTGGTAAGCGGTTAGTGAAAGTGCAGCGGTTGGAAAGTCCTAAACTTTTCATCAGTTACAGAACTCTGTTGGTCTGATGACTGAGTGCAGGGAGAAGTAAGTGAAGTGGGTGAGTCTGGGCAATAAATAGAGAAGGTGACTGGAGAACCATGGGAGCTGGGTCACCAAGAGGTTAAGGGAAGATATAGAAGTCAATAATATTTTAATTGTTTGTGCGTATATGTTCAATCCACAACTATAGCTTTATCAATATATTAGAGGCTAAAAAAATGCTGTTGTAGCTACCAAGAGAGTCTGGTATATATGACATTATATAGAGTTTACTCAGGTTGTTTTCGAGTCATTAGAATACAGTAGATCACAGAGTCACAGCAGCCACCACTCACTTATTGGTGAATAACAATGCACTTGGGCATCGTGTCCCTCGTAGTGGTGGTTTCCACATCTTTGAGTGAATATAGAATGATTCCCGTTGTGGTGAAAGGAGAGATGCAACTGGATATCAGGCAAGGTCTGATTACTTAGAAGTTCTACATGTGGCCACGTGGGCTGTGGCTGTCAGACTTCACCAGGGATATCAGCCATTGGAGTCCTATCACCCCCGCCCCCCCCCCAAAAAAAAAATGATGCAGTAGTTCTGTTGGGACACGACTTACATTTTAGCAAGCAGTGCAGGGGATCTAAGACAGGTGTTCCACTGACCACATTTTGAGGTATTATAGTTCCTAGTTGGACTAAACCCATAGTATTCTCTTCAAAGTATGAAGAGAGAGAGGGGGAGAAGAAGTGGGCGAGAGAGAGCACAAAGAGAGAAGTAAAAGAAAAACCTTAGAAATACCCTCAGTTGAGCTGAAAGGCAAAAGTTATCAATCTATTCTCAAAAAGCACAAGATACCATCTTCTACACGTAAATGTCATTTTTCATATTTCTGAACATATTTTTACTGACTGATAATTCAGACTTTTAAGGAACATGGCACTAAATCAGAAAAGTTAATTCCAACGGCCTAGGATATCACTTGGCCACACTGTTATTGTTTTTCAAGTGCAGATAAATGGTGAATAGCATTAAATATGAACTTTCTAGTTTAAATGGCAGCAGTGTGCACTGCTATTAAAATTGCAACCAGATTTGGGAAGAAATAAAAGTAATTCCTTTCAATTAGTGATTGCTCATATTTGATGAAGGTGAGCTGCTTTCTCAACATGGAGATGAATATATGCCCTTAAAACTAGTTCTACATATAAAAATGCTACTAAAGAAAATCCATAAATTTAATGAAAATGATAAGCAATCCTTAACTTTGTGATATGATCATATTTAGGATTTCATATGTATGCTAACCAATTGCCTATGGAAAATGTTAGTTGGTCTTATTCCCTGGACACTAGAAACCTATAATCTTTTGTTTATAGGAAATATGAAGGTCTGCTTTAAATCCATACCCAAGAACTACACTTAAGAGGACACTTTATTTTCTATTTTTTAAATAGGAAATGAATGAAAACATCAGTCTGTGGGAAGCCACATTTGCTGGTGGTCAGGTCATTAAGCTCACCTGACCATGTCGGTGAAAATCCCGGGTGTGGGAGAAGGAGCCCTAGAATGGGCACAAGAGAGAAGCACTTCCTTCTACTTCTACCCCCACCCCACTTGTTAAATTGGTCCTAATGGAATTAATTATATACACTATGTGTTATATTATATATAATTCCTATTATAATTTATAGCATATGTATCGCAAACAAGGCTCTAATTCATTGTCCTTTTGACTGGTGTTTTTGTTGCTGTTTGCATCAGATGCTTAACAGAGAACAAATTACAATTTCAGTCTGTATCGAGAATTCCAGCCGCCAGAGGCATCTGATTCAGATAAATTGAGCACACATTTGAAAGAAAGTCTTTTATTCTAGACACGGCTGACTTCATTGCTAGCTGTGATGTTCAGCAATAGATCTAGAGGCTGGAAGAGAGGAAGTGCTGACCAGTACAAATACATTTCGGTGTGCGAAGCATGCTAGATGATCAGAAAGTCCAAGTCCTCCGAGGTTTTAGTGGAGATTCTTATTTTTGTATTAAATAACCGTAGGAACTGTGATACACGTGACCGTGTGTCTCTTCAGACCCGTGACTGATTTGCATATTTATACTTTGCCATTATGCTTGTATCTTATTTTAAATCTGAGCTTTTAAAGCAATTGTGTAAACACTTCAACTAGGTGGTGACTATTTGTTGAAAGAATGAATACTTGCCTAGTTTGAGGCAATTGGAGAAATTAAAAACACCTAAAAAGACACAAAGGTTTACAAGCTGGTTTTAGAGAACGAAATTTCGTACTTAACTTAACTCAGAATTTCTGATAGTTCCAGCAAAATGGGAACTGGTTTGGTGTTGCTCTCTGTTTTGTTTTGTTTTGTTTTGTTTTTTGAAAGAAAAAAGAGCACCCAGGATAAGAGACTTACCTGGTTCTAAATTGAAGATCGTATCAGGCTGGAATGTAGTTGAAAATATATCATTTTCCAAACGACACAGAAACAATCCTCATGCTTCTTATATTAGCCCACAGTGTAAAAGGAGAGAGTGAAATTTTGTGTTTACTCAGTGAGGATTTTACATTGAGGAGCCACCAGAGGCAGGAAGATCTTTTTGATCTTTGTTTCCCTAGGATTTAGCAAAATACCTGGCCCATAAGAGGGTCTCGGGAAGTGGTGCTTGAATTGACATATCTCAGTCTCAATCAAAAGCAAGTTGGAGACAGATCACCGTTTTTGGTTCTCCAAAAGAACAGTGTAGCCCTACCAGTAGCCAAACATACGTGTGACACCTGAAGCTCAGAAGTGACATCATAGGCCATGGTGGGACCAGGGTCTTGGTAACTTATCCCGCAAGTCCTTGACTGGGTAAAGCCTGCATGTTACTACTTTTATTACTTTTCATCTGGTAGAAGAAAGGTCTAGAAGCCATGGCTGCGTGCCTGCCTTTCTGCTCCAGGCACTATGTGAAATGGCCAGTCGCTGTCTTGATTCATCCAGGAACGTTCAGGACACTGTGTAGGATATAAAAGCTTTCAAACTTCAAGATATTCAAATAAAATATGAAATATTTATTATTTCCAGGACCTTTCATTTGCAAACACTCTGGTCTGTAATCGAAATACATGAAGCCTGGTTGGGTGACGCACCGGCCAGGGGTGAGGTGGTGCCAGCAGCTGCAAGGCGGCTGGGGCACCTTGCGGCCCCTCTCGTGGCCTGAGAGAGGGTGGGGGACAAGGTGGGCCCCTCATCTACGCCACGCAGCCAGGAGGCCAATCCGATTGACCCACTGGCCCACCAGCTGTTCACATGAAGGAGCCGGTGGCCATAGGGGGTCTCTGGTGTGTCTCCACGGGGCCTGTGCTGGGATTGGGACGCAGGCGAGCTAGGCCGCGGAGCTGAATGAAAGGAAGGAGAAGAGCGGGAGTGGCACCGAGGGCCTTCTGTACGTCTGCCACCTTCCCTTTATCTCTGCAGGCAGACAGGGCCCTGGGCAGGCGCCCAAGTGACCCCTGGATTTGTCCAGTGGTGTCTTAGCTAAGGAAAGCAGCTATTGTTTTTTTTTTGTTGTTGTTGTTGTTTGTTTGTTTTGCTTTGTTGTGTTTTTAGGGAATTTATTTTTCTGCTACTTTTACTGTAGAAAATTCTTTCACCAGATGTGTGTGTGTGTGTGTGTGTGTGTGTGTGTGTCTGCCCTCCTGAAGCTCCTTAGTTCCCTGAGGCTGAACAGAGGCCCCAGTGCACAGAAATCTTCAGTGTTTGGGGTGAGCCCAAGTGGCTTCAGGGCTATCAGAATGACTGCTTTTCTTTCCCACGGAGGCCCTGAAGCTTGCTTCAAGGGTTTTAGTGTTCTGTTTCTATTTGGCTTCTCTAAATGTTAAGTTTTGAAGTGAGTTTTAAAGCTTATAATCTCACTAAGTATCTGTAGTTTATATCTCTGCACAAAGGGTTTTCATTTGAATAACGTCTGGAACTTCCCTTCATCCTCCCGCAGCTTTGTCTTTTGTTCTTGATCACACAGAGAGACAGAGAGGATCTAGGAAAAGCAGGTGAAAGGAGACTCGAGCCAGTTCTTAGAGTCTGATGACATGATGTCACCCACTGTGTACACGATGAAATGTCCCCAGACCCCCGGTCAACAATGCCTAGCATATGAAGGAACTCAATAACAACTTGGTAAATGCAGGAATGCATGTGTGGCGAATCTTAAAATATTGTACTTTTAATCTAAAGAATGCTTTCAAATCTTTTTTTCTCTCAATATCATGAAAATTAACCTCTAACTATTCAAAGCGTTGCCTATAAACTATTTTAAGATATGGAGCTATTTGTAGTTCTTGATGGTTTTTTGTTCTTATCTATATAAGAACAAGAAACGAGAATAAGAAATATTTTTAAATTCTTATTTTGTTTCATTGTGGAGATTATATATATTATATATATAAAATATATATATATTTATATTTTATATGTATAAAATATATATATATATATTTTAGTAAAAGGTCCTCCTATATTTTGCAAATGTTTCTAAAGTTGTCTCTCATTCAAGTTATCATGGCCTGGTCATCTATAGAAGTTTCATCTTTTAAAATTATCACCACCTGAGTACAAGCCAGGATATCCCAAGATGCTCTGTGCAGGGATACCCTGGCTGGACAACATGTAAAGATGCTCAACATCACTAATTACTGGGGAAATTCAAATCAAAACCGCAATGAGCTATCACTTCACACCTGCCAGAGTGGCTAAAATAAAAAAGACAAGAAATAACAAGTGTTGGTAAGAATGTGGAGCATGATTTATAATAGCCAAGACATGGAAGCAACCTAAAGTCGTTAGATAGATGAATGAATAAGGAAAGGTGTGGTACACACACACACACACACAGAAGTATAACACAGCCATAAAAAAGATAAGATCTTGCCATTTGTGACAGCATAGATAGACCTAGACATTATGCTAACTGAAATAATCAGAGAAACAAAAATATCATATTGTTTCACTCAACTATGGAATATAAAAAAAAAGAAAATGAGTGAACAAACAAGCAAACAAAAGGCAGTCCCTATAAATACAGAGATAGACCTCTAAGTACAGAGAACAAATTAATGGTTGCCAGGAGGAGGGGTGGGAGGATGGGCAAAATGGGTGAAGACGACTGGGAGATACAGGCTGCTCACTTGGAATGACTTGAATAAGCCATGAAAGTGAAAGATGCAGCATAGGCAACATAGGCAATATAGTCAATAGCATTGTAATGGTGTTGTGTGGTGTCACATGGTCGCTACGCTTGTGGGGGGCACAGCACGATGTACAGAGAGGTTGAATCACTATGTTGTACCCTTGAAACTAATGTAACTTTGTGTAGCAACTATACTAAAAAAAAATAAAATTATTATCACCTGGATTCAGACACGGTATTTTCTTTCCCCAGATATATATCCTGCTTCTTGGATTGCAGACTTTGGAATCATAAATTTTGCAAAGTAGAGTGGGGTCTTTTTGTATGAGGATTTGCTTGATTTTCTTTCTTTCTTTCTTTCTTTTCTTTTCTTTTTTCTTTCTAGGGGCGGGAGGCTTGAGGGGGTTAGGTATTTCGTTTGATTGCTTTCTTTCTTTCTTTCTTTCTTTCTTTCTTTCTTTCTTTCTTTCTTTCTTCTTCCTTCCTTCCTTCCTTCCTTCCTTCCTTCCTTCCTTCCTTCCTTCCTTCCTTCCTTCCTTCCTTCCTTCCTTCCTTTCTTTCTTTCTTTCTTTCTTTCTTTCTTTCTTTCTTTTCTTTCTTTCTTTTTTTTCTGTTTCCTGTCTTTGCTCCAGATGTTTGTTTTGTGGTTGCCACGATGAGATTTGCATAAAGTGTCTAATGGATAAAATAGTGTTTTTTATGCCAATAGCGATTTGTCTTCTTTTACTTATATAGGTTCCCTTGCGTCCCTCCTCCCCTTTTATATTTTTGTTGTCACAAATTATCCCTTTTTATGCTATGAGTTTGTTACCAAGTCACATTAGCTATAGTTATTTTAACACTTTTTTTCTCCTTTTGCTTTTATCCTACAAAGTTTAACCCTCTGTTCTAAAATAGAGCTACAGTCTTCTGATTCTAGCTATTTACTGCCTTACTCGAAAATTTTAGCAGTTTTGGTTTTTCTTTGTTTTAGCTAGAAGAGCTCCTTTCAACACTTCTTGTAAGACTTGCCTTGTGGTGATAACTCCCTCAGCTTTTGTTTTTCTGGTAAAGCCTTTATTTCACCCTCGTATCTGAAGGATAACTTTGCTGGATAAAGTATTTTTTACTGGCAAGTTTTCTTTCTGAATAATTTGAATACATTGTTCACTGGCCTGGCCTAAGAGTTTCTACAGAGAACTCTGCTGAGTGTCTAATGGGAGTGCCTTTGTACATTACTGCTACTTCCCACCTGGCTGCCTTTAGGATTCTTTTTTATCATTGACTTTTGAAAGCTTAATTATAATGTGTCTTAGGCAGGGTCTTTTTGCATTGCAAAAGCAACGTGATCTATTCGCTTCAGAGATTTATATGCTCATTTAGTTGTTTCCCCAGGTTTGAGACATTCTCAACTATTATTTCTTTAAATAATACGCCCTCCCTGCCCCTGCTGTCCTGTTTTCTCTTCTCCTTCCTGTATGCCCATTATCCTTATGTTGGCTTTCCTAATGGAGTCTGATAGCTCTAGCAGGGCTTCTTCACTTTCAAAAAATCTTAATTTTCTCTCCTCTTCCACCTGAATCATTTCCAGATTCCTACCTAACAGATCTGCTCTACCTGAGATCTACCTAACATCTAATCTGCTCTATTTCCAGTGTTTTCTGGTGCATTCTTCAATTTCATTTATGGAGTTCTTCACTTTTAAGATTTTTGTTTGGTTCTTCTTTTAGAATTTCAGTATCTTTGGTAAAGTACTCCTATTCATTAATTTCATTCCTCACTTTATTGAACTGCCTTTCTGAGTTTTCTTATAGCTCATCACATTTCCTCAAAACAGCTATTTTGAATGTTTTCACGTAGATCGCAATCTTCCATGACTTTGAGTTTAGTTACTGGAGAACCTGTCACTTTCCTTCTGTGATACTGTATTACCATGATTTTTTTTTAATGATGTTTGATGAGCTGTCTCTCTGCCCGCGCATTTGAAGCAGCAAACATGTTTCTTATTTAGGTAAAGTTTTGCTTACTTTGGTTTTAATAGTTCAACAGGTTGGCAATTAGAGGCCTTCCTTTTGTTTTCCAGCAGGTGGCACTAAAGCACAAGTTTTTGGTTTCTCTTACCAGTGCTGCCTTGTGGCTACGTTCAGGAGCCTGCACGTTCCACCCTCTACCCCATCTGCCAGAGGGGTTAGAATAGTTTATACTGTTTATACTGCCACGGTTGGGGGGGGGGCACTGCCAGGGTCATGGGGTCTCTGGCATCATCGTGAGAGGAGGTAGGGTGTCACAGAGGCTACCACCACTGCCAGGGTCATCAAGTGTCAGGGTCCTAGCCCCTGTTGCTGAGGTTGACAGGGTGGCAGGATGTGTCCTCTGCTCCTGGACTTCCCTTGGTTCTAGCACCTCCATTAGATCCATTCCACCCATTCACAGATGTGTGGTGTGGGAGTCCTGGTGTTCTGCGCAGAGGATCCTTTGCAGGGCTATGGATGTCCTGTGCCTTAAAGGGGAGAGACAAAGGGAATGATGACTCATGCTGTCATGATGCTGATGTCACTCTTATAAAGGTAAGGATTTGAGACTACCTAATAGGATGTGCTGAAAATAAATTTTCAGATTTATCCTATATTCCTTGATCATTCCCCTTGTGACTAGTGGTATGTTTTTGAAAAGTAATGGAAAGGAGGGAGCAATCTGATTACAGATGGAAAAGACAAAACAAACAAACAAAGAAAACCTTGATTCCTAAGAAAGTTGCCCTTTTAAATTAGTGGCTTCTGAGGTGTGTAGGGAGTATGTACACTACAGGCAATATAACTACTCATGTCTAATAACTTTAGCAGGTCATAGGCTGGGGTTTTCAAAGACAAAGCAATACTGAGGGTATAAACCATGCTCCCTCGTTTACTCCTGGAGCAAAGCGAGAAATTTTCCTCCTACTTCTTCATGCCCTCTCTGACGTTGACATCCAGGACATCACCATCACAAAGAATAACACAGAAGGTGTTTGGCAACCACTGGGATGTGTGCTTTGGTGGGGCAGCACTCTGGTCTGAATGTCTGTGTTTCCCCGGCCCGCCCTAAATTCACACTTTGGAAGCCTCATCTTCAAGGATGACAGTATTAATAGATGGGGACTTTGGGGGTGATTAGATCATGAGGGTGGAGTTCTCATGAATGGGATTAGTGCTCTTATGAAAGATGCCTCAGGGCTCCCCAGCCCCTTTCCCCATGAGAACACAACAAGAAGTCTGCAACCTGGAAGAGGGTTCTCTGTCGACCAAGCAGCAGTCCTGAGCCTGGACTTCCAGTCCCCCTGAGCTGTGACAAATAAATGTATCATTTTATAAGGCCCTCGATCTGTGCTGTTTTGTTACAGCAGCCCAGGGGGACTAAGACAGGCTGGATAGAAATTCATGAGCCCTTGGTAATTGTCTGTTGTACACATGACAGTGACTTTCAGCTCCCCCTTACCGTCATACAAACCTCACTCTGTGAGGCAAAATCTGAGTCTGGAGCCTCAATTCCTAGGATCTGTATTCAACTCTTGCCTCTGAACCGTGCACCGAGTTTCTCTCACATTTAGTCTTTTCATTTATAGAATGCATGTAATAAAAATACTCGTTTTGCATTCTAAAAAGATCTGTTTGAAGCATCGGATGGTAATAATACATGCAAAAGCCATTTATCATAAATTGTGAAATGCAAGGCAAATACAAGGTAATAATATGATAATAAAAATAAACATACAGAACATTGTACTAGCAAATGAAAATTAACTCAGCAAGATTTTTTATTTATTCAACACAATTTTAAACAAAAAAAATGCACCACTGTTTTTTTAAATGAGAGTCCTAATAATGGCCTAATTTTTTGTAGTTATGCTTTCAATAGGTTTTATAATATTAAACAGGTTAGAGTCCCTAAAATATAAGAAAACTTCTGACTCTGTAAAATTCTAATGAGAGTTCAGGGTTTCAATTCAGTTCCTAATCTAATGACAGACTTTTATTCTCATCTGATTAGCAAGTAGAACCTCAGATATGTTTGTAAATGAATCTAACTGCCCAATAAAACTTAGGCTACACTTACAAAGCATTTAGGACAGGTCAGGCAGTGGTAGGTAGGAAGATTTAAAGCTTACCACATACCTTAAAAGCCTCTCAAAAATTTTTGAGAAAAATTTAAAACTGAAGATACTGATTGATGAATACGATGGCATTCTAAGTATAATAATGGTGATAAAAAGCTGAAAAATCAAATTGATTCCCCTGGAAGGCAGGGGCATATTAAGAAATGTCAAGTTAGTAGGGGTTCTTGGAGGAAACAAGATGTATAATTTTTGAACAGTAGGTTATGATGGCTGTGGAAATCGGTAATTCTGACAGTGCATTGCATCAGAATAGGTTAAGTCACTTCTACAAACTACTCTTTCCTCCTCATAACTCAACCTTCGAATATCTGTATCTGATAGTTTAAAATTTGGGGGCAGTTTCATTTTATTTTTACAAGTTAGCAAGAATCAATTTTAATTAACTAAAAATAATGTTCAGGAATTTGCGTGGATCAAGTTAATTAATGAGGAGACTCAAAGTCAACAATAACTAGAGATTTTTAGAGGGATGTTGTTGGCTTACATTATTATAAAAGAAATATAGAGCATTGCTAAAAGTAGTGTGATTTAAAAGCTATTATACATTTCCTGGGCACCTGGGTGGCTCAGTCAGTTAAGCATCTGACTCCCAATTTTGGCTCAGGTCATGATCTCCACACTCAGTGTAGAGTCTGCTTGAGATACTCTCTCTCCCTCTGCCTCTGCCCCTCCCCCACTCTCTAGCTCTTAAAATAAATTTTAAAAATAAAAATAAAAACTATTATACAATTACAGAGCTGGGCAGGAAAACATAAGGTATACCTGGTGCATCTTGAGTTATCAAAAACTAAAAACTACTAAAAAAATAAGGAAGGGATTTATAAAAGGCATAGTTGCTAACCTAAAAGAGCTCCCAGTGGCCAAAGTTGGAACAATTTAAGCAACAAAATAAATAGCATAACCAAATACATAGAATAAATGAATCAATAAGTAAATTTTTATTATTTTTTAATTTTTATTAATTTTTATTTTTTTTAATAAGTAAATTTTTAGATTATGCCCCCAAACTAAAATAAATACCCATGAGTCCATACTGACACAAATACGTAAGTGAATCAATATATAAATGGGGTTGAAGTGATAGCTCTTTCTACAGAAGAATTGCAGTGAATAAATGTGGAAGGAATGAGAGAAATAGAACATCCCCATTGGAACACCAAAGAGATAATTGCTTTACTCAAGATCTACTGATGGATCCCAAAACTGGTGAGTAAAAGTCTAAACAAAAACTAGATACTTGCAGTGGCAAAGTATCTCCCTCCCCAAATGTATAATCACAAAAGGAGAAATAACATTACAGTGAAGAATCCTGACAAACACGACATTTACCAAATGGTCAAGGTTAACATCAGTGGTAAAATACGTGATAAATTCCAGGGCGATGCCCTGAGAAGGGCACATCACCTTTCTGATATCTTTTCAAATAATATCTAAATTCAGTCTAATAATTAGGAAACATTAGATAGACTCAAATTATGGGACAATATATGAAGTAATTGACGTTACTCTTCAAAAGGGTCAAGGTCTGAAAAGACAAGACTGAGGAACATATTGGAGGAGACTAAGAAGACATGACAAGTAAATGAAATGCAGGGTTCTGGAATGGATGCTTGAATGGGAAAAAAAAAAAAAAACATTAGGGAAAAACACTGGAGACCCTTGAATAAATTCCATACTTTAGTGAGTATTATGCACGCAGGTTAATGCCTTAGTTTTCATAAATGGTCTATGTTTATGTAAAATGTTAACATCAGGGAAAGTGGGTGAAGGATCTATGGTCATTATACTATTTTTGCAATTCTTCTACTAAGTCTAAGATTATCCTAACATAAAAATTGGAAAATAAAAGCTATGATAACAAAACTTGCAATGCGACGGTAAGGTAATGACTAGCACTCATGTAGCAACATGTGTCAGGCACTGCTTTAAGGGCCTTACCTATTCTATATTAACTCATAAGGTTTACAATATTACCTTGTAGCTGTTATTTTAAAGATGAGAAACCCAGGCAGAGATGGTATGTTTGTTTGTTTGTCTGTTTGTTTTTTCCTGAGGTCAGTTGATAGTGGAGCTGGGACTTTAACCTAGGATTTTTGTCTCTAAAGTAGATATTCCACTGTCTGATGGTCTCTAAGATAAGTGACTGACAAATAGTGATGCTATCTTTGCTTTAAACATCTTGGTAATTTATTTCAGAATTTGTGACACATCCTTTTGGATATCCTGAGTATTAGCAAATGCTTGTCCTTTGAGAATGTGTTTGATCTTTAAAAATCATTTGGGGCCAAATAAGCAAGGTAGTTTGAAATAAAAAATAAGGTGTGGTCATACAGGAATGACTCTAGCAGTCTTTTGTCTTATTATAGGTTCTATTTTTAAACTTTAAAGAAAAGGTTTTAATCATCTCACTCTATTAAATATATAACATGTATATACTGTTTTGCAACCTGCTTTTTTTTATTAAACATTAGATCATGGATATTTTTCCTTAGCTGTGATTACCCATCTGCCTCATTTTTAATATGAAGAACATTTAGTTCTGTGAATATATTAGACTTCATACAATCAAATATCTATCTTTTGGTATTTAGTTTTATTTTATTTTATTTTTTTTAGAAACCATACTGCTGTGAGCATCCTTGTACACACATTCCTGTATTATTTTTTATTTATACATTTATGAATTTACCCATCCTTTTTCTCCTTCATTAATTCAAATATATTTATTTATTTTTCCTACTATGTGTCAGGCACTCTTCTAAGTGCTAGCGATACAGCAAAGAACAACAACAAAAAATGCCATCTCTTTCTCTCAAGGGCCTTATGCTCCTTAGGATAAATTCTTGGAAATGGAATTGCTAAGCCAATAGTTTTATGCATGTTTACATCTCGTGGCCCACTTGTCATGTTATTGGCTAATGAGGTTGTAGCAGTGTACAAGCCCCAGAAACGTTTGAGAGTCCGGGTAAACCGATTCCCCACAAGTTCTCTGTTTTTCTTTTGATTGGATACTTTCTGTTAATCTACCTTCACATTCACTTAGTCTTTTGGTATCTTCAATCTACTGTTAACTCTAGCGAAATTTTATTTCAGATATTGCATTTTCCAGTTCTACAGGTTCATTGTTTGATAGTTTGTGTTTTTCAGCTGACGTATGTATCATTGCGTTAATATAGACCACAGTTTTCTTACTCATTCCAACACCTGGGCCACTTTACAATCAGGCTTTATTGGTTGTCTCTTTATTGAATATGGATCATGTTTCTTATTTCTTTTCATGTAATTTGGATTATGTTGCGGACATCATGAATTATATGGTGTGGAGACTCTAAGTTCTTTGATATTCTTCCAAAGATGTGCATATCTTCCTCTAGAATCTGTTGTTTCGCAGCTATTGTCCGGTGTCTTCAGACAGTTGTGCGCATTTCCCAGAGTTTATAGTTGTCATCTTTGGGGCATCAAGAGGAGCCACTTGGCCAAAAACATAATTCCAGGTAAACTGATTCTTGAAGCATTTGCTACTGTATTTTAAAATATTTTGACCGTATCAGAGTATTATTTTGTAGGCAGACCATTACTGGACATATAAATTCTTTGGACTTTGCTTAAATTTCATTACTTTGTGGCTGGGTCTTATAAGTAGATATGCTTTTTTTTTTTCCTTGCTCATTTTTAAAACTATTAATGTGTTTGGTAATCCAAAGAGGTTTTCTTTCTCATAAATTAAATCAACATTTAAAAATAATAAATTTACATTGCCTTTTGCTAGGAATTCTCTATTCTGTAATTGATAAGAATTCTCTGGAGCAGAGGGAAATACTTTTAATTTTTAAAAATTGAAAATTAGTTAGAAAACTCAAGACATCAACTGCTATTTATGATTTGTTTCCTAAAGCCTAATTTCTATTTCTGGACATGCTCAAACCACCTGTCCTAGTCTTAAAGTTTTATCTTTATGCACTATTTGTAATGAGGCACAGTAGAATATAGATGGTTTCAGATTTATGATGTGCCCTACATCTGTTCATAGTGATCTTCATGTAAGAAAGATAAATATAACACTTTCTGTACTGCTAATACACTGGTAGCAGTGAGTGATGGGAAGTACTGATAGGTTACTTAATGCTGCATACTTGGGAATGAGTTGAAACTTTTACACCCATACTACATGTGCATATACGCAGGACCCTGGATTCTATCTGTATCTGTGTATATATTTTTATCCCATATGAATTAAAATCAGATTATCTAATGATCTACCAATACAGTAAGATTCAGGTAAATTGTCACGATGTTCATGGATTCTGAGGATCTTTCCTGAGGATTCTAGTGAGTGTTAATGTTTCACTGTGAAATTATGTTGTACATTGGTCCCTGCCCTCAGTTATATGATTTAATATAATTTCTATAATCATCTCCACACATGATTTAAAACAACACTCATGCTTTGTATTCTGTTATTTTTTTTCACAAATATATCTGTCCAGCTCCTTTGAAGTACTTTTTATAAGTGAAATTCAAAGTGCTTGTGCTAGATATAGTACATGATAGAGAAATGAGAAGAATGACTAAGTCATTTATTGTCACTACCATATTAGAGTTTGAAGGAAAGGAAAACATTCTAAGATGTATTGTAAAACTAAAAAAATAGTGCTATTAGTCTAGAAATATATCCTGTTATATATAAGAATTTGATAAGAATTTGATAAACTGTATGTTAAGTGTAATAAATAGCGTTGCAAATCATGGATAAAAAGGAAGGTCATTCAATAGATGGCTAAGCGATAAATATCTAGAAGAGATACAATTTATAATTTCACTATTATCAATTCACTAAATATTCAGTTATGCACTTTGAATTTTTCTAAACTGCTGAACATGGAAACTAAGGAAACAGAAAACACAAGGAGGAAAAAATTTTAATTATCTGATAGATCATTTTCAGAAAATATTAAAAACAATACAAATTTTTATTAGCTAAAGGATTCATAAATCCTGAAAATATATTAGCACCCAGCAGATACATGGACAAAGACCAAAAGTGAGCATTATAAAACATGTGAATAAATCTATAAAAAAACTAATTAACTCTTCTTATATTTAAAGCAATATAAATTGAAATGACATTAAAGATCTATTTCCAACCCCCAAATTAGCAATTGTTAAACAATAATACTGTCATTTATACTATCAGTTGCATTTTGAGTGGTAAAATTTTTTTTTTAATTTTTATTTATTTATGATAGTCACAGAGAGAGAAAGAGAGAGAGGCAGAGACATAGGCAGAGGGAGAAGCAGGCTCCATGCACCGGAAGCCCGATGTGGGATTCGATCCTGGGTCTCCAGGATCGCGCCCTGGGCCAAAGGCAGGCACCAAACCGCTGAAACCCAGGGATCCCTTGAGTGGTAAAACTTTTGTAGAAAGTAATTGGAAGTTTGTATCAGGAACCATATACATGATAACATTATTTGTTATTATTTCCTTGACAAAGAATGTATTAAGAGGAAAGAATCCAAAATATGAAAACAATATACCTCTGTAGGGATGTTTGCTTCAATATTATTCAAGATGGAAGTATTTCACGCCACTTAGAGGCTCATCAATGGAAAAATATTTAGGTAATTATGGTACATCCACACCGACTCGTAAGCAGGCATTACAAACCATGGTCACTTGAATCCTATAAGGTCATGACAGTGTGTTTATTGTATACTGTGAAATGAAATACCAGCATAAAAACTATAAAAATAGTCTGATTATACTGTGTAATAGGACACTTACAAAAAGGAAATGAAAGTAAATGCTTCAAAGTTGTAAGATTTATATGCATTATGAAAGAAAGATCATGAGTATTTTTTGTTCTCCATCCTTTACTCCTCAAACTTGCTGTTAGATGAATATTACTTTTTAAATACAAAAATAAATGTTAAGATATAAAAAGAAAAAGACAAAAAAAAGTGCATCTTTAATACTAGGAATACCCTACTGTGCATTCTACATCTTTAATTGTTTCATCAATTTTTTTAGTCACTATTTTTCCTTTTTCACAAAGACAAAAAGGTTTCAACAGGGAGCAAGTGCAAGCGTTTCTCTGGTCCTCGGGATTTCTATAGCTCTTAAATTATAAACTGAGTCCTTATGCTGTATACAAGGCAAAATAATTTAAAACCAAAAATAATTTCAATAATGCATTTTGTCAATAAAATCTAAAATATGGATTAGTGTAAAAATCAAAATGATGGACGAAATACTTCAGTTATATAAATATCAGCCTGGTGTTTCAACTCAGGAAATTCCTGGGGAAAAAGTAGCCTCCTGACTCCATGGGAAATATAACACATGCATGACCATAGACCACTGAAACCAATAAAAATAACCATCAACCCACCACAAGCCTTTGCAATCACACCATTATGATTCCCCTCATACTATAAAATAGACTAGATATAGGAGAGTTCAAGAAAAAAAATGGATTTTTAAAAAATATGGCTCTTTGATTAGATTTTACAGTGTGTCAGAGGCAAAATATTTCTGTTTCCTCGTCACCAGAGTCAGTCTTGAGATTTTCAGCTTCCAGCATGTTAATCAAAATTCATCACTACCATTAATTTTTTTAAGGCATAACTCTTTCATCATGTCTGGGACAAAGTGCATTTCTTTATAATCTTTAAATGTCTATTTTTTTATTTAAAAAAAACTTGTAGATCTCATTCAAGAGTGAGATACATACCTCTCTTATTGTTAGGACTTGATCACAATTAAGAAACTTTAATTGGGTGGAGGGCGGACCTCAGTTTTGTTTCATGGATTATAATGGCCCTGGAATCCCTAAACAGTTCAGAATCCAGACCTCAGACAGGTTATCAGACGATTTTGTCTTTTTTGAATTCTTGTACCATCGTAGCTCAGCACTTGATGCAAAGATAAAATCTTGTCGAAATATGAACTTAACGTTTTTAGCATAGTGATCGTGATAAAGAATATTTGGTAAATTTTGTCTAAAACATCAAATAAATATTTTATATTTAGAGCTGGAGAAAGTCTTGAAAACCGTCCTCCAATTCCCATTCTCCATCTCACTAAAATTGAAAGCTTTGACTTGCTTTAGGGCAACGGCTAATTAGAGGCAGAGTTCTGACAGAAACCTGTCTCTCAACTCCTATTCGATGCTCTATCCAATACATAATGTTGCAATTGAGGATAATTTTAATTCTAATGTTCCGTGGTTACTTTTAAAACACAATCACTTTCTAAATATACTAGTGAAACATAGTTTTTGCTTTCTAAAAATAACCAGCTCCGAAAGCAATCATTTCAAGTTTTATCATTATATTAATAACTGGTTTTTAAAATTGCCAACCAACCTGTATTTGTAAAAATTTTACTCAGAAGATCCAAAACAACAAACACAACAGCCACCACCACAACAAATCACCACCACTGTCACCAAAATGTGGGTTAGATTCAAGGAGATAATTTAGGAACTTTAGTCACAACTTTCTGTCTTTTAACTGACATTCTAACTGCATCCCATTTCTTAAAATAATGTAAATATTTAGCATTATAGAAAATTCTTATTGTAAGTGACAGTAGCACATGTTAGTGTACATGATCCACGTACATAAGGCAAGGAATAAAGTTTCTGTGAACCACAATACCCTCTTTATTTTATTCCTGGGACTCTCAATTATAAGCGTATCTAAACCATCCAGTCCAATAACAATTGATTTAATAATGGAGATCCTAAAGCAAAATAAGATACTGGAATGCTTCTGAACATCAGAGATAGAGTATTGAACCTATTTCTACATTATGCTCATTTCAGTATACGTGAATTTTTTGAATACATAAAAAACGTATATTATGACAACTTAATCAAATGAATGTTTGATTCCCCAGAATGCCACCTAAAATAATAGATTGAAGAACGTTTATTGTGAAATATGTGTTCCCCCCCCCCCCCCCAGATTGTATACCAGTATAGTTTTTTTTCTTTAGGTGTTGAAGAGGACATTGGGTTTTTTGGAGTATTTCAACTCCGCAGTGTCCCAATTAAAACCAAGACTCAGAGATCCTCATTTTGTTACCTTATTTGTCATTTGCATATGGATTACTGACAGCTTACCATGTACAAGACATGCACAAAGACAGGCTTATTATGATTTAGTTGTTAATTAAGTGTTTTGGCTGGAAACTTTCGATTATTAGGGTAGAATAGTACGTTTCAAACCCGCTCTAGATTTTTTCTGTTTGTGTTCACTATTTGCATGTAGAATGATTTTGAAACTAAAATTGAAGGCTTCTAATTTTATGCAGAATGACAGCTATGTATTTCCATAAATGTATGAGCATTTTGATATGAAACTGTTATTTCTCATCTGAAGTCATAATTGTTCAGTATGAAAGTAGGCCATGGGAATGAATAATAATAATAATTTGCCTTTTTGAGATCATGGCAATAATAAGCATAATTTTCGGAGCTGCATATAAGCAAAAGGAGCTTTGCCTGTAGGCAGTATGACAAGATGGTTATTGAGGGGAGGAGGATTGTGAATTGCTGGCAGGTGGATTACCCATCTTTGCAGCCATCTTGCTTTCCTGCCCTTTCTTTCTGCATAACTGTAGCTCCTGGCTAGCTACCTGCCACTGCTTTACTGAAGACTGTGACAAAGAGAGCAAAATAGAGGTCAGTGTAGGAATCCCAAGGGGTTAATACCTCTTAGTATAAAGTTCGGTGGCATGACCATTTAGTTGTGACATGCCGTTTCTAAAGCAATCTGTTTCCTTTTAGAAGAATCCATTCCTCTAGATTGTCAAGAAGTAAAAAGGTTTTTTGTTGTTGTTAAATGATGTTTTAAAATCCTGCCCAATTTATATTAAAGAAAGTAGCTAGGATGGTTGAGACTGAAAGACAGTGATACATGAAAAGGAATAAAAGAACACAGCAAACATAAGGTCTGGCAACAACTATGATAGTTGTTTGGCTGCCAACAGCGGTAATAAGAACTAGTTGTGCTAGTTGAGAAAGCTGTTTAATTCAGATGCATCCAATAAAATACACATCCTTCAAAAGAGATACGGTGTTATGAATTTATACGTCGAAAAGCACCATCACCAATTCCGAAGCTGAATGACTTAAAAAAAAAAAAAAAGAAAAAACCCACACACTTAAATTCTTTAAGCTCATAGACATAGGAAAGAATGTGTCAAATTGTGGAAATCAGTAGGGATTTTGCCAAAAATAAAGGGCTTACTGTTCGTGTGTGTGTGTGTGTGTGTGTGTGTGTGTGTGTGTGTCTTTGATTAGGTAAAATCACATGAACTCGTTTGGTCTCTGGAGCATTTTCTGGTGATCCGGTAATCATTTTCAGTTACCCCACTTAGCTGTAGAGCATAGGGTAGGAATCTGCAATCAAAAGCCGTTCTATTTAAGACTGTGCATGTATTAACCCGGACGGGGAGAGGAAACACAATTATAAAAGCAATGGTATTATCATTTACACAGGGGACTCTCTCTCGTGTGTTTGGACCATGATACTAACCTTCATTTCTAGGACCTCCCCTCTCAGTTGTTTTTCAGATAATGGTGGGACGTTTGTTCAGAACCACCCACACACATTTGTCTAACTCCTGGGTGATCAACAGAATGCATTTGTGAAGAGCCTGCCTGGATCCGAGACACAGTCTGCGCCTCTAGTGCAGAGATTTGTCTCAGTGCAAAATCGAACTGGCCTTTATGGATATTGCATTAGCATGGTGCACAAAACGTTCACCTGCCTTACTTTTGAACCCTCTTTCCTGACCCTAAACGAATGCTTTTTGGAGATATAAATGTGTGAAAGGTGGTCATTTATATAAACCTGGAGAAATACAAGGATATAGCATTGGAAGAAAATTGTTATTGCACTCTGATCTTGAAGGAAAATTGATTTATTATTATGAAATAACAAAGTACTCTTAAGGCTAAAACCTTTTTGCCCTATTTCAACCTGACAAAAAGGTTTACTTCCAAGTTATAAACCCATCCACAGCGTGGCCTCTAATGGAAAATCTGAGAGCTCCTTCACACATGGCAATAGAAGGCACTGTGCTAATAAAAGGCTTCATTAAAATATGGTCGGAATCTGTGTGCTATGGCAGTTTTCAGCTACAGATTGAAAAAGAATTGGTTACACCTGTAATGAGAGTTCAATTACATGATCTTGGGGGAAAAAAAAAACTAGAAGGAAATTAAATATTGAATCCTTCATCATTGAGTGTTTATCTTGAAGGAAATAATGTATGGACTGGAGAGGAGAGCAGTGAGGACCCACAGACATGGCCCCTCCTCTGTTGATTCTTTACTGCTAAGTAGCTTTTTTCCAACCAAACCATTTCTCCCTCCATGTTTAGGTCCATGATGAAATAGGATGACACAAGACCACTTGCTCCACACAACGCAGAAGTGTTGGAAAGGTTGACAGGTAGAGCCAGAGAAGAACTATGAACTCTCTTGACACAATAGTCATATTGTACACTGCTCATTCTCTCAACTATTGATCGGGTGTCGTGGCCTAAATAATGGAGACCAGGAATACGTACCTTGATCTCTCAGTCCCCAGCTGGGAGCATTGTGGGCTAATAACAATATCTCCCTAGATTCTCTTTAACTTGATGTGGTATTTTGTTGGATTTTCAAGTTACCTGAATAATCAGAAAATCATTTAAGATATTTATAGAGCAGAGGGTTTTCAAATCCCCTTCAGAGAATTTCATTTGATGAAAGCCCAAACCTAAAATAGTTTCTTTTTCAGGTGTGCTCTGCCCTTTGCCCAGCACATCCTTCCTCCCCTGTATACCTCCTTTGACCTTTATTTCTGCCTCCAACATTCCCAAATCCAGTCTTGCCTAGCTGAAATATCCACAGACCTTGAACAATGGGGGTGATTTACCTCTGGCCAGCGTCCAGGGCCATTCACCCACCTCCCCAACACGATCTCAAAATTTACCGGGACGGTGGGTGTGAGTGGCTGCCACAGAGGGATCCTGGGGACTCCTCGAATCCAACATATTCAAATTTAGAAAAGTTGAGCCTTTCTAATACCTAGTGCTCAAATGAAATCTAATTATACTATCCCTAAATAAACCCTCCAGCTCTGTCCTAATCAAGTCACAATAATGCCCATCATGCAGAAAAGACAAAATTGCTTCCTGCACACCGCCTCACACCTTGCAGTGAGTAATAAATACTTGATGAACGAATGTGCAGGAAAGTGCGCTAAGTGGCCAAATGCATATTCTATGGCCAAGGTCAGAGCAATTATGTTTTTGGAAGTGGGCTTCACAGGGAAGGAACAGTTACCTGAATCACTGTTCTACTTAAACACATAAATGAAAAGGCTTTATTTCTTATGGAAGCTTGATATTTGAGAGAGGTCATTTTTACTTTATTAGTATTTACCTCTTTTAGGTATATTTTATATCCAGACAATATTTAAATGCCTTTTTTTTCAATTCTCTTATTTTTCTGTATCTTCATATTAGTTTCCCTTTTCTGCTTGGGTCTGTGAACACATACTACTCTATGAATCTCTGTGTCATATCCTCCAGTAGTTTCCTCATCTCTGTCCTCTGTTTTCACTTTATGCAGCTTTTTTCCCCACCCCCCAGATATGCTGTATTCTTTCTATTTTTTTTTTAATTTTTATTTGTTTTTTATGATAGTCACAGAGAGAGAGAGAGAGAGGCAGAGACACAGGAGGAGGGAGAAGCAGGCTCCATGCACCGGGAGCCTGACGTGGGATTCGATCCCGGGTCTCCAGGATCGCGCCCTGGGCCAAAGGCAGGCGCCAAACCGCTGCGCCACCCAGGGATCCCTGCTGTATTCTTTCTAAACATGAGTTGGTAAGATGAAAGGAGAGTGGAAAAAAAACATGATTGAGATTTTCCTGCGCGTATTCATTGTACATCACTTCCTTCTCACCTTCAGAATAGTGCAGTTGGGTAAACCTTAGCTACTCCAGTTTACGGATGAGAAAACGAAGTCTCAAAAAGTGTGCACCTTCCCACAGACTGGTAAGGGTCAGCAACAGAAAAGGACAAAACGAACAAAACATGACAGTTAAGTGAAAAATAAGACGTGATATTAAAATAACCTTTTTAGAACTACATATTGGGACGATTTGTCAATTGGCTGGACACTGAAAGGGTCTCACCGAGCTCTTTATCCCAATTTTGGTTCAGGAGCCACAGGGCAGGAAAACAGGAAGTTGCAGAGGAAGGTGACTTCAGTAAGAGAGGCGAAGAGGAGGTGAGGAGTGCCTAAAACCTACGGCCTTAACCCTGTGGTTACATTTCACGCTGACTCAAGGTCTGCTGCCCTTGACAGCCACCATGGTAGGTGGCGATGTTACACTATCCTGGAGATTGGAGGAAGCTTTATTATAATTTTTTTTAATATCTGAAGTTAATCTGTAGTATGGTTGTGTATTTCCTGCCCCTTGTATACCTGCTAGTTACGTTAAATTTTGACCCGGCATGAGAACCAGGCAAGAAACGGGAATGGGCCATTCGTACCTCTCTGAGAAGTCAGATCCAGAAATCCAAGAGCCCTTACGCCTCCACCTAGATGCCTCTTGCGCTATAAACCCGGCATGTCCCAAACTGAATATCTTTCCAACCTCTGGCTATTCATCTTTCTGTTTTTTACTTTTTAAATGAATGATAACCCCGTGCACCCAGTCACCGAAACCAGTAACGTGGGAGTAAACCTTGGGAGGCAGTGACATAGCGGCTAAGCATAAAGCTTGTGTAGTAGGTGGGTTCTAAGGTCTGCTGCTAACAGTGTAACTTTGAAAAAGTTACTTTATCTCTTTAAATCCCAGTTTTAAAAATAAAAATAAATAAAAATAAAAAATTAAATAAATAAATAAATAAATAAATAAATAAATAAATAGTAAATCCCAGTTTTTTTCATTGGTAAAAGGGATGTTACAATCACGCCTTTTCCCAAGCATTATTGTGCAGGTCACTTGACATAACCTAAGTGAACTGCTTAACACAGTGGCAGGCATCCATAAAGACCCAGCAAAAATGGATTATGGTGATGACCATGTTAATTAATAATGATCTTTGACTTTTTTCCTCAACCACCCTTTAGGAAAAGTCACCAAATCATGCACATTCAAAGCACATTCAGATCTTCACTCTGTGTCTATCCCTTTACCGCAGGCTCTAATTATTTTTTGCATGACCATTATTGTATAGACCCCTAACCTGTGTCTTTATTTCTTGCTTCACCCACCTCCATTCGTCCTTCATGCAGCCCTAGAAGCATAAATACAATTTTGTTTCCCTCTGCTTTAAATTCTGTAGTAGTTTGCTTCGTGTTTATAAATCCCAAACTCCTTTGTATGTCATAGCAAGTCTTGCATGATATGGACTCTGAATATTTATCTCACCACATCTTTGGCCTCCTGCCACTCACACCCTTGATTCCCGTTGATGCAAAATATGAATGAGAAGGAACCAGAGTCATTTCACTTCTTCGTGCCTTTCCTGGTACCCTTACATCTGTCTGAAATGTCCTGCTGTTTTATGCAACTTTCAAACTACTCACTGGATTCCCATGGAGCACCTCCACCTCCTCTTTACTACCATCCCTAATCCCTCAAAATAAATCGGTTGCTTTCTCTTTTATGACAAGCTATCTTTGGTATAGACTTCCGTCACAACACAATCACAGGTCACTGGAGTAATAATCATTCAGCAGCGACAGTAATAATATATAGCTAGTCTGATCCTACTGGATGCCAACATCTATCACACCACCTAGCAGAAATCTGAGTGGAAGTCTTGGGGAACCAATGGAGAATAGCGGGCTTACCAAGAGGAAGAAGGAAGGCATTCAAGCTAGTTCGTTGCCTAGTGTAATTCATTTCCAGAGACCCAGGTTTATAGGGATAAAAGTCTTTGATAGCCGGCACGTTTTGGGGGTGGGAGAAGGAGTATCCAAATCATTCAATCTCCTGGAAGATTAGGTAAATGGATTCTCATTCTTTGGTGCTCATTAAAGACAAGCTTTCATAGATACTTCAGAAGCATATATAGTATATTAGCTCTCCACTGTGGCCCTACAAATTACCACTAATATACCAGTTTAAAATAATACACATGTGTTACCTTAAATTTAAGTCCAACGCAGTCTCACTGGGTTAAAACTAGGTGCCAGCAGGATTGCATACTTTACTGCCGGCTCTAGGGTAAAATCTGTTTTGTTTTGTTTTGTTTTGTTTTGTTTTGTTTTCAGGTTATTGACAGAGTTCAGTCTCTTGCAGTTGTAAGGCTGGTGTCTGGTTTCTCAGCCTAGAGCCGTCCCTAGTTTCTAGAGCATCCCACATTCATTTTGAATTGCTCTTGCTTATGCTTCCATCTTGTATCTCTCTCTGATCACAGTCTTTTAAAGAACTAATATGATTAGATCAGGCCCATCTGCATATCACATCTGCAAAGTCCCTTTTGCCATGCAGGTAACATATTCACAGGTTCTTGGGATTTGAGCATGGTCCACACTGGGGGAGCATTATTTTGCTCCCTCTATATAGAACCCAATAACTACTGTCAGGCTGGCCCTTCTGAGAGCAAGAAGACTTATGATATGTAGAATAAAAGTCTCCCTGGTTCTGGGAAATAGGTCATTTCTTTTAAGTTGAGTCCTCTGAATATCTTGCTGTGAGGTATCTGAAAAACCTAGAGGTAGACTTGCATCTCTAGTGTTGCAAGTTCTTGAGATTGCTCGAGTGAGTTTCTCATGCCCTGGGAAGGCATTTTACTTCCCTAGTACTTAGGGCTTTATCTGGCATGTGTTGGTTTGATTTACAAGACAATGTCTCCATTAGGAATTCTCTGACATTGCCTCTGCTTTTTCATTCTCCTTTCCATTCCAGTCTCTGATCGCAGTTCCCATTACCCAACAGACATTGGCATTCTTCATTAGAAGGTGCTATCCAGCCCTGAAATCTCCAGCTTTCTCCATCCAGCCTTCTGATCTAACATCATTCCCAACCTCCCTTCTCACCTAGCAGAAAGTCACCTTCTCCCTTAGCTAAAGACTGTGACTCTCAACTCTCATTTTACTCAAACACTCCTTTCTTTGTCACACTCCTTTTTCCTCCTGCTTGAACTGGACTGTCGATGGGTGTTCCCCAAATGCCTTGATTCTCGAGCCTACAGCTAAACATATCCCATCAGATCTTCACAATAAACTACTCTGATGTTTTACCAAAAGCTCTTTCCCGGGCCCCCGGGTCTTCTTTGTCAGAATCAGCGTTCTTTCATCCAGAAGCAACTATCTTACTTATTTTCTGCAATTGGCTACTACCTTCTTGAAGCTCTATTCCACTGACCCTGTAGTTTTTCACTCTTTCAATTTTCACTTTTTTAAATTCCTTACCGTCTTTCTTGGCTTTTTTGCCTCATAACAAGATCCCCCAAGATTCAGTTCTATTACTTTTCCTTCTGGCAACCCTAGTAGAGGTCATCACCTGAGTGACACCTGGATGCTTTTGTAATAAAATCGTCGAGCACCCACTATCTTCCTAAATAATAACCTCTGCATTAAATTGAGGTAAGATTTGGAATTGGAATCTCCTCCTGAAGGGTACCTTTTTTTTTTTTTTTTTTTTTTTTTTTTACATTTCTGTTGCCTTCTTCAGGTGCTACAGATCTCTCATTAAACAAACACCCTGGCTGATGCCCACTGCAGCTTTGGAGAACCTTGAAATTAGAATCTGAATCTGAATATTGAAGATTGGATAAGTTATTCAGCTACCAAGGATAGTTTCAGTCACCACCAGGCACGGCTCATCCTAAGAAGAGATTTTACTTTTAGACTGTGTACCTTAAATCCAGTGGCAATTTACATTTCTATCTCATTATGTCTAGGTTAGGTATAATGTCATACTGATACTCTCATTTGAATGTAAAACAAGTAAAGCATTCTTGCTCTAATAGAGAAACCAAGATAAACAATAGATATCTTACAAGAGGAAAGCTTGTTCACTGAACTGGATAAGCTTTAGGGACTCAGTTCTATAAGGAAGCCATAGATTTTTTTTTTTTCTCTCCTTGCTGCGAACATCTACCACTCATGTTACAAATCGATATTAATAGAATAGCATGATGTTCTTGCCCCCTTTAGACTACATGAGTCATTGCAATCAATCAGATTTGCATTCATAAAAGCCATGGTGTACTGTAAAAAGTTAATATTGGGGAGAAAAATGAATTTAAAAGTCATACATAAAAGAAATGCATTTTGAGATTATACTTGAGTTGCCATGAACATAGAAAAAATATCTAACAAAAGGTTATATCTTAAAAATAAACTTCAGCTGACATTTATAAATGATCATTTCTCTGCTAAATTTCCCTCTCATTATGTAACAACTTTAAATCTTGCTAAAAGATGTAAACTGTCAAGACCTTTATTTGTAAGTTATCTTGAAGATGTGTTTTAAGTCCAATATTTTGGCATATTTTAATCATTTAGAGGATTTTATTTTTATTGTTTTTTGGTGCAATTATATTTCATTGTACATTTTTACTTTGCATTTTGCTGAAGTAAACATTGGAAGTTTAGTTTTTCAGTTTCTCTTTGAGACATGAGCAGAAAAAGTACTCTGATTTCTTAGTACAGTATATACTTTGATGTGCTGAAACTAAGAAGAGCCAAAAGCATGCATCTTTTTCCAATTCTGCATTCAAAGATGGCACATTGGTGGCTTAAAATGGGCTGCAGTTGGGAATATTCACACGATGGAAATCAGCAAATGCTGTAAATCAGGGCTTTTCTTCCCAGAAAGCTGGTTAATAAGCATTAGCCAGGAGGCCATTGATATTAGTGTATGTATAGCTCCTCTAACAATACAATTAGCTGCTATGTCTGGGGAGCACTTGTACTGGTTCCTTGTGTTTCATAGTGTTGTTGTCTTGTGTGTCTTTGTGGTCTGTTTTGTGCTGTTGCTTATTTTGTTTGTTCTGCAGTTAACTAGGAACTTACTCATTTCTGCTGTAAAACTGTCACCGTGAACTGTGAATCCTTTTTTAGTAGTAGGGTGGCATACTCCTTTGACAAGGCACCAACTACAAATAGTCACTGTAATAAACATACTATCAGCCACACAATCAATACACTTTCAGAGAGATCCAAGGACATTGAGCATACCGAACCTAAAAGAAAAAATGAAATTGTCCTGTGAGTCATTCAAATAGAGCTTTAAGAGAACATTGAAAGTGATTGTAGCAATAAAAATCAAGTTTGATCAATGGGGAAAGAAGTCAGTTGTTTCCAAAAATAATAGAGTTATTTGAAAAGGTTAACTATTAAAATAATTAAGCATAGAGAAAGAATGATAAGACATATGCATCTCTGAAATTTTTAACAAAATAATATTGACAAGGAGCCAATCCCATTCCTTCTACCTTTCCTTCAGTGCCTCCATCCCAATCTCCATCAAACTGTGGGTTTTGGTTAGTTTAGCAGAAGCAGAAAGCTTTAGAGGTTTGGGAGGGCATAGCTTACATAATATAAAGGATAGTCCCAAATAACAAAATTTTTGCTGAACGTGATTCAGAAGCTGGAAGAGAGTCTGCGTTTATGATTCTTGCAATTGAAAAGAACACATTAAAAGTTTTCAAACTAAATGGTCAAAACAAAAAAAAAACAAAACAAAAAAAAAACAAAGTGATGTGCATCAGTAGAATAATTAAATGCTTTCTCAGAAACATTTTGAATAAGCCTAAAATATGTTTCTTCTCTGAAACTCTAATTGAGAACGTAAGTGAACTTTGACCACCATTTAGCAATTCCTAGTCAAACTGGACTGGCTAGGTGAAACCAGGGCCTGACAAGCTATGGCTGGTAGGCCAAACCTGCTTGCCATGGATTTATATAGCCCCTAAGCAAAGTATGATTTTTACATTTTAAGTGAGAAAAATCAAAAGAAGAATATTTTGTTACTGGTAAAAATTACATGAATTTTAATTTCCATAAAGTTTCATTGGAACATTGCCATGCACATTCTTTTACATTCCTTGTGACAGTTTTCAGGCCATAATGGCAAAGTTGAGTAGTTACAACAGAATATAAGGCCTGAAAAGCTTAAAACACTTACCAAATGTCCCTTAACAGAAGTTTGCTTAAGCATGGGCTAAATTACACTTTTTTTAATGTGGTGTTTGATTCCATTCCTTTGACTTGAGTCAAGTTAACAAGATCAACAATTTTCTTAAGGATATCAAATAGCTACATAAGTTAATTATACAACATATAAACAAGGAAATAAAATGATGTGTATGCAGTCCACTGAGTTCATCAGAGATCATGTGTTCAGATTTTCCATTTCCTCTCAATCGTCTCCAGCCAAAGGCTCTTCAGCAGCTGGTAGATCTTCTCCTCGTGTTCCCTCCTCACCCAAGCACAGAGGATAAAAGGGCAAAGCTTTTTGGAAGTATTTTTTAAAAAGGTCAGTATAGATAATGCTCAAGGCAGAGATAATATTAAGAGGAGACCTTGTAATTTTATTGTATTCTATTTTTCCGTGTATTATAAGCATTAATTTATCAAACATACACTTTTAAAATATGTCCACGTTTTATAAATTCAATTTTGGCATTACTTTATTTTTTAATACCAACAGCCTCAAATGATTGAATCATCTGGACCTTCTCAGAGCCGGGCCGTTGCTCTGAGTACATCTGCTACACTGTACATGTGAACATACCCTAATGTCATTTGTCCTGCTTATATGCAAACGCAGGTAACCAACCAGAGGAAGAGAACTAATTATCTCCAGATTAAGGCTAGCCAAATATAAACAAAAATGGATTTTGAAAAATCATGAATTTCTCCCCATGAATCCTTTTTTATTACTTTCCTTATATTGCTAAATATGGTCTTGAATAATTCTCTCTCCATCTCTGTTCCGTGTAGGTTTTCATAACTATAGGTACAGGGAGAGAGGCAATCTAACTTCTCATTTTTAAGAGACAAGATTTACTTAGGATTATCGACCCAAATCTCAAACTATCTTGCGATCTTCAGAGTTTCAAGGGAAGACAGACATGCAAAGTACAAAGATTTGGGGATAGAATTGACACTGAGAAAGGATAGCGTTCATTTTGACCAATAAACTAATCCTAATACATCAGTGAGACAATTCAGATTTAATTATCATTTGCTTAGCGTTTTATCTTGATAGGAGAGCACGTGATATATCCTCCGTATTGTGGCAGAGAGAACTAGGTAATTATGAAGTGACTATTTTAAGGTCACGAAAGCAATCACTAACAAAAGCCCCGTTTTAAGACTGTCTTCTGACTCCAAATTCGTATCTTTTGCAAGTGCTTGTCAAGTCTATGGTGCAGAATTCAAGCAAAGCTCCTTAGAAATTCTCTTAGGACTTTTCACGTCTGACTTAAAAATATTCAGTTAATGTCATTTGGCCCATCCGAATCTAGAGTATAGATGCATTTCTCCTGGCCTCCCAGGAAAGCCTTCTCCGGGGCTTCGCATGGCCCCGTGACGGAGAACACAGTAGGAATCCACGTGAGAGTGCTCCCTTAAGATGTGCAGGTATCGCTGTGGCCCACGGTGTCACGTGGGGACGGAAGAGAGAAGCACAGTAAATACATAGACTCCCTTCTGAAATCAATAACTAAAAGAAATTGAAACAAAATGTTTGGAAGCTAGTATGGTACTTTTGTTGCTGTTTGTGCAGATTTTGAAAAATAATGTGTTTTCTCTCAGAGGTTTGGCATTTCTTGCTATTGCGTCTTAGATTTGAATAATATAAAATTACATTTAAACCCATTTGCAATCTCATTTTGGAATTGATTCTGTTTGTTAGCTGCCCCCTACAGAATATTTCTTATTTTGCTTATTCAAAATTTGCATATTCTGTATATAAAAGTTAGCTAAATGAGATCCTCATTTCTCAGGTTCCCTGCAAAATGATAAAGGGTTTTGTTTTGCAAAACTGAGGTAGGAAAGAGTGGTATCCCTCTTCAAGGTACTCAAGACATTTTGAATTGATCATTTCATTTTGCAAACTAAACTGGGAAATAATCTGAATTTACACAAGGGGCTTAATTTCTTTTTGTAGACTAGGCCTGAAAATGCTGTAGAATTTTATTGATTTGCTTCGAGAATCACCGCACTGTCCTTCAAGAAATCCGAGCTGAATCGGAAGGACGTATTGCAGTTGCTGTGTCAGAGATGGAGCCATTTGTCTCACAACATTACACAGTATATATTGAAACTTCAGATACATTTTGCTTGTCTAAAATACAACGTTTATATTTAAGTCATCTTAATGACAAGCTAGAATAAAAACTAATGATCAGATCTTCTGGTGTAGATTTGATTATGACAGCTTTGCTCTTTGCTTGGCATCCGAAATTCAGTTCCTTATTCAGATAGCCCTTGACTGGGTATTATTTGATTATCCTAATCAGTGTTTATACTTTTTAAAGAAACCTTCTCATGCTTCCCAGTCTGCAGGACCCCATATGTTCTACTTATGGCTTGGGTACTTTGTCTTTAAATTTTTCCAAGTCTCCCAGTTTTCCTCCTCCTCTTGTTCAGGACCCACCCACGACACAGTGGGTTTAGAGGATCTCAGCTTCTGTCCGGGGTGTTGGCCTTCCCACAGGGATGGACACATGACTCACCCATGTCCTCACCTCTCCCCTTGATGTGTGAGGATTTCAGGATTGACATAGAAATAAAATAGTAGACTCTTGGCACAAAAAAAAAAAAAAAAATGTAATTTTAAAGAGAATTTGTATAAGGGTAAAGAAAAATGTGATATTTCAAATTTATAGGTCAGCTTGATTCCTAGGAATTATTTGTATATAGACTTGCTTTTCAAAAGATGGAAGATTTTAAGATTGTATTTATTCTTATGTATGACCTTTCAGTAACCAGTGGCTGTTCCACACAGTTTTAAAGCTGGCAAGCCTCTGGCAGCTATATTTTCATATTTGATCATTGGATATTTCAACAGATTGGACAGCGTTACTCTTTTTGTTTGTTTGTTTGTTTCTATTGAGGTAAACATAGAGTAGGCATGGAATAGTGCCTTCTGGCTTGTTTCTAGGCCAGCTGAGAACATGATTTTAGTTGTATTTGACTATGACTATTCCGTGAACCCACAACATCAAGTCTAGAGATGATATCAGGAGCAGCCATGTCACAAATGTGTGTTTTGTGACTACTGTGTGCCGGGCACTGTTCTGGTGTTGGAAACAGAGCATAAGTCTCCATATTTACCCTGAAGGGCTTTCATAGCGAAAGACACATAAACACAAATAAAGCACCACAGTTAGTGCTATAATAAATATACTATAAGAACTCTAGGGCTTACCCCCTAAATTAGATTTGGTGGATCAGGACATTCTGTGCAGATGTTCACTCAGTGTAAAGGTCTAGGCTTTCCACCTTTACACCCGCTTAGCACAGAGAAAAGCCTCATGAAGGAAACAGTGGCCAGGTCAGAAAGGGCATTGCATGGTCTATCAGAAAGTTTTCCTGGGGACGGGACTTGGGGAGGCACCACTGATGGGCTTTTAGGAGGACTATGGCCTTATCCGATCAGATCTGCAACAATCAAGGAGATTGGTGATTCGATGTAAGGGGAAGACATTGAAATGTAGAAAAGACGACGATTAGGAGAGAGAACAGACCTGGCTACTGAGGGAATGAGAGGAGTGAAGGAACCAGAGACGTCAGGGTTAATCGTGGCCTGGACAGATGAGGAATTTGACCTCGGGAACGCGTGCTCTTATGTTAAAAAATAAATAAATAAATAAATAAATAAATAAATAAATAAATAATAAAAACCTTTTGCACGATAAAGAATGATTCAATCTTTGTATTTTGACTATTTAAAAAAACATAGATCTAAATATTTATATAAAATATAAACAAGTTTCTTTAAATCCTTTAGCAAGCAAAGCTCTCTACTACTGCGTTTTCATATTTCCTTGCTCGAAGGGACAGATGGCAGGTGCAGATTGGGAAGAGGTGATTAAAAAGTGAGAATTATCTATCGGTGAGGCCAGGCTTACCTCATCCAGGCAGCTGTACCGCAGGTAAAGGATTTGGAGGAGAAGGTAGGACACTATACCTGTGGGTATATCCCTTCTGAAACAACGAAGCAGTTGCTGAAAGCTAGGACAGTTTGTCTTCTATTTTAAAGTCTCAAATGAGAGTCAGTGTCAGTCTCAGCCAAATTCCTTGAAATACTGTCATACATTTCAGGGAGCTGTAAGGAGATCTTTTATTACATCCTTTCAAAGCCTGATGTGCCTTCTAGAAGTTGGCTTTAAAACACTTGTAGTCCTTTCTTCCCCCCCAAGCACAGACTCAGAAGGCTATTTTTTTTTTTTTCATTTTCAGGTAGCTACAAAGTTTATTTTGAAGTAGAAATTTACTTTCCCAAGAAATATTGAAGGTCTTCTATATAGAAGTACAATTTGAACTTCAAGAACTTTGTAATATATTCAACTTGTGCGACTTTAGGCTGCCGATTTTATTTTTTGAAAAGTCCAACTATCTGAGGTTTTTCGTCTGCATATAAATTCTTATGGGTTCCTTTAGGAGCTACCTGTTATTTGTTATTGCGTGGCCTTTTTAAATAAAAGAAGTATGCTGTAAAAATCTCCTTCTAATTTTTTTTTCTATCTCCTTTTCTTTTCATCTCTCTCTTCTATTCATTTCCAGTCCAACAAACATTTATTCTTAGGCCAAGACATGTAAGTCATTGTTTTAACCTGGAAACGTGAAGAGAGTAAGAAAGCTCTTCCTACGGCCACATGGTTAGACTCTCTCCCTGCTTCTTTCTGTGTAACATCCACCTTTTCTGTTGTGCGCCTCACTTAATTCTTTCTTTGTTGTCTCGTAAATGGACTTTTTTTTTTTTTAAGATTTTATTTATTTACTCATGAGACACAGAGAGAGAGAGAGAGAGACAGAGACCCAGGCAGAGGGAGAAGCAGGCTCCATGCAGGGAGTCCGACGTGGGACTCGATCCCGGGATCCCAGGGTCACGCCCTGGGCTGAAGGCAGGCGCTAAACCACTGAGCCACCCAGGCTGCACTGGACTGTTGTTTATATGGGAGTAGATAGCATTTTTTTTTCCATTTAGCTTTCAAGTAGACAAGCCCAAATGTGTGACATGCAGGCCCCCAGAATGTTTTCCTCTTCAGCCTGGCAGCTGGAGGGAGGTGTGATGACACACCTTGTCATTGCTTCTGGATCACTTCTTCTGGGAGGGAATGCCTTGGACCAGGTCTGACTATATATATTTATAGTCAGATATATCTATCTATATCTATATCTATATCTAAAGACACGTTTGCATTTGTGTGCTGCTTGGTAGTCAACAAAATCATGGTGATAACATTTGACAGAAAAACACCAACAGGTGCAGAACAAGAGTGAGCCATGCTCAGGTAGGTGAAGGATGAGCTTGCGGACACAGACTGTCCAAAGCTGGAGGCACCACTGTGCTCCGTGAGGAGGCCAAGCCGCTCCGGCTTTCCAGGCCCCATAAAGACCCCAGGACTGTTGCTTCCGCCATTTTCTTGAGATGACAATCCTGTAAGACCTTTAGAAAAGCTCCCCTTTCTAGCTCCCCATGGGGTTTTGAACCCCCTTCGCTCCTCCTCGCAGTAAAGGCAAGCTCTGGCTGCTGCCCGCTGCAAGTGATTGCTAACAATCCCATCACAATCCCAGCATCTCCCTGTGGGCCTGCCTAAGCCCCCTTTCCCGCCTGGACCATCCCTATAACAGACTTAGGTCTCAGGCCTGCTGAGATCTATTCCTACAAGTTTCAAATTCTCTGATTTTTTTTTTTTTTTTTTGAGAGATGAATAACACTGCAGACTTCTTGGTTATTTTTTGTTCCCACTCTGTGCAGTTTGAATTGGCAACTTCAGCCCAATTGTTAAAACAAGTCTAAGGTGAGGAGAGCCAAAGACTTCACGTTCACTTCCAACCCCCATCTGCACTGCCCGTTTAGAGCCATGTGTTGAGGAGAATTCCAAAGCTTCACGCTGGTTCAGTGAGAGCGAGCGAGCTCTGGTCTGGAGGGATAACTTCCGCGGGCGACGGAGGGGAATAATGGCATGTGTTCCTGACATTTCCCATCCCTGGCCTAGTGCTATCCTAAATCTTGAAAAGAGAGGAAGACGTACCTCTCGTGTGGCCCTGGGGGGGGGGGGGGGGCACACCTCGGCCTGTTGGATGCCAGCTGTGACACTACATCTGCCAGCGACGATGGATGTGATGCGGAGCACATCACTGGGGGCATTTCGAGCAAGCACAAAAATGTTTGGTAAAAATAACAGAAGACTTGGATCCAGCAGCACTTGCTCCGGCAGATGTGCCTCTGTGGTTGCAAGGAAGTCTCAGCGCGTTGCCCGTCCCCGCAGCCAGATGACGTCCTGACACGGTAGGATTTGTGGCGCTCTGGGAACTCCTGCCGTAACAAAAATAAAAGTCAGGGACAATTGGTATTGATGTCATTACTGAAATTATATTCTTAAAAAATAGATATTGCTTGTAAATGAAGAGAAGGAATAGAGAAAAATAGAAATCATTTGGTTTGTAGGAATAGTGGAATTGTGCAATAATTACTTTTCTTTCATTTTTAATTTTGTTAACATAATGTCTGTACAAACATTTTGTAACCTCTCCCGTCGGTGTGTGAGTGGTCCTCGCGATTCCGTCACGAGGAGTGTATTCCCGTGGAACACCACGGACGTTGAACTCCGCAATGTAAACAGGTCGTGGAATTAAAGACCCCTCGAAGGGAGGAGGGATGCTAGGGACTTGGCTCCCACTACCCTTGCTCTCTAGTTGAGGGGTGAGGAGACAGAGGCATCCTGACTAGTTGGAAAACCAGTATCTATCCTCTAGTTACTACCAACTGCCTTATAGACTGGGAAACTCCAAAGTAGAGAGGTTGAGTCAGGTGTTTAAGAGCACACGAAAAAATAAAATAAAATAAAATAAAAAAAAAAAAAAAAAAAAAAAAAAAAAGAGCACATGGCCTCGGCCCAGATGCGCTTTGCACAAGCTCCCCGAGTGCTCTGCGTCTTAGTGTCGTGTTCACCATCCACCACCTCTCCTGACAGCTGCTCCCTGCCACGTTAGGCCCCGCCAGCATGCAGGGAACCAATGTGTGTCTTGTGCTCTGCTTCACGCCACTCAACGCCTCATGGAACTTACGCACCTACTTTGTGGTGGTCCTCAGAGCTGTGAAAGGGAGACGGCCACTGCCCCGAACTGCTCCCAAATACTACCGCACCACCATCTGTCTAGACAACCTATCGCTTCTCGTGAACAGATTTGTGATGGATTATGACTCTACTTTCCATCATTCCCAACACTGAGCCACTGTGTTCTCTGGGCTATTTCGGGTCTGCTTCCTCTGTAGCACTACATTTCTTTCCTTTCTTTTTCCTTCTTCTTATGAAATATTGAGAATGTCCACCTTTCGAAGGCTCTCTCGGATTAATTAATAACTGCCTGAAAAGGTCTTTGAAAACCTGAAATACTAAGCAAACTGTAAACTATTTTCTTCTATAGCTTTTGTCATTTTTCCCCCCGAGGGCATGTGGAGGGGTTCCCCATTGTCCGGGCCTAGTCATCATTATAACCCAAAGGAGTGGAATTGGTGGCAGGAATTATCTTCTTCTTATTGTCCCTGGTCGGGTTCAGCAGGCAGGAGAGATTCAAATCCCAGGAAGCCTAGAGCTCTGCTTCATTATAAAGAAATGCCACCACCTGCATTTCTCAGCTCACTTTCTGAAAGGATATTTAAGTGGAAGAGCCTTTGTTATTGCTGTTGTTATTGTAGTTTTGGGGTTTTGTTTGCTTGTTTGTTCGCAGCAAGCCCTTATTATTCACATCGAAACATACTGTCGGGTGATACCCTCTGACTTTGAGGCACCTTGTTCAATAAGTATTGTTCCTTCCAGTTGTTGGAGAACATTCATGGCACCTCCAGAGTCCAGATTCCACAGACGATTCCTTTAGCACCAAGGACAAACACTCTTCTTCCCCACCTCTTGACATTTCTGTCTTCAAGCTGAGTCATTTTCTCTCTTCTTATCCCATATAAAGTGTTGGGACTGACAGTAAAAGAAGAGTATCCTAGAGAAGGTGTAACTTGTAGCTGCTTCAATTATTTTTCACCTTTCCACCTACTAGAGAACTAAAAGGAGAAAACAGGGAACATTCTATGGAAATATTGATAAATATATGTCAGTTAAAGCTACTATAGTAAAGAAATCAGGGAATATTTATATCTACTAAATTAGGGGGGCAAAAAGCATTAAATGTGGATACCCAGACTAGTGTGCAGTGAAAACATCACACTCTGTAGTTGCTCTCAATTCAGGGCTGTACAGTAGAACCCCGTGGGCGGTTTTTCTGACTTACCGATGCCAGCCGTCCACCTCCACGTCCAACCCTCAGGGATGGAGCAAAACATGCTTTTTGAAAGTCATTTTCATAATATTTAAAGGACTCCAAAAATGTTTGCATTTCCAAACCTCATAATCACACTCGTGGTAAATTATCCTAAAGAAATAACTCAAAATAAAGGGAAATGACATGAGAAGCATTCACAGTTATTTATTATACATAAAAATTTAAACAGCCTAAATATTTAATGGAGGATAATAATTTCTGTCCCCATCGCCACACACCCACCAATATAACACCACCTGCCTGTGTTGGGTTTGAAGTGTAGAGTTGGTTCTGGAACCAGGCCGAAGGCAGCCTATTGGCAGCAGATTATCTGTGACTCTAGTGGGGCTGGCAAAGTCAGGGACAATTGGTATTGATGTCATTACTGAAATTATATTCTTAAAAAATAGATATTGCTTGTAAATGAAGAGAAGGAATAGAGAAAAATAGAAATCATTTGGTTTGTAGGAATAGTGGAATTGTGCAATAATTACTTTTCTTTCATTTTTAATTTTGTTAACATAATGTCTGTACAAACATTTTTAATGGGAACTATTGGCAGGCTGAAGAGATTTTGTTTTAGCTTTATCAATTAATCTAAAGATTAAAATGCAATAACATCAACCGGCCAGACTCAAGGAACTTCAGCCCAGGGCCTCAAGAATCACCATTTGTTTCAACTATCACAGACTATCTCTTCGTACCAGTGAGTGGAAACGGGAAAATGGATCATTCTTCCATTACTGGCACACATTTGAATTAAGACGTTGTCTCCCAGGATTAATACTATTCATTTTTAGGAAATGACTAGCATATGCATTTTGTTCTATTAGCTAGTTACTAAGTCAGGAAGTCCTTATGGAATGATTCAAGGCAAGAAGGATTTGATTGAGGGCAGCAGGGGAGGCTTCATTAAGATATAGTAAAAGCCCAGACTTTGGCATCCGACACCTGGGAAAGAGAAGCATTGCAAACTTTGGTTTAACCCTGGGCTTGACTAGTTAACAAGGCTAACAGGCTGTTGGTCTTCAGTTCCCTTCCAGATACTTTTGTTGACAAATTGCTCCCAGGGGCCTGCATTGCAGATCATCCTTTATCGTAGGACTTGCCCAGACAAAGCATTGCATGCTTTGGGACTTTGCCTTAACAAAGTTTAATTTAAAGTGTGTGTGTGTGTGTGTGTGTGTGTGTGTGTGTGTGGTTTTGTGCCAGGTACAGTCCCCGACATCCTAGACTTTATTATCTCACATCAAGACTCACTTGTTCAGTCTCCACTGTTGAGCAATCAATTCGCTTGAAGATGCTGATTATTGCAAATGGATGATATTGTTGTCTCATCTACAAGGTCAGGGGGTAGGTGAGAGATTTCGGAGCATTAAACCCGAACGTCAAAAAAAAAAAAAAAAAAAACAAAAAAACCCGAACGTCATTGTAGTCTTGATCCAGGCACTTGAGACCACCGGTGTTGGTGGTCTGTATGTCTCCTCTTTTGCTTCCTGACGGTTAGTGAAGGTTCCAGCGGATGCAGTGCTTCTCAAATGTGGGAATAATATGGGAATGCGCCGAATCACGGGGCAGCCTGCTAAAATGCAGATTCTGGTTCAGTGGGGCTGGGGTGGTGCTTCGGATTCTGCAGTTTCTAACAGGCCCTCTGATGATACAGGTTGTGTCACTTATCCATGGAATAAATATACTTTGAAAAACATGGACTAGGGAATGAGATAAACCCTGATGAACACAGGAGGAGAAATGTAATCTTTTCCTGCCACTATCTGAATATCAGCCTTCATTCCCCACTTCCAGTCATTCTAAGTCTAAAATTTGAAATTTGCCACTATTTTACTCTGCTCCACAGAGATTTTCTTTTTTCTTTCTTCTTTTCTTATTTCATCCAGGAAAAATTATGCGGATAATAATGTAGATAATTCCTTAAATTGCTTGTATTCATTAATAGCCTTTTATTTGGGTTTTATACGTGGTGTGTGCAGATTTACATGCAACCTAAGTATATATATTTCACTGGATTTAAAATTTTAAAATTACTGAATTTTTATGAATAATATATGATGCTTTCAGCTAACGTGGGTATTATGTAAATACTTATATGGAAAAATAGAGATGATTATTTTGGTAACAAAGTAGCTTAAAGATTCTATATTCAGAGTCAGATACTTGATTTTCAGTTTGGGCTGTTTTAATGTCATTATAACTTTGACAATTTTCTTATCTTCTCTGATCGTTCTTCATCATCTGTAAAGTGGGTGTGATAACATTGTGAGGGAGTGTTGAAGGTGAAAGAGAAAATTTATGTGAAATACCTTGTAAACTGAAAGCATATTATACATAATTGCTAAATGTTAATTAAGTTTTCATAAATCTTGTCTGGAATCGTGGCATGTTTTATTACATTTCACATGCCAATATCAATGAACTGTATCAAATTTAAATTTAAGTATAAGAGACAAAGAAAAAAAAAAAACACCTCCCAAACTCATTGAACCTCTAGAGAGAAAATAAACTGTTATAATATCGACACAGAATTTATTAAGGAAGTAATCCCCTAAACAATAAAAATGTGCTAATTCTTGAAAAATAATTATTTAAGCTATTACAAGCTCCAGTGCTTTTATAGCTAACATTTTTTTCTCTAGTTTTGCTAAATCTAGTAGTTTATCTCAATTATTAAGTGACACTAATACATAAGTATCTAAGAGGTGAAATAAATCCCTATTAACCTTGCAGAGAAGGGCTTCTGAAACAATGATCAAACTTCCTAAGAATGCAAAAATACTCCTTCACTGTGATAATCATTCAGAAACAGTGACACATGTATCTAATGAGTGAAAAATATTAATTTCCTTTTACTCTCCCCCAATATATGTAAATGTTAGCAAGCCTGCTGAAAAGGTTGAATCAGAGATTAGCTCAAAACTGTCAAGGAGAATATCAAAACGGCACCTTCTAGGGCATGTAGGCAAACCAAATACTTAGTGGCGACAGGCTAATTTATCATAGTGCAGTCGCCATGGCAACAACAGTTCTTGGTGCCATGTGACCTAAAGCAGTGTCTGTTGACTGGCTCTAACTGATTGTCAGTTCAGCAAAGGTTCCACTGTTTCCAGTGAAAGGGAAGAGAGAGCATTGATACTTGTTGAAAAGGCATAATAATAATAGTGTATCTCAAACCATGAAAGCGTCCCTTTGTCTCCTTGACATTTATTTTTATTCTGGTTAAAGGGACCCCTCTAATTTTTGCTACACAAAGGCCCCTTATTTAGTCACAGATTAAATATGTGTTTCTCTGTTTACTAAGAATTCCATCTATGCCAATAGAGCTGCAAACAAATATCTAGGTCTTCTATGATCGTAATATTTTATTTACCATGTGCTAAATTTGAGCAGCATTTTCCCCAATATTTTTCACAAAACCATAAGAAATCTGCTGCGTGAAATATGAACTAATCACTAAATTTCCCCGCATATAATTTTCTCAGATATATAAAAGGGAGCCCGGCAGTGCTCCCTTCTGATCCGAAAGAGCGTGAGATCTTTGGGAAAGGTAGACAATAGGTTTGCACATAATTTTTCTTGTCTCTTTGTCACCGTTATTTTCATTGATGGGTAAGTAACAAGGCCCATAGAGGTAGTCACACTCTTTGATTCTACAATTCGACTCTTGGGATTATATCTTGGGGAAATTCCACTAAATAAAGAGCTCTAGACATAGGGGAGAAAGAATGAGGTCTGGAGTCAGATAGATATGAATTTCAAATCCTGGTTCTGCCACATGCTCACTGAGTGCCCTTGGGGAAGTATTTTACCTCTACGAGACTCAAGTGCCCTCATTTGTAAAACAGACTTGAGAGTATCCACCCTGAACAGTGATTGGGAGCCTTATAAATCATATGTGCTCAGTGTCTGGTCTCTGCCTCGTGCATCCATCAGAGCTCTCTGGCTGTGGTACTTCTCGGGGCAGCAGCATCTATGCAGCAAAACCTCGGAAACAATCTGTAGGCTCCAAATTCAAAATGGGAGTCAGTAAATTCTGTATTATTAAGTTGGGCATATAAACAGAATTACATATGATGTGATCATTAAAATTTTTACTTTATTTTTTGGAAAAGATTTATTTATTGGACAGACAGGGAGAAGCACAAGCAGGGGGAAGGGCAGGCAGAGGGAGAGGGAGAAGCAGGCTCCCTGCTGAGAGGGGAGCCTGGCACGGGGCTGGATCCCAGAACCCTGGGATCATGACCTGAGCCCAAGGTAGGCACTTGACCCACTGAGCCACCCAGGTGCCCCTAAAATTTTGATTTTTAAGACTGACTTCTGGAGGGACTTTGATGAAGAAAAAATCAGAGTATTACGAAGAGCGGAGGGAGGATGATGGGCTTCATAATACACTATCATTGCATTACGTATACACGTAGGAGGAAGGCAGTTCGCCAAACGAAAATAGTATAGGTTGCACGGTTATAATTTCTGTGTTAGTATAGAAAACCTCTTTTAAGGCACATTACTATCTTTTCAATTAAAAAGGACCATGAAACGAAAGAATGTAGAGGTTGGAGCGGTGAGGTGAGCCCCTCCCGGAGTCTACAGCAACTAGAATGCATCCTCCAGTCCCTCTTTCTCTTTGACAAAGAATACTCATTCACTCAAGCTATGGCAGACAGGAAAATGTAGTTCTGCTAACACTTGTGAACATTTCCTTTATGTCCCCAGAGCAGTGCTGCTTCAAGTGAGAAACAGAAAAGAATTTGTAAGAAAGAATCCATGTGTGAAAGAATTCCAGTTTATGTACCAAGGAGATAGAGTAAGTAGAAGAGAAGTGGAAGAGCGAAAGCAATTTGCAAGGTTGCATAAAAGGTGTGGCTTGCATTTGGAATACATTTTCTTTCGAATTTACTATTTAGACCTCAGATCCCCTGGCATATGGGAAGAACAGCTGTGAGGCCACATTCTAGTGTTTTCCATAGGACTAAAAGTTCATTATAGCCTCAAACTAATGATCACGGGAACTAAGAGACACATGATTTTCTAGCCGAGCTTTTTTAAGTAGCAGTAGAGCAGTTCATTGAGTGCCAGGTTCAGTGCTGACAGCCCAGGAAGGAGTGAGGAAGACAGATAAGAAGGCATTGACAGAGGCAGCTGGGGGAGTCTCGCAGTGAATGCTGACATGTTCTCCTCTCTCAACATTCTAGCTACACTGGCTAGAGTCCAGGTACTATTATCTACTCTGGCAAGGACAGGCCACATTTCACTTCATGCAAAAAGTATGTCAAGCAGAAGAAGTCAGTAATAGCCAAAGAAAAGTGCTTGGTGCTTTTTTTTTTTTTTTTTTTTTTTACAAAATTCTTATCAAGACCGTTCTGCGTCTAACCAGGAGGTGATTCTTGATTTACATGAGGAGTGTCAGTTAAATTGCTGTTGTTGCTCTTTTAGAACAGAAGAATATGTATTTTAAAAGATTGAAAGAGTAAACTGAACCCCTCTGGTGCTGGTTTTAGTGAAAAATCCCCCCTCATTCATTGCTGGGGGCCTCTCCTGAGGCCGCCCTCATGCCAGGCCCCAGGGGACCTACGTGGTATGATCAAAACAAGGTTGTGGTACTAAACCTCTGTCAGGTCTGGTGGCCGCCAGCATTCTCACTGACAAGCCAAAGTGGCCTCTAGAAATTTGGTGGCCCCCGTGCTTCCTTATGGTAATGAACGGGTCATATGTTGGGTCTGTGGTTTTGCCTCCCTGGTTCACCCAAAGACCCGGCCCTGAGTTCTCATTGCTCTCTGACCCGTGGCTCACTTCCCATCGCAGGGCTAGCCACAGACCTCTCCGCCTTCCCAAATCCCTGGGCAAATTACCTTCAGGTCCCAAGGAACCTGTGCTCCACTCCAACCCTTCCTCTCCCCATTGCCTCTTCTTCAAAAGGTTTAGGCCTTTGTGAAGCAGAAGCCAGTAGGACTTACCGGCTCTGCCTAACTTGTGGGCAGCCTTCTTGATCCCCAGAGGCAGCAACATGGAGGCTACCCGAGTAGAGAAAAGGAAAAGGAGAAGAGACAGAGAGAGAGATAGTGTCATCCGCTCAGGTGTACACCTTTATGGTCCAAAGTACAAAGTACAGAAGTTTTGTGTGTGTGCTCGTGTGTGTGTGGTTATTGCTCTGTGCGAGTGAAAGCATGGAAGCACAGAGTCATTGAGACAGGGAGAGATTGAAGCAAACATGAATCAATAACCACAAGATCACCAGGTTGAGTGGAGTAACGATTGGAGTTGCCTGCTACAGGCCCTGGGCACTAATGCTCGGTCAGCTTTAGAGATCACTGTTTCATCAATCAATAACTGTTTCAAGTTTATGTGTTTTGACTTTGTTTTAAGCTAAAAGAATGCCATGCCTTGTTTGTGGTGATGTCCGTTAGATGGTGTGCCTGTATTTGGATGTGGCGTGAGATTTTACTTCGGGTGACGTATACTCTTTGTGCATTTTAAAATAATTGACGGAATTATTAACAGCATTACTTGTAACTTTTTAAAATCATTTAGGCCTTCAGTTCAACTTTGGCCTTTAGATAAGCTGGTTTGGGAAGCATATTCACAGGGTCCGGATCACAGGCATGGATTTCTTGGGAGCTGGCTAACCTGACTCCATTCCGTGATTATAGATTGTACTTCTAACCCCAACCTGTCAGTTTTAAATGCATTTTTTTTCTGTTCTCCAGGGGTATTTTGTAAGAGTGTGTGAATAAATCAATGGAAATCGATTTCCAATTGGAGAAAAACCTCAAATTTCATGGCCTACGTCTTAGGAGTAACCAGTACCTTTGCATACGGGAGATGTAATTAATTCATTCATTTTCAAAGGTAGCTGTCTACATGGATGTCAAGATTAAACAAATTTACATTAAAAACATTGTTTACTCTTGACAGATCAGTAGACTGAAGTCTACTTCTGCAGGCAGGAAGTTCATTGCTCTTGAATGATATCCAGTTAAACTTATCAGCATTTTCCGAGATGATTCAAGAAAGAAAAAATAATATATATGTATATATTCTCCTGCTAAGGATTCTTTACAACTAACCGGGTAACTTCTAGAGTTATTTTCCACCCTTGGTAATACAATCTATTTAAACTAAGAAAGTAAAGAAGGCCCATTTTGTTTGTTAAACCACGCAGATACTGTTGTGAATTGGAGGAGACGTGTCAGAAATAGCAATAGGGACTGCAGTTTAAGAGGCTCACGTCATGTAACTTGTCATCCACTGCTCCTTCATTCTGGCCCTGACTAACCTTTTAATTTTTTTTTCCCCCAAGAATCATAATGCTTACGTTTTCCTCTTATTTTACTTCTGCGCCCAGTTGCCTTTCGGCTACCTCACTATTGCTGACTTTAATGTGCGAGCTATTGAGAACTGTAATGATACCTGATAGCTATGCCGTTTCACGTTGCAACACAACATAAAGCAGTAAATAAGGACAGTTAAGGTCCCATATGAAATACATTAAAACCTTGATAAATCCCATACTTTGGAAGATATTAACATTGTATTGAAGACATTGGATCTATTGTATTATGGATCTCTAAACCCAGTTGGTAAAATGCACCTGTGGCATCCTAGAACTATTCTGTTCATCACTGACCCGTCCACCTGTTGATCACCATCAGTGGAGAGACATTGGAACAAAGAAATAATAAGCTCTAGTTTGAGGAAGTACGTAGGGGAGGCACTTAATTACAACGCCGTCTAATTACAGTTGACCCTTGAATAACACGTGTTTGAGCGACACGGGTCCACTTATACACAATGTTCTTCATAAATGCAGTGAAGTGCATTAAATGCACGTTCTTCTCCTTGTGATTTCCTTAGTAACATTTTCTTTTCTCTATTATAAGAATTCAATATTGAATACGTATAACACAAAAAAATATGTGTGAAGCTACTGTTTATGCTATATAGGTAAGGCTTCCAGTCGGCAGTGGGCTATTAGTGGTTAGGTTTTGGGGGACTCAAAAGTTGTAGGTGTATGTTTGACTGTGGGAGGGGGATTCAGACCCCTTAACCCTGTGTGGTTCAAGGGTCAGGTGTTTTGTATTTACTATAAAATAATTGGATACACGGAAAAAGTCTTTGTAAGCATTGTTATAATGTGACAATAGAGAATTGCAGGAAAGTCTTTGGATATGATGACCAGTTTATCACTGGTGACTCTCACTACAGCAGTTTCAGTGGAATGGCTCTTGTAATGCTATTTTTTTTCTTTTTGCAGAGCCTAAAAATGTGTATTTTAGTGAGGATTACACAAAATATATGGAAAATGGAGATAAGGCTATCTTTTCATAAATGTGCTTGAGGTTGATCAAGTTATAATATAGAATGAATGTTTCACTTTATCCATGAAGGATATCCTACTCTTGTGAGGTTGAGGCCTCATTGCCTCCTCAAGAATGCTGAGGACAAATCTGAAAAACTTTAATAAACGTAATTTTTTTGAAGATAAGAGCAAATGAAATGTTCTGGATGGTTTCAGTGATTGGACCAAACTGTCAAAGGAAGCAGAGAGCAGGAAAGCAGACTTATTTGTGACAATTTAGGTGCTGGGTTTTTGTTTTTGTTTTAATGCCCCAACTTCAGTCTACAATTGCAGAAGAAGCTGATTTCCAGCATGCTATTTTTTTTTTTTTTAATTTATGATAGTCACAGAGAGAGAGAGAGAGAGAGAGAGAGGCAGAGACACAGGCAGAGGGAGAAGCAGGCTCCATGCACTGGGAGCCTGATGTGGGATTCGATCCCGGGTCTCCAGGATCGTGCCCTGGGCCAAAGGCAGGCGCCAAACCGCTGCGCCACCCAGGGATCCCTCCAGCATGCTATTTAATTAAATGAGAATAACTTAGAAAGGGAAGAAAGATAGACAGTGCTTAAAAACTAGTTTTAGCAAAAAAAAAAAAAAAAAAAAAAAAATCTGAGTAAGGCACTCGAAAAGGGGATTTGAGAATCTATATGACAATATGTAGGGCCAAATTTAGAGATGAAAGATCTAATTCGGGGCAGCCTGGGTGCCTCAGCAGTTTAGCACCTGCCTTCAGCCCAGGGTGTAATCCTGGAGGCCCGGGATCGAGTCCCACGTCAGGCTCCCCACATGGAGCCTGCTTCTCCCTCTGCCTGTGTCTCTGCCTCTCTCTCTCTCTGTGTCTCTCATGAATAAATGAATAAAATTTTTTTTTTTTAAAGACCTAATTTGCAGAACCAGCTACTGCCTCACTGTATGAAGAGCAAGTGCATGGATTTTATCATAAAGGAAGAGTATAAGGAGAGAATAATCTTTTGGATTATTTTATATTTTTCTGGGTCAATACCTTATCGTGACTATTAGAATTTGTCCTACTAGAAAAAAAATAATTTGTCCTACTTGGAATTAAATTAACTGTGTAATTATGGACAAACTTTGTAAGGCTTGGATGCCTCTTTTGTAAAAATGGGAACATTAAAATACACAAAATATTATATGTGATAGTGATTGATTGGCATAAGACTAGGCACAAAATCAATATTAATTTAATATTAGTTTAATGTTACTTCCATTTCTTATGTAGACATTGTTTCTTCACTTCTTAAGAAAATAGCAAGAGCTAGAATATAAATTGAATACCAAAGCAATCTCATGTAAAATTTTTAAAAAGTAAACATATATATTTTTTTACTTCTAGGTTTTTCTAAGCTCTGGCCTAAACTGCCAGTCCTGAGTTCTCTACTGATGGTTGGGTCAGTTGTTCCCTATTAAAAAACATGTTCAGACCAAAAGTAAGGCAGAAATGGGGAGCCTGATGGCCTTCACCCTGTTCAAGAAATCTCATCTCTATGACAGGTTGAAATATCATCTGAAGTCAGGAAGGAAGCACTTTAAAATTCTCGCAGAGCAACCTCTTGTTCTTGTTTTGTCTTTTCTGTTTTTGTTCTTTGGTCTCTTATTTCAATGTATCTTTTGTGAATGACATGGGATTTTAAATCAACAGACTATGGTTCAAATCCTTTCCCTTTTGTTTGTCCTTCTGCAAGTTAAACATAAATTTAGTCCGTTACCAGGGCACCTGGGTGGCTCAGTGTTTGAGCATCTGCCTTTGGCTCAGGGCATGATCCCGGGGTCCTGGGGTCGAGTCCCACATCAGGCTCCTCAAGGGGAGCCTGCTTCTCCTTCTGCCTTTGTCTCTGCCTCTCTCTCTCTCTCTCTCTTTGTATCTCATGAATAAATAAATTTTAAAAATCTTAAAAAAAATAGATTTAGCCCCTTATCCATAAAACTACAGTATGAACACCTATCTCTAAGGGTTGATTCCAGAATTAAATGAAATAACATATGTAAAAATGTTTGTTTTATTGACATAGTAAATATTCAGTCAATTATAGTAAATTTTTAAATTATTTATAATATAAATAAGACATTATTACCTATCACAATGTGTGATTTGTAACTTCTAAATTATATTTTGCATGGGATCTTAACTGTATTTATTTAATGCTGCTTGATGTGTTACAACATGAAATGACCTACTTATCAGATACATCACAGTTCTCTGTAGCTTGTTATACATCTCTAAAAATATTAGACAACAGAATTTTTAAAATTTATGGAGCATTCTTCTTCTAATTCATTTCTAGTCTTCACTGATTCTATCAGTTTTCTATTGAGGCTTTAACAAATCACCACAAACATAGAGGCTGAAGACAACTTAAGTTCATAATCTTGCAGGACATCAGAAGTCCAAATATCAAGGTGTTGGCAGGGTTGTACTCCTTTTGCAGACTCTGGTGGGAGATACATTTCCATGCCTTTCCCATCTCCTAGAGGCTGTCTTCATTCCTTGGCTTGTGACCCCTTCATCCCTCTTCAAAACCAGCGGCCTAGCATCTTCAGATGGCGTTTCTTCTCTCTGATCTTTGCCTGTTTCATCACATCTCCTCCGATTCCCACTCTCCTGACTCCTTCTTTCTCTGACAAGGACCCCAGTTATTTTACTTTGTCCATCCACATACTCCAGGATAATCTCCTCATCTCAAAATGCTGAATTGAATCATATCTGTAAGATCCCCTTTGTTAGTAAAGGCTATGTATTCAAGATTCTGGGGATTAGGAAGTGGAAATCTTAGTGGAGTCCGTATTTTGTCCACCACAGTAAATTTAAGGGAAAGGTATTTATTCCTTTAGAACATTAAGGGCATATTATGAAAAAGACTCGAGTTTAATGTTCATATTTTCCTTTCCAAGTATAAATCAGAAAAGATATAGCAGAAGAAATTCTGTTGGATTTTTATCCTATGACAGACTCGTGCAAGGTAATTTACATAATTTACTTAAGTTATTTAAGTCACATCCACTTTATTAGTCAGTTTGTCATACCCTATTTCATAGAAGAGGAAACAGGATTTATAGGACGATTTGTCCAAATCACTCAAATCGTGATAGAATCAAGAATTTAGAATAAGCCAGCCATTTTTAAAGTTTGCATTTTTTTTTAATTTTTATTTATTTATGATAGTCAGAGAGAGAGAGAGAGAGAGAGAGAGAGAGGCAGAGACATAGGCAGAGGGAGAAGCAGGCTCCATGCACCGGGAGCCCAACGTGAGATTCGATCCCGGGTCTCCAGGATTGCGCCCTGTGTCAAAGGCAGGCGGCAAACCGCTGCGCCACCCAGGGATCTCTAAAGTTTGCATTCTTAACTAGATCATGATTTGCCTCTAATTCCCTAGAAAGGCTTAAAATATAAATATAAATATATATTTAATGTAAATAAATAAAATATAGAAATAAATAAAATATTGAGATTCCTATATTGCTTTCCATGGCTAATCACTTATCCATTTCACCTGTGATTTTATCTTCTACTGAACTAAAAATGAAAAACACGCAAACAGAAAATATTTTTCTCTTACATACATAGCTATTAAATATGAACAATTTTGCTAAAAAAGACTAATTTTTCTTTCATAACAGCTAATTAATAATTTTACTAAGATATGCATAAATCTTAGAAGATATTCAGTCAAAATTAAAAATGTTAATGTGGATTCTCAAGAGCTTTATAACTTTATTTAATCAAACAAGTATATGAGATGCCATTTAATGTTTTTAGGTTTCATAGAGGGACCCTACATTGCAAGCTGCCCAGAGTAGAAATGAAACATTGAGAAATGAGAAGCAAACCTTATGATGTGGGCAGTTTCGATGCTGATCTTCCAGTCTGAAAAGAGAAGCTAAATACAAGTACTTTAAGAGGAAATGGAAATTAAAATACTGAATTATTACTAATGGTTTTCAAGGTACTACTCTACTATGTAGTAATATAGTCTACTACTGGGATCCCTGGGTGGTGCAGCGGTTTGGCGCCTGACTTTGGCCCAGGGCGCGATCCTGGAGACCCGGGATCAAATCCCACGTCGAGCTCCCGGTGCATGGAGCCTGCTTCCTGCTTCTCCCTCTGCCTCTCTCTCTTCTCTCTCTCTGTGACTATCATAAAATTTAAAAAAAATTAAAAAAAAATATAGTCTATGACTATTTTTTTAATGCCAAATGAATGATCCTTTGAATTGCATGTTTCATTACTTCCTAAAGCAAGTGTATTAGAAAGACAGTGGAAGTATCAATGTTATTTCACCATTGAGAGTACTCATTTGACAAGTATGACCAATCTCAATTAGAGTTGAAAACTCTAACCTTTTGTTCCCTTTAGATCTGGGCTAGATCTTCTGACACAAGAAAACCAGAAGGCACATTCTAGTAGAAGGATTACTCAATGTAACTGGAGCAGATTGTTCCACTGAAGGAGCAGCTCTTCCATAACACCTAACAGCTTACTGATTTTGCTACTTTCATCTTCAGCCATCTTCAAACTTGTAAGAATATATACGTGCCATCTCCTGTGGCATGTTACTCCCTCCCAAATTCAAACTAGGAGCCACTAGGTCATCTCACATTCTCAAAAATTTGCCGATCTGTAGACCAAACTGTAGATTTTTAATTGTTCACAAATTCATTTAATAGCAACCTAAATGAAGGAGGAAAGATTATTGAGGAAAGGAAGAATTAAGTGCTCCAGGCTTCCCAACATTTTATATTTTCAGTTTGTTTTGAATAACAGAGAGAGATGCAAGGAGGGAACAATGTCTGAAAATCATTGTTCTAGCACTTTATATCTGGTTGACAAATGCATAAACATATTTAAAATTAGAAGCTTGTAGTTTCAAATATTGAATTATAAACTCAAGGAATATAATATAAAAATGAATTGGGTTTCAGCATATGTATTTCAATTTCAAGATCTATTGTTGACTTATTTTTCAACTAAGATGCTTTCAAGTCTTGAGAATTTAAATTAGTTCAACCTGAAAAATCCTTCAAAGCAACTTGGAATTCACATAGAGTTCATACCAACAGATTCCATTTCAATGTGATGCTTAATGTATATACAGTAGAAAATAATGCAGTTAACTTTAGTAATCTATTGTTTTGTTTTTAGTTATTTATTTTTTTCTGTGTTTAAGTTCAGTTGATCCTGGCAATGTGTTTGGAGACATTCAAAATGGCTTTCTTTCATCAGTCTAAAGGCTGAATGTCTTTTGTTTTGATTGTGATCAAATCTCATTTATTTTACTACAGGAAATAATCATTGCTCAGCAACTCAAATTTAATTGGATTTATAAATATGAATTTTCAGTTCATTTAAGAGATTATCAAAGTGTTTTTCCAAAAGGATTGCATTATCCTCACTGAAGGAAGCAATTAACGTGTGTATGAATTTTATGAGCTGTCCCACACCATACAGTAAGTGACTGTCAAGATGAGAAAAGAAACTGAAGACTCTTAACAACTAGTGTGTATTCTCACCATGGCGTTCCTTCATCTCTATAAAAACCTTGACAATACAGGTATCAGAAATTGATATCATGACGAATTAAGTGCTGTTGATCATTACTAATTGTAGTAGGTGGGGTTATTTGAATCACTTGATTGACTGAAACAAACCCCAGGGGCATTACTAACCTTACTTAACACTCATCTTATATCATAGGCAGCACATTTTCCCCTGTGCCACTCTGAATGCATTATACCAAAAGCTACAGCAGGGCCAAGCTCAGAGCCTTAGAAACCAGGGTGGTGCTACTCACTTCCTAGTCTTATTTAAAATGTCTTGATAGTGGTTTTCCTTGATGATTTGCTAAATTTATCACTTAAAAAATAATGTTGTAAGGAAACAGCCACATTGATCCAAATGAATACAACCAGAAATCTTTAGGGAAAAATATAGAAATGGATTTCCTTTTTGACTTGGAATATAAACCAAGTTGTATAAAGAACTAAATATTTATTTTTATATATTTTGGATCAATTTACATTAAGAAAGTCTCTTTGGACTTCAAATGGAAAGGATCAAGCAAACATTGGTTATTTGTCAAGACTGATAAAAGAAAAAGATATAAATACAGTTCAGGCATATGCCTCCAGTTGCATGTTTAGTAAAACAAATTCAAAGAGAATTATTTAATAATTTGTTTGCACGGCATCGTCAAATGAGTGATTTAAAGTACATGGCCTAAAGGTTTGGAGGAATTGTTTCCTGGAAGAATACAATAACTTTAGATTTTAGGGGGGAATTGGGCACTCAGGGGAGAATTTGATGGCTTGTTAGACATATATTTGTGAGAGGTAGATTTGGAATGACTAAGTAATGAGGCAATTATTTCAATGAAAGTCATTGTCTTCAGATAAAAACAAAAACACACTGAATTGGCAACATGTGCTAATCAAATATATATTAACTTACCAGCAAATTATAGTAACCATTTTAAATAATTTAATTCATATTTTCATTTTTGTCTAATATCAGTTCAAATGGTAAGATAGCTCAATATGAAGAAAAGAAAAATAAAATGTATTTTCAGAACTCTTCCCTTAAACAATACAATCAAGATAATAAAATAATTTAAAACACCCAAATAAAATGATATTTTGATAAAATTTTCTAGATAACCAATCAATCCTGGAGGTCAGTGGGCTACAGGCCAGTAGATCCGAGGTCACGAACTTGAGACCCACGGGCACATTGTTTGCATAGCCAACATCGTGCCTCTTCTGATTATTGATTGCTGCATAACAACCCAACCCAAAATGCAGTGGCTTATGCAGCAATTTACTTTTTGAGCTGTCTCATGATTCTGTGATTGAGCTGGGCTCAGCTGGGTGGTTCTCACTGCTTCTCATGTGTTTTCAGTTAGATGGTCTCCTGGTTCCAGTCATCTGAACAGTTGGGTGGGATTCACACCTAAAATGGCTTCTTCCCTCAAGTCAGAGGCCTCTGTGATCCTCTGTGAGGCCCCTCTGCAGCAGAGCAGCCTGGACCTCTTTACAGTAGCCAGAAAGCCGAGATAACAAGTCCTATTTAGGGCCAGCTATGTCCTCTGTGAAGGCCAGTGCAAAATAAAAATGTAGGCCCCACATTCTACCATGATTATAAATTTCAAGATGAGGAGAGCACAGCATTCAGCCAAACCTGAGGCCCTTTGAAGCACAGGATCCTGTGTGACTGTGCCGTTCACGTGCTCACGAAGTGGGCCTCGGCTCTATAAAAAGGTATGTCTGCTGCTGACACAGTGTCACTTGTGCCAGCCCATTGTGGGGGAGTATTATGTACAGATAGGGCCTAAAGAATTTAGAGTGGCCATCTTCGAGGTAAGCTTACATGGTACTTTAAAAAGAATTGGAGTCAGTGACCAATATTGAAAAGCAGACTATTTTACATTTTTTAAAACTCCGTATTTTTGTTGTTCATTAAACAATGGGAAACTCTGGGAACAACTATTTGTAGTTAAGAAATGGCTAGCTCTTTCAGACAGACCATGAAAGCTCCATTCCCCGCAATGTGTACCTGACACCTTCATATTTACGTTATGTCTCTGGCCGCTGCAGGCATTTGGGTTTGAGACCTTTTTGTGTTAGAAGCAAAAATGTTGTTTTATTTTTTTTAATGATGTAAATATATACTCCAATAACTACTGTATCAAACCATACACATACTATTCTAGTTTTCTGTTTATTTTAAAGTTTGATTTTGTACATCTCTTTTCCGTTTTGATTTCATATTGATTTCCTTTTCTGGAAAACTATGGGTTTAATTCAATAAAAATACAGTATGATTTACTTAGACAAAACATGAATAAACTACAGAGCGTTGTATTATCTAGCAAGGGCTAATTCATACTTAATTTCATATAGTAAATTTTTTATCACAGTGGCATAGATTTTATCTAATTATTTTAATTATGTCTGGTCTTATTTATGGATATTAACCCGTAACAGTATAATGAGCAAGAGAAATGAGCAAGAGAAAAATTCCGACCAATAAAAATCTTACAAATCATATTCTACAGATTTTGCAGAGCAATTTGATGTGGTGAGATAATTAAAAGAAACCAGGATTTGGATATATTAAAGCTAATGTTGCTATGTTAAATAATCCTTGTTAATGCCAACTGATTTACGAAGATTTATCATAATTAATTTAGCAATTATATTCACTATTTTTTAATATATTTAATAGTACCTTCAAAATAAAATCTCTGTATAGATGTTAAGGAGATGCATTTTTTAAAACATTTAACAGTATGGAAGCACAATACTTTACCTTTGTAATTTTAAGTTAACTATAATTCCCACATAATTATTAAAATTGAAAATGCAGTCCAATTGAATTGATAAGAAAATTAAACATCTTACAAATACTACATAATTCATTTTAAAACCAATCAACTCACAATTTAGTTGCTGTGGCTAATTATTTCTCAACACATTTTCATATATAATGTTGACTTTTTAAGAAATAAAGCTCAAATTTTAAAAAAGGCACTTTTCTTCATGCATTCAAACATATTTATTCTCATTCAAAAATTGAGGCATTAACCTAGGAAATAAAGACATTAAAGTTATGTTTTATAAAAAAATTAAATTTAAAAAATTAAAATCATATTTTATAAAAGCTATTATACCTTCATCAAATTATTTAAAATGTCATCCTTCATGAGCATTGACCAAATTTCTCCAAGATGGTTTATTTATATAAATTTTGCACACTTCTTTAAGTCTATGGAGTTTCTTCTCAGAAGAGGGAAGATGGCAGATTTGAGTAAAGTACTGGCATTTCTTTACTGGGAACAGCTAACCAATTTGCCTTATTTTCTAATACTGGGTATCTTCACTAGCAATCAATTGTATTAACCAATAAATGATGGATTGGCTTGGGAATGTGCTTGTGGTAGAAGTATTATGCTGTGCCCCCTTTCTTCTTTTATAGCTGCACTTCATGAAGAATGGCATCCTTCTCTCACCCCCTAAAGTTTACTGATGTCTATGACTTAAAAATCTCAGGGATAGGGATGCATGGGTGGCTCAGTGCTTGAGCATCTGCCTTCAGCTCAGGTCCTGATCCCCAGGGTCTTGGGAGAGCCTGCTTCTCCCTTGGCCTGTGTCTCTGCCTCTCTCTGTGTGTCTTACGAATAAATAAAAATAAAAATAATAAAATAAATAAATAAAAATATCAGGGATAGGTTAAACATCTTCCAAGATGAAGCAATCTTGAGGAAATATTTGTAAAGTATTCTGAGTAATATATGATATAATCACCCTCTTCCAGCTCCTGGAAATCTTCAGTATATATCTGATAAAAGATTAAAAACAAAAAAAATATTCAGTTGCAAAAACAAAAACAAAAAAAAAATAGGATATTGGTAATTGTATTGAGAAAGAAAATGGCTGAATAAAAAACTCCTTTAGAAGTCAGTTAATTTTAAGTTCTTTCTTTTCAGTAAAATTGAAGGTGATGCTAATTGAGTTGTCAGCCAGGAGATCATTAACAGTAATTTTTTATTATACATTACAATGTGATTTCTGGCACATAATTTGGAAGGAGTTCAAAGAACTGAATGGTATTTTATAACAAAACTCCTGAGATTCTCGTTTTCTTATATATGTAACTTAGGTTTTTTAGGACTAACATATATAAAAATAAAAACTAATAATTAAATTTATGTTGAATACTATCTTACTAAAATAGATAGGAATTGAGATAAAAATTCAGTTATGAATACAAGAACTAATTGAGAAACAAAGGTCATTTATCTCATTAAGAAACATTTTTATTTTTATGTTTAGTAATTATCAAAATACATTCATTTTGTTCAAATATATACTAATAAAATAATACAAAAGCTAAATCTTGAAGGAAAATACTGACACTTGGATTCTCATGATCACAGAAATTTTTTGTTTTTATTTATATACATATTTTTGGAAGAAATTTATAAGAGGATCTTTCATATGTAAAAAAAAATATTCCATTAAAATGCAAGTGTTATGGAAGAAGTGAAATAAAAGTTCAAAGAGAAAAAGGAACAATGCAAAATATCTTAACTACTTATTGTATGATGGTGCTTATTAATAAGGTGACATTTAGAATCAACTAAATACAAATTAAAGTTCAATCCTTTTCACCTTCCAATATTTATGGTATATTGGAAATCATATATTTTCAAATTAAATTTATGAGGAAACATTTTAGATGTTAAATGTATAAAAGTATATACTTTTTAAAATACCCTTTTAGAAGGTGTATGGGCAAAAATGCTTAAGAACCACAGACCAGTGAAAACTGAGGTAATCATCTGGTTCAAATATGACATGATTATTTGGAAAATTAAGTATGTACTCCATGTATTTCATAAACATTTTTTTTGGAATCTTATCCAGAATTGCTTTAGAAATATTTAGTGTCATGATCCTTAAAAACCTATTTTTGGGGCACCGGAGTGGCTCAGTCAGTTAAGTGTCCAGCTCTGAATTTCTGCTCAGGTCGTGATCTCAGGGTTATAGGATCAAGCCCTGTGCGAGGCCTTGCTCTGTCTCGCGCGCTCTCTCTCTCTCTCCCTGCACCCCCACCCCTCTAGAAGAACAACAAAACTATTTTTAATTTTTTGTTTTTGGTTTGTGGAAATTCTCTTTGACAAGTTGGTATTCCTCTTAAAAATTAAAAAAGAAATAAGACCACACAGCATGTAGAAACACACTAAGGGCCAGAACTTTGGAAGTTTCTTGGGAGGATGCTAGAGGAAGGAGGAGGAAGCCAGAGATATTAATTACAACACTATTTACTGTACCACAAAATTCCCTTTTGTAAATGTTAATAATATAATCCATTTTAAGTACTTAATTAAAAGGTGACATTTTAGAAAGCTGCACGTGGATCATGAAAGTAAGCCATGGAGGTTTTTTGACGATGTTGGTATTTCGATGTGAGTTTTGGACTAACAGTATTTTTAAGAAAAAAAAAAAAGAAAAAGTTCATTTAAAAAAATTCAGAGTGGGAACTCCATGATTGACAAAGTCCTCCTCAATGCATTCGAGGAGGAGGAGAGAAATTTCTGAGGCAGCTGCTTTATTTCCCCAAGTCAGAATAATTAAAAAGGCATCTACCTGGACCAAATTTTGGGTAGTAACAACCATTATTGCTGAAATGTTTTCCTTAGCAGTCCGCCTCACAGAACCACGGTGCCACCTCCTGCAAACTGGAGAAGTGGAGGCCTTACGGTCCCGATTCTTGATGTGGAACAAAAATAAAGAAAGCCTGCTTTCAGTGCAAAGCCCATCTGCGCAATGGGAACGGGGGGTGATATTAGATTCCCTCCAAAATGGATCTGTTGACAAATACATATTTGTAAATATGTTCTAAAGAGACAAAGGTGAAGCATTTCTATCTTTAAATTTTATATTTTAAAATATACCACAGATATAAAAGGGTGCAAAATATATATTCATAGTTTGCACAATAATAAATGAGCCCCAGATTAAGAAGTAGAACATGACAGTACCTTTAAAAATGTATTTCTTTTTTTAAAAATAGCATGTATGTCATTGTTCTGATTTCTCCCATTCCACTTAGGATGCAAAAATTTTCAAAAATTATAAGTGTCATTCAAAACTTCTTTAGCTGTCATTCATTCTTATTTTAGTGCTGTCATTTTCATTAGAATCAAGCTGTATTAAAAACTCTAAGATCTTACTATAATCTAATTCCATTTAAGAAAAAAATTTCAAGTGACTATGCAATGAAATACCTCTAGATCTTCAGGTCTAAAGACTTTTTTTTAAAGTATAATTTCATCCTTTAAGTGGTGTGGGATTTTTTTGTTTTCATGTTATCTGTGAAAAAACAAAGAACTGTGTCATAAAAGATGACTATTCTGTCTGTAAAAGAGTTGGAAAAGATGCTTTAATTTTACTAATTGTAATTTAAGTGTACTATGAAGCCTCAGAAAAAGGCTAGGTTTCCAATCCTAGTTTCCCTAAGATATTACTGCTTTACTTCATCATTTTCTAATCCTAAAATAAAAATTTAAAAAAAACCGTCTGTAGCCTCTCAGAGAATAAAGATCACCTGAGTCTGTTTTGCAGGGATTTGCACAGACTGATCCCAACCTTATCTCCCCCTAAATTCTGAGAATAATCTGCTTCAAATAAGCCTCCATGTTTTATATGTTCACATGTCCCGCATTCTGGACCACCCATCTAGAGTCTGTCCACATTAAAACAGTTCTCTTTCTACATTAGCACCCAGTGAATTTCATTTATTTGATCACATGAGGTTTTGATCACCCATACTATCTTTGGTTGTGTCCTGTAATATTCTTTTACTTTCCACATGTATATGTGGCTACATGCTCCATGAGGTCCAGGAGCAGATCCATATTCGAAATTTTAAGACACTGTGTTTGGCGGGTGGGTAGAGACAGTGCAGGTATCAGTCCCGACTAAGATAGGCCTTGAGCTGGTGTTACCAAACCTCAAGGAAACCCAGTACCACCTTCAAAATGTCATGAGGGCTCTATTACTGTTTTATTGCATGAGTTGATTTTGATTGGGGATAAACAAAAAAGCCAACCGAGTCTTTCTTACCTCTTCCCCTTTTAATAATCTCTGACGATTCACTTTTTCTCCCCATCATTAAAACATTCCTCATAGCTTTTCCAGACATTTTGTGAACTAATGAATTTTATCATTCTAAGTATTTCAAGTCTAGCATAGTCTACTGTCAAAGCTCAAATATCCCATCAAATTGCAATTCTCCCCTTCTCTGCCCTTGAGCCCAACCCAGGCTCAACTACCTATAGGGGGTCGGGGACGTGGTCAGTTACTACTGTACATACATCTCCCGCCATTCACTGTGCTACTCCTGGCTCTTCCCAGAGAGGAAGAGTAGGAGAGGGCATCCAGGATCACACACAGACTTCCCAGAGTATACCCAGTGTAGATGGATTTCCACTATTTATTTTTGTCACTGTGACCAAGGAGGAGTTATTCTAAACAACTGAATATAGAAGGATGTCAAATATAGATTTGACATCTTAGTTACAAGTTACCTAATGTTAACCTTAAGAATTGGAGGGGCGCCTGGGTGGCTCAGTCGGTTGGGTGTCTGACCTTTGGTTTTGGCCCAGGTCATGATCTCATGGGTCATGAGATTGAGCCCCGCATCAGGCTCCGTGCTCAGTGGGGAGTCTGCTTGAAGGAATCTCTCCCTCTGCCTTTACTCGCCCCCAAATAAGTATATAAATCTTTAAGAATTGGATAGTGTTCTTTTCCTTTTATATGTGGAAACTGAGACTCAGGCAAGTTAATTAATTTGCCCAGTGTCACACAGTTGTGACAGAGCATTCTGACCCTTTATTCTTTGGAATCACCACATAGCCTGTTTCAGGAAGCCAGTTAAACTTTGATAACTTCCCTTTTTGTCATGTGAAGAATGCTGTGAACCCCTACGGAGTGGTCATGATCACAGAGGGCAATCATGGACAAAGCACTTGAACTTCTTGAAACTCAATGATCTCATCTGTTAAAATAAAATAATATTAATAATGCCTACCTCAGAGACTTATTGGAATAATTAAGATCTACAATACCCACAGGCAGGGACTATATCACATAGTGCATGACACATAAAAGTACTTAACGTTGGTTGAATTGAATTAAATCTCACAGATAATATGATTTTTGCCTTGATTTTCAACTTAATGTTTGTCTTGTTCCTCTCTCTCTACAATTAACACAGAGGCATTTAGAGGTACTCACAATCAGGAGGGTCCAGTAACTTTAGAGGGGAATCGAATTTGAAAAGAAGAGGTCAATTATTATTACGAACCTTATTCCTATAGAGTTCCGTATTAAAGAACTAGATTTTCTTGTGAAAGTCAAGTTCTACATATCCCAACGAGAGGTTTTATATCAACTTGGCAAATTAGATACATCCCATTTATTTCATGTTTCATGCACAAAAGTTTCATGAAGTTTTTACTTTCCTCTGATTGGAGAGGAGCAAAATGCTCCTTGCATAATTCCATGGCTCACAATGGCTTCAGATGGAAGAAAAACTTGTAACAGTTGCAAGATGATCAGCTATCTTCTTGTCATCAGGGGTTTACAATCTGAGCACCATATGGTTGGTGTCATTTATTTTACACTCCTGCATATTCTTCTTTCTTGCAAATTACCAGCTAAGTTGTATGTTCACCTTAAAGGAATTCAAAGTATATGGCAGGTTGTCAGATTTGCCCACACGGTATCAGATGTCAGACCACCCACTGAGAGTTTTAATTGGAGTTACCTTTTGCTGAGTGGATGGGAATTATGTGACTTTTGATTCTGCAGTTATAATGGAATATTTTATAGACGATCACTGTCATTTACGCAAAGAGAGAAAAGAGCAACTGAAAGTTTCCTTTTTGGGAGGAACAAATCTTTTTATCAAAGTGTAGGTCTAGCCAGTAAGCTCGTTTAAATTAATTCTTCCTTAGGACTCCCCCCGATGACACCTGATCACAAGAGAACTAGCAGGTGCTTCCATGGTGAGAAGAGACGATCTGTCCCGGCATCTGCACTTGATGCTTTTAGAAATGATGAATGTTTTAGCTAGGAAACTCTGCACCTCCTGGGAGATTTATACTTCAATGTCATCTATCAAAAATGCAAATTGCATATTACTTCAGGTTGGGGCTGATTATTCTAATTATTATTATTTATTATTTTTGAGCACCATCAGGGCTGCACTGGGCGACTCTAGTGGAAATGTTCCAGTTAGAGGGAGGAACTGTTATTTTCGTATTTCTTAAGCGACATAGATTTGTATGGCTAACATTTTAGCAATAAAAAGCAAAATGTAAAACTGCAGCCCGCTGTGAAGGGAAGTCTACACATTGAATGAACACTGCAGGGACATACTCATAAATATTCATTAAACAGGGTTTCATTGAAAATGAAATTTAAGTACTTAAGGTAATGCAATACAAGTCAGTGAATAGCTCTTCCACCTCAGCTGAGGAAGCAGGAGAGAATGAGATAATCTAAGAAAGGAGGATAAAGTTTAGACCATGCCTTCTGTACTCCAAACTCTGAAGTAGGAGAATGGAGCGTTAATTCAATTGTACTTACCTGGTGCTTCTGATGGCCAATCTTCGTAATAGAAAGTAACGGTGTTTTTTTAAGCATGCTCTCATCATACAAATTGGGGAGATGGTTTGAAGGTCTAGAGAGTTCCTGTAGTAGAGGCAATGACATGTGGTCTCCTGGAAATAGCATTGCTCAACCACTCAAGGTGACTTGCTTCTTAAAATCTGCTTGGTGAGCGCTATGATGTTGTTTCCAATCTATAAAATGAAAATACTGCTAATCCTCGCCTCACGTGGTTTTGTTACGGAGAGTGTGTGTGTGTGTGCAGAGGTGTTTTATACATGATAAAGCACCGTGGAACTATCCATTGTTATAACACCTTAGCATTCACTTCAGTATACTTGTGGAATGTAGGCCCGATCTCTATGATTACTTATCTGTACTGACATTTTTTCATCCATTGCCTCTATTCTTTTCTCTTGTGAGTGATGGATTGATAAATGAATTCAAATACCTGATCAATAAATATTAAACAAGAACTGATTATATCCCAAGCATCATTCTAGAGGCTCAAGATAAAACAACACACAAAACAAATGCAATACCCCACCTGTATAGGGCCTATGTTTTATTTAAAGAGTGTCAACAAGAGGCTAACATCATAACTACAGAGCAGATTAAATTTGTTATAGATGAGAAGTGCTTTGGAGGAAAACAGTACGGAAATGGGTTAGAGAGTATGGAGGGTGGCAGAGGTAGGGGGAGCTGGGCATATAGTATTTTCAAAATTGATCGGCCATGGAAGACTTCAGTATGGAAATATTTAAAGACATACTTTGAAGTAAGTGAGTAAGCAAGTCCTGTTAATATCTAGGAAAGAGCATTCCAGGCAGAGAAATCAGCAAATACAAAGGCCCTGTGGCAGAAGTATATCCCCAGTGTGTTAGGAGCATCACTAACTCCTGAGGGATTGGAAAGAATGAATGAGGAAAAGAGTGGGTAGAAATAGGGTCAGAGAATAGGAATCCAAATACCATATGGACGTTTAGGTTGTTGAAGAATTTTACCATTTGCTATGCTTGAGTAGAACAGAGAGTTTTGAAACGACATGTGACAGGACTTGACATATTTTAACAGAATCAATTTGCCTTCTTTGTAGAAGAGTTAGATGGCCAGTTAAGAAATATTGTAAGGAGCACCTGGGTGGCTCAGGGGTTGAGCATTTATCTACCTTTGGCTCAGGTTGTGACCCCAGGGTCCCGGGATTGAGTCCCACATCGGGCTCCCTGCAGGGGGCCTGCTTCTCCCTCTGCCTGTGTCTCTGCCTCTCTCTGTGTCATTCATGAATAAATAAATAAAATCTTAAAAAGAGAAATTATTGTAATAATTCAAATGGTACATTGGAGGAGGATAGTAACACTGAGAAGAGTGAGAAGTGCTAAGATTCTAGGTGTCTTTGAAGATACTTCCAAAATAATCTGTTCATAGTTAGGATGAGTGATGTGACAGGAAAAAAAAAAAAAAAAGGAGTCAGGATAATTCCAGAGTTCTTCACCTGAGCAAATGGAAGAATTGGTTTCTGTTACCCGAAGGTAGATTTTGTTTTGCTTCATTTTGTTTTGTTTTTTAGTGCATTTGTGTCTGGGTGAGCATGTGGGTACATAGGGTCAATATTAGACAAGTTACTTGCTTATATTTTTTCCAGTTATTTGTAATGAGTTTTTCTGTTCCTGCTGTTATCAAGCAAAAAGTAGTACTATTTCAAATTGATTTATGTTGTTGTGGCAATAGGTTAGTCCTTAATTTTTTTTTAAAGTTGATTCATAAGGAACAAATTGGGCTATAACTCCTCTTCCTATATCATTTTTTGTTATTTATTACTAAACTATGTATATATAGGGAAAAATAGGTTAGTGTGTTTTGATTAATTCCAGTATACTGGTGAGCAATGAGTTCTATCCAGTCAGAAAATAAACTCGTCCTCAATTAGGTGATCTGTGAGAGAAAAGGAAAGTGTGATCCTTATGTAAAAAGTGTGATCAGATTTTTCTACAAATTAAATCTGGGAGAAGACTAAGAAGACAAAACAGCGGTGATATTACAGGTCCCAGAACCGTTGAGATAGTAACATCACCCGTGGTGACCCTAGTATGTGTGCGTGAACGGATTCTTTGGGGGTGTGGCAGTGGGTGGAGGGAACGAAACTGCTAAACCGACAGGACTACGAAAATGGTTTTTTGTCATTGACTTTGATGAGAATGATGGTTTCCTCACATTTCTTCCAGGCTAAGGAGAATGAATGAGGTTAGCGCTCTTGAATGCTGTCTGGGTAACTGGCTGAGGACCGGCGAACGACTGGTAGGCATGCAGGATGAGTCAGGTAGATGTGACTCATCCCGACACTGGGTGCCTCGGGGAGCTGCTGTGTTATAACTTTAGCTGATGTGTAAGTGTGGGAGTCTTTGCGAAGGTTCTTTTGGTATGAGCCACCTGAAAGCAAGGGAAATGAACTTAAGCTCAAGGTGGCTGGTGTGGGATATATTTGGAGGACACTCAGAGAATCACAGGAAGTCCCAGACAACAAAATCTTGAGGACAGGTGACAAGGAAACTCAAGGAGCCTGGGGACCGGTAGTAGAGCCACCAGGTATGAGCAAAATGTTGGCATCTTGGGGAGTCATTGATTGATTGAATGGAACTCCTGAAAATCAATGCTCAAAAACATGAGAAGGAACGCACTCAACTTCCAGAAGGACGTTGGAGTCATCCAGGGCAGTTACAGAGCTTAGACTAGAAAGGACCATGGAGCAGATGGTGAAGTCTTTATAAGTTCAGTAAATGGCAGGAGAAAGGGGCACAGAAGAATGGTGGTTTGGAAGCCGCATTGCGGAGAGAAGGGACGTGCTTGCCCTCACGGGACTTGAAGTAAGAGGGAAATGAGCCTCGCTAGCAGAGCACCTCGCAGTAGAACACGATTTGGGTAAGACGAGAAGTTAAAAGGAACTGTGGATGAAGAGAGTTTGATGGCTACAGATGGGGATTCTAGAGAGAGGGCATTGGGAAGGAAGTGACAAGAGAGGGCAGAAAAATAGCTACCTTGGATGCTGAATAAAGGGAACAGGCATTTGAGACAGATTATTTAACTGGCCACAGAATTGCAGGTGACTCAGACCTACTGGTGCTTGGGAGAACCTCAAGCACTTAGGAGGAGTCAGATTTGATGTAATTAGTTATTGCTCCTTCTGGCCTTTTCTATTTCATCTTTCAGAAACATATGATGAGACGATAATGACTATCAGATAAATCAACTGAGCTTTCTTGTGAGATATTATTTACTTTCCCTTAGTGTAGACACAAATCCCATTAGGCAGTGACTAGGTTGTTGCTGTGTTCAGAGTGACATCAAGGAGACTCTCAGTGCACTCCCTAAATGTTCATCTCAGATATTTCACCAAATTCTCAAAGGTTCAGTTGGCTTTTGATAGATTTTCTTTCTTTCAAGAGACTTGTCAGATCTCAGTCTTTTTTTATAAGTATATAATGTAATCGAGTAAGGATGTTTTTGCTAAGAACAATATAATAAACAAATATTTCATTCATTGAAGGAGAGATGTTTAACCTGAATAATGTATGACACTGTTCTCGGTATGGGAGGTGGTACGGAAGGCATTGAGTCACTTTCTAAGACCTTCCGATGTCCTTAGAGAAAAAAACATACACAAGTAAAGCAACTATCTATAAATGAACAATTTTAAATAACATCTAACGATTTACCAGAATCGTGAAAGAAAAAGTTGAGACATTTTACAGCCTGTGGCAGATAAATAAAACGATGAATACCTAAGTCCTTCATTCTACTTTGTTGTTTTATGAAGAGGTTGCAAGAAAAATTGAAGAGCAATATAAATACTACCGATATGCATTTGAATTATAAGCAAATATTTTCGTTGATTATATGCTAACTATAGATTGCATTAATATTATGATAAAACTCAAAAAGTTTCTTTTTAATGAAGGATAAGAATTACTTTGAACAATTATTCACTTCTCATTAGATTGCTTAGCTTTTGGGCACTTTCTGCAGCAGAGATCACATTGTATACTTTATCTTTATTCCCAGTAATGAAGCTTTTCCCCTTATCTTTTATATCCTGGAAAAGCACACTCTGTAAATAAGTTACAGTTTTCTTGTTTTTAATCAGTATTCTCAAAGTTGTTTTTTTTTTTTTTTTTTTCTCTCTCCAGAAAACCTCTTCATGGATCAGTCTTTTTTTTTTTTCTTTTTTTTTTCTTTTTTTTTTCTTTTTTTTTTTTTTTTTTTTTCATGGATCAGTCTTGATCACAAAATTAACCTTTAGGTAAAGATCAAACCACAGGAAGGGTTGAGGTTATAGCTTTGCCACCAACACATCACTGTTTAATTATCTGATGAAGTTGACTTCAAAGCTCAGGAATATCTCTTTAAAAGATAAAAGATTATGCATGCCTGGGGTGAATTTTCCAATAAAAGAGCCAACACTTAGTGAAGGCTTATGGCCAGTTCCTATTCCTAGGTAAATTTTATTTTCAGGATTTCATTGCTCATAGTAACCTTGTGAAGTAAATACTGTTATTGCCACTATACAGATGGAGAAGTGGGGCTTAGTGGTTATTGGTCTGTCCTAGACCTCGTTCATAAGCAAAGCAAATTTTTCAGACAAGCCATTGCCCTTAAACTCTGGGCTCCTCCCAAGAGTTCTGGATTCTTTTCCTTTTTAACCCCACTGCCTCGTCATTTGGCATCAAATACAAACTAGCTGTCGAGCACACAAGTCTTTTCATGATCTTGCCCACATCAGCTAATTTACAGTTAAACTATCCAAGTCTTATAAAAGTCAAGAGACTCGCCTAAGGTCCTACAGCTAAAAAATATCAGAGATGGGATTTAGCTGCAACTTAGTGAATGAGAGGTATGGTTCTTGTTTAAAAATCTTGGGACAAGAATCAATAGTAAAAGTCTAATCTAAAACTTTTCTTTTATGCAGTCTGGCATGAAAATATGGATTTTTGTACCTGCCCTAAAGGTCAGTAGATGCTAGTCTTATTGGAACCCAGGAGAAACAAAAAATCCAATAATGCCACTCCTCCACAAAGTTAGCCAAGTTGTAGTCCCTTTAAGTTCAGAGAGGCAGGTTCCATTTATGTTATGAGAATATGGAGTCTACATAGTGCTCACATGCGTAAGTGCACACAAACACACATCCACTCACATACATTTCATTAAATTGATTCGGACCCAAAAAAAAAAAAAAATCTGTTAAAACCAGAAACTAGGTTTTCAATGGACCAATTAGTTTGAGGTTTTGTTTTGGGTGTGTGTACATGTGTGCTTAAGTTTCTTAACCAGCTGTTAGTGTTCAAAGCTTTGTTTAGTAACCAGGACACAAAAAAAAATTATTAGAATTCGTAGACTAAAAGAAAATATTGAATTATACCATGTGGGAAGGTTATGACTAATGCAGATTTTCAGACTCCAAAGATTTATCTATCCCCATGGACAGTGTAAAGCCTTCAGCAAATGCTGTTCTGAGCAAGTTAAAATTTCTTAAGCATATTTTTAAGAGTAATACCTCAGGGAAAACATTGAACTAGTTGCCAGAACTTCTCATAGACATGGATTCTGTTGTGCAAAATTGTCATTTACTTCATAAAGATTTTTGGATTCACACATTACTATTAACCCTGTAAAAAGAATGGTTTCCTCTTTTTTATCTTATTTTTTTCAAATGTTTAATATTTTCACCTGCAACTAACACGAGATTTTATTTTTTAAGAGTAGAATCATCTTATCTTAGATGTAAAGATAGTAAAATCCACCGTGTAGGTCAAATCCACGATGCTGCCTAGCTTTGTATGGCCCACAAACTAAGAACCCTTTTTACATTTTTATGTAGTTGAAAAACAATCAAAATTGCATGCAATTTAAATTTCAGTGTATGTAAACTAACTTTTATTGGAACATAGCCCTGTCTGTTCATTTAAGTATTGCTTATGGTTACTTTTGTGTTATAATGGCAGCAGGGAGTAGTTGAAAAGAGACCCCGTGGCCCTCAAAGCTACCAACATATTTAGTATCTGGACTTTTACAGTAAAAAATTGCCAAACCCTAATCTAAGACAGTGGTTTTTAAGTTTTCAAAAGTACTTTCAATGTGAAAGACATTTGTTTCCCTTTTTTTTTTTTTTTTTTTTTTTTTGCCAAATGTGAACCCCTGTTCATTTACTTTTATCAGGTCTCCCTCAAGGTCTGGAGTACTCATAATGTCAGTAAAGTTGGTAACTTCAGCTATCAGGATGATTAAAATACTTAAAACAGGAATATTTTCATACAAGTAAATTTTCTAAGCAGAGGCCTCTGTTGAAAGGAAGCTTCTGGAAATCTCATTCTTTAAAGAAAAAAGTTGGTCTTCCTCAGGCTATGTATTATAATCAAAAGAATATGAACTTTGATTCAAATTCTCATGAAGGATATTTAAGCTGTTTAATACAATGAATGGGGGTAATTATACCAACTTCATATACTTGAAGTATAAATGTAATAATGAATCAAGGTTTTGAGGATAAAAATATAGTATTTCAGCTTTGTGATAGATAGAAAATGCATTTTAATCCCCCTTTGCTGTGTCTACTCAATGCTGGGTGGGCTCTCTGACAGCTTACGGCAAAAACTAGATCTAGAATCATATGTAACCGCTCTCACAAAATAGGCTAGGAGTGAGTGGTTGGATTTTGTGCCGTTTTTATACATTTCATTCATTTGTTCTACTTTTGTAGTTTATAAATCCAGGCTCTACATTTGCTTCCTCCTTAAAGGCATCATTTTTCATCTTAAGCATGGCCATATAGGTGTCTGCCTCCTACACTTCCTAATAAGTACCATGCATTTCATGTTTATTACACTGTGTTTAATTTGCATTATTTCAGGTCCCTACACCAGGAGTTTAGAAACTTCAGGTTAATAAACACTATAAAAATTATTTCTCTCATTTATTCTGGCATTATAAGGGTAATTACATCTAAGCACAGTGACACTGTTGTGGACCTAGGTGGATGACCAGAGTTAAAATGGCAGATGGCAACCCATGGACATAGTTATTGGTGTTCGCTGCAGCATTTTCACCAAATTTAAATTGAAATTCTCAGTTGAAAAGGTATCACAAGATCAAAGAAAAGACTCTTAAAACAACACTTGCATAAGCTTTCATGAATTAGTATATCGACTCTGTCATTCTTTCTATGCCTTATTTTGTTGTATCACAATGGTGATAGCATGGCAGCCTGGAAAGGAAGACTCTTGCCTCAGGTTTTCACTCAAACCTTGGTACTCTTGCTTCAGAATTCAGCCATCATATGTTAGGCAGTGAGTATTTCAACAAATTGGAAGATTTTGAAATGACTCTAGTTTTACTAGATCTGTCCTGGATTAATATATTTCTTGGTTTAAAATGCAATAGAAAAAATAAATAAATAAATAAATAAATAAATAAAAAAAATAAAATGCAATAGAAAATAAAACAGTTTTTTTTTTTCTTAATTACAGGAGCATGTAAAATCATCTAAAATCAAACTCATGTGAATACAGGGACATACATAGAAATATAATGCAAGTTTTATGAGTTTACTTGTAAGATAAGCTTTCAGATTTTGGAACTAATAACTTTCTTTATTCCTTTTCCATCTGCTTCCTCTGATTCCAGAGGAATATAATGAGCCCAGATCATATAATGAGCACAAGACCAATGAGATTATTAGAGATAGGAGCAAATTTAGGATACATTGACTCTAAGTAAGGGCGTAAACTATTAGTTATGAATACATAACCTTTGGTTAATGGTCTGTGACTACATTAGCTGCTCGGGTGCCTTTTGTTTTGTTTTGTTTTTTAATTATAAACTGAATTCCTGACTACTGAGCTTTTGAAATAATTCACCCACCAACGAGGGGTATTGAGATATATACGGTGAAGAAAGGTTCTGACTCACAGGACAAAATCAGTAGACTTTATGAATTGTAGTAGTGGCTTAAATTGGGAGATGTGATTTATCAGAATCCACAAGTTCTCAATAGTGATATTACAAACAGCAGGCATACCTGGATCAGGTCTTTATATTGCAAGTGATTTATTACTGCTGAGAATTAAATATCCAAAGTTACTAAGTTTTTTCTTAAATTAGAATGCAAAGGGATGGGGCTAGTATACAGGAAAAAGCATATAATCTGTGACTGCTCTTATCTGTGCCATATCCCTTAGTAAGCAATTGCTAGAGATGAACCACTAATAGCTTCTATACCCTTGATAGCAATCTATCTATGATAGATATCATCTATAACTATTTATTTATATCTCTGTACTGTTGAGATATTGTCAAAATGCGGTTAGCCCAAGATAGGGTAGTAGGGGCAAATGTCTTTCATCAAATAAAATGAAGCAGTTGCTCTGGTCAATTAAGAAGATGTATGTCAGTGTTTACATTTTACAAAGTCATTACTAAATTACTCTGTTAACATTCCAAAATCTGAAATATTATTTTTGTAGCTGTGATCTAATAATATTGTTGCTTTGGTGTTAAAAATAACCCTTCTAGGAAAATATAGCACTAAAAATAATTAAACATAAATCAATCATTAAGTTATCAAATATTTATTGAGCATCTGTTAATTGCCAAACACTGGGATACAACGATGATTAAAAGATTCTTCTCCTCAAGGAGTTTGCTTTCTAGCACAGGAAACAGAAAAAAACAAACAAAAAAAAAAAACAAAAAAAAAAAGCCATAAAATTCTGAATACAATTGAGTAGTCACTAGTGCAATGCATAAGAATTCTGATTCTCTTTCTGAATCCAGAGTAGAATTATACTCCCCGAGGTGTGGCCACTTGAATAGTCTTAACTAATTAAATGTAACCAAAAATGTCTCCACGTGAAGAAAATGTAAGAACCAGAGTGACTCACCACCGTCCCTCCCATGTCAGGCTGAGCACCGAAGCTCAGGTTCCTCAGAGGACCTCAGCCACAGTGGCCATGTTACTAGAATGAGCAGCTGGACATGTACAATAACCAAAAAAAATACTTATTTGTTGTGTTAAGCCACTGAGACTTCAGAGTTCTTGGCTACTGCAGTGTAACTTAGCCATCGTGGCTGAAACTACTATTACGTATAAAATGTCAAGGAAGCACAAAGGAGGAAGGTCTCGGAACACTTACTACTTTTAAGAAATAGCACCAAATGAGTAATTAATCATTAGGGTAGTTTCCCCAATGCCATAGCTTGACAGGAGGCCTGGAAGAAATACTTTCTAGATTGGACAAGTCTCCTACCTCTCCTTTTCTATTTTGCATCCCATCTGATCACCTCTGCAGAGGCAAGTGCTAAGAAAAAGTGTCCCCTCAGAAGCTCACAGCATCAGTGACTTATGAAAGAGGTCTTTGGTGGCAAGAGCAGAGTTTAGGGATGGTGAGCTAAACCTCATGCAACTTTTACCTGCCAGCTAAATCGGGGATAATATCTGGGCGTGAAATGAGTACGTCAGTGTTTCCCAATCCTAGCTGCTCAATGCAATGGCCTGAGGAACAAATTTTAAAAGTGAAATTTCCTTTTTTTTTTTTTAAGTGATATGGAGCACAAGGGAAATACAAGCCAAACCAAAAGGTTATGAGATAAATAGGATGAATCTCTCCCCTCACTGGACTGTAAGTCTTACTCCAAGAAAGGATTAGCGTAAAGAATTTTCGTATGCATCCAAAAATATGCAATGTATTTATGTACTTGTGTAGCACATGAAAAAACATATACACAGTATGCCCTTTTAATCTTTTATTTCTGCTAAGATATGTTTACTGTTCATACTCTTTTGCTTGTTGCTTTTCATCTTATTGTCTCTGCCTGAGGAGCTTCTTACAGTTCAGATTGCCAGGCCTCCACAGGCTCTGACTGAATATATCTAGAAGAAAACTCCAGGAATCTTTATGTTTAAAAAGCTGTCCAAGAGAACACCAATAAAAGATAAATTTATTATTAAAAAATAAAAAAAAAAGCTGTCCAAGGAAGTCCAGGGGTCAATGGTAATGGACACTCCTGCAGTAGGTGATCTGTAAGATTCCTTTCAGTTCTAAGAGGTTTAGATTTCAAGATATGTCCACAAAAACTATAAAACTGCAACATCGTCATGGTCTATTTAATCTTGACCATTGAGTAACTTTGACCTTGGGCCCTCTCTGCACCTTCCTTCACTGTTCTTTACACTAGGGAAGCATTGTGTGCCTTATACAAAATGGGCTTCTATCAATGAATTGTTAGCAGGATATTTTGTAAAAGCAACCCCCAAAATGTCGAATATGCACATACTAGGAAAATTACTGTCTAAACTATAGCTTAAAATTTCAACTAGAAATGTTTATCTAACAGTTCTTGTGAGCAGAGCTCAACTGTGTTGGCCTCAACCAGCAACATTGATTTTCCATGTTCTTCTCCCTTCAGCTGAAAAGAATCAAGTTAAATCTGTAGGGAATGAAAACTAAACAGCCCTTAACATGAAGGTCCACGTCCTATTGCATTTATCTCGTAGGTTAAAATCATTCATTGATCGCTAATCACCTGTGGTTGTTTACACACAACAGGTTTCCTGGATAACACAAAACCACAAGGAGGATTATACATACCACAGGAAGCAATCAATAAAAAAGGCTCATAATGATCTTCCTGAGAGGAAACTGAAAGATTTTCCCTTTGTGACAGTCTGTATATGTGTGATAGGATTGTCAAAACAGACATAAGGGTTTCCAGCTGGCAGAAAAATGTTTTTAACATTTTGCTTTCATATTCACTTTTCTTGTCTAACTATAATGATATTAAAAATGAAAAAAAAGTCTCCTTGAAAGTTTCTTTTAATAGAGAATTCAATTCTTGCTTTGAATTTTTGCCCAAATAATCGTGACATATGCCTTTGTCACCTTTGGAATATTACTGAGTTGTTGTTGTTTTTGTTTTTTTGCCTTGCGAATGTCTAAAGCACCTGATCCAGTCCATTTTTATCATCTAAAAGAAGTTGGATGATATTTATCTCAGGGCTTTAGAAGTGGTTCTTGAATTCAAAAAGATTATTTGGTCTTAAACTTAAAGCACATTGTGTGAAGTCAACGAAAATATATTGAAACTTATGTTTCAAGCACCGGTCTAGGAACAAAAATAAACAAATAAGGCCACGAATACATTAAAACTCATTTTTAAAAGTTTCACATTCCAGTAGTTTTATCTTGTTGATTCTGGTCTAGGTCTGTATTTTACCTAGCTCTCATTGGAGGAAATAATGGAACCCATTAGCTCAGTCAACATGAGTTTATCTTTCCTGAATTTCGTCCTAAAACTGTTAGCATCTATTTAAAACTGCAGATTTGATGTGCTCCATTTTGAAAAGGCTATCTGAACAAACTAAATTTTAAAATGAAGCATTCACTCCAGCTCCCAGCAACAAGGATGAAGAAAACTGACCCATCTGAGAACACTTGTGCCTAGGGAGACGGACTATCTAATCTGAAATTCCTTGAGATCTTCCAATAATATCCTGTTATTTCCTGATTTCATAAAGTAGCCTCACAATTTCTCCCCAGATGACACTTGGTAGTCACATAATTCTCTTAAACAGTTTAAGATTATTAAATCTCTGTGTGTATTTATCAACCAGGTGTTCTTGGAGCCACCCAGCTGCTTATTCTTATACATTCCTAATGATACCAACCTCTACTGTATTATCCAAATACTGACTATATGGCTTCAATGGTCACCATTTACTTTCCCTGCTTCTGAAACTTCACAAGTCTCACCACATTTTCCATAATTACAGAAAATTTTAAAAGTTTTAATGTTACACTTGGTATAATCTGATAACGGGGCTTTTGAGGAGCTTTCAGGGTTTAATTACGGGGAGAAAACAGTGGAAGTTCTCTAATTGTTTAAATGTGTATAGGCTCTGAGAGCGAATGTCAATATCTGCGTGCCAGAAAGTTTTGCTTGCTGTTCCAATTATACTAAGATCACAGTATGGAATCATAATTTGCTCCCCAAACTACCCAGGCCTTCCAGAACACTGCCTAAAATTAAATCTTTCGCTTGTGCATGGCTTATGAAAAATTGAATGGCAGTTCATTTTCACAACACATGACAAACATAAAAGAAATTATGAATTAATTTTAAACTCTGCTTAGCAGAGTCTTATCAAATTGATGGCACCCTTTGTCTCACTGAAGTCAAGCATCAGAGTTGATATGCTTAATTAGAATCAGCCATCTCTAAATATTTTAGAATGACAGCTCGGATCATCATATTGGACCCCCCTCCCCATGGTTTGAAGCCTAAAACAAAACAATTGGCTTAAAAGGTTGACTGGATATGACTTTCACTTCATGCACTACATTAAGCACATCAAAATGTATTATTATGCTAGATGTTCGAATAAACAAAATCCAAAGGCTTTCCAGGGCTTATTTAGACAGAGGAGTGGATAGAGATTAGGTGGGTAGATAGATGTAGGTAGGTAGATAGACGGATTTAAAAAAATTCTGTACAGACTTGTGTGCCCTTGGCTCTCAAATAATTTTTCTTTCATTTGTTTCAACAGAAAACAAGCCGGAGTTAGAGCTAACTGTCCTTCTGCGATAATCTTTGGATTATTCAGGGGCTAACTATGCATTCAATGCATTTATTTAGACTTTGCCTCTCCCATTTTGACCATTTTGCTACTCATTAGATGTCGTTGTCACCTTCTCATTGACTAAACATTATGGTCAGGAATATTAGGGGGTGGGTGGGGAATTATACATATGAAATTACATATTTTGGCAGTTTGTAAAGACTGTTCTACTCTTTTAAAGCCAAGAGCTATGACAGGTCAAGTTTAGTCACGTCTGCTTAATTAACTCATTAAAGTTAACACCAGAAAGAGAAACTCATTCTCATGGTGTTGGTTCGAAGTAGAATAAGAAATGTGAACCTCAAGTGTATTATTCAGTGGGGCCATCATAGGAGCCGTTATAAGATAAGGGTGAGATGCCTCAGGTTGGCTCAGGTGATTATCACGTGGGTCAGATTTTACTGTATTTCCAGCATATCCTTGTCTCAGAATAGCACCAAGAATTACTGAAAGTGTAGCATGGCTTAATAATTCAAGGTTTAGTTTTATAGCTCTTTTTTTTTTTTTTTTCTAATTTAGAAGGGGGGAAAAAAATTTCACCTCTAGGAGCAAAACGTGACCAAAAGAGATGTTAAACTCACATGCCTGTGAGAGCCGAGTTGTATCTGTTTCCCCTTTTTCCCCATACTTTATCACAACTTCTAATATTACCTTGCATGACTGACTTTAATCTTCTACAAAAATAGTCATAGTCAAGGCAACCATGAATGATACAGATCTGGGCGTTAGAGGTAAAACTAAATTTTCATATATTAATTTAATTAAAAGTGTTTTTTTTTTTTTTTTCTTCTCTCAATTCGCTTTTTGGACTGACACTTTAGCATCTTGGTTGCCCCTGAAAGTAATAAAAGACATAAAATACTTAAACATTTTTCCTTTGGAAGCACTTCCTTATTACTTTTTTAAAGGGACCTTAAAAAAAAAAAAAAAAAAAGGACCTTAATACATTGCTCTGCTTCTTGTAACCGCAACGGGATCCTTGCTGAGTGTTCTTTCTTTGGATTTCAGAACTAGACATTTCTTTAGGTGCCACCCTCATGAGAAAAACAAGGCAACTCAGGAGGACACCTGAGGCTAGAAATTAACTGTAGTGAAAGAACGTTCGCAGGCAATGATATTTGAACTCTTTTTCCTTCCTCAGATATTAGCGTATCTGCTTGCCCTTGAGGTGGGTAACGTTTTGTGTCTTCTGCTTTGTATGGATGGGCACTCTAAGAAATTGAAAATGAACCGATTTTTTTAAGCTTTTTGGAGGAATTCAGGTTTTTAGGGTTGGGGGGGTGGTTTGTGCTTTTGTATTTTACAGACAAATTTCCTTCCCTACCATCTGATTTTTTTCACATCTCCTATTATTGCCTGTAAAAGTGAGAACAGCCTTTAAAGAGCCCAACAAAGCTTTCCAAGTGTGAAGCTGTGACATTTTGTTATTCCAGAACCACTTCAGAAATCAATGTTGTATTTCTACTTAACATTTAATGTTTTGCAGCTGCTAAAGAATTATTCACTAAGTAGTAAAACAGAGGAAAATCAATCTCTTTCTAACATTATTAGTAATAAGTATGTTTGCTTATGTTCTCCAAGAGAAGTGACAGGAACCGCAGATAATAAGCAACTATTTGACAGACATATATAAATATGCCAGCCGATATTAGAAAAAGCAAAATACAAAATAAGGGACTGAAACATTCCATCATTTCTTATTTAAAAACACCATTTTGTGTCCAGTTGATATTAATGGAAGGGTGTGGTCTCTGTGCCAGGGGAAATAAAATAAATATCCCAGGAAGGAAACACTGGATCCCCATTATAGAGGCAATTGGTCCTTGTAAGATAATGTATGTTCGTAATTTATTTTTGATAATTCCAAATTGAGCCCAATTAAAATGAATTGTGAATGAGCCTATGGAAGAAAAATACCTTATTAAAAAAAGGACAAAAATGGAACTTTCATCTGAAGTGTCATTTACACGGGCCCTAGAAATGTGTGGAAACCTTTCTCTGCGGCATCTCCTAAAGCTCCATGTTGGGCTGCACAGAGCATCTGGGAGGCGAGCCTTCTGGTCCTGGAAAGGTTGACTGGGTTGACGTGTTAGCAGTCGTCTGTCCCTCTCTGAAACCTAGGGCGTTCACTGTTTGCGGGGGGGGGGGGGGGGGGGGGGCGGGTTTGCTGGCAAGGCTAAAGTGGAAGTGGGATGTGATTCAAGCTAGAAAGGAAGATGCCCCCCCATCAAGTCTCACTGAGTCTTCTTATTACCAATATTAATTTAGCTGGAAGGTTGTGGAAGTCCCTTGCAGTCTTTCACCTTGCTCGATCATCCCCCTGCTATTTGACTACACCTTGCTCCTTTCTAGTGCTTTCCAGATTAACAACTTGATGCACTGTATTTTTTAAAATATTTATGTACGTTTTTAAAAAAAATGTTTTATTTACATATTTGAGAGAGAAAGAGAGCAAGAGCAGGGGTGGGGAAGGAGCAGAGAGAGAAGGAGGAGTGGACTCCCCCCTCGAAGGCTCCCAGGACCTGGAGATCATGACCTGAGCCAGAAGGCAGGCCCTTAACCAACCGAGCCGCTCCACTGGTTTCAAATTGTTGTTCACCCTCCTGGATTGTTAGTTCCTTGGAAGAAATGGCCATGCCAAATTCATATTTGTTGTCCAGGGTTGCTATTGAGTAATCATTATTTGTATAAGTGAATATATGTGTATATAATAAAGAGAAGAATTTAACCAAAGCTTTTCAGTTGCTCTGTCTGAGAGTTCTCTGGGTAACCTTATATTTGACAAACTTTGATGGTGAGGTGAGAATGAGACAGAGGCCACTTTCTGAATAATTTCGATCCTTAAGCCCCCTTTACCTGGACTTAAATGGAAATTTGATTGGATTGCTTTCATCCAATCTGGGCTTCATTTGACCTGATTTGAAAGTCAATAACATGATCTGATAGAAGGACTCTAATCTATGCCTCATCTGCTTGATTTCAGCAGTCTTTCAGAAATTCTGCGATAGATGGGTATTTTTCATCAGATCTCTGCTCCCTTCGGAGGGGGTGGTGGGAACAGGAATCAGAAATCTCTCTCCGGTGACGTTGGTTGCATCTGTGCAGCTAGCAGCATTGCCTCCCACACCTCTATCCTAACAAATACATTTTTTGATGTGGGTGTAAACCTAATTTCCCTGTGCATAATGTTAGTGCCTCTGGAGTGTACAGAGCTGGCTGGAATCTGCACTAAGTGGTTTGGAAATAAAGGCTTTCCTTGTCATTATTTGCACAGTCTGTAGTACTCAGCTGCCAGCCCATGCCATATTATTTGTGTGATGCTTGGTGACAGTCTGTGTTGAGTTTTAGCTATGATTCTTGACATAATTTAATGAGCTGGAATGCCATTTTCCCTTGTAAGAAATATGCACATATTTTCAATGCCAATGAAAAGTTGTTTATTCTACACATATATTATTTTTCTGAATCCGAGATTTGACTCTTAACACATATTAACATGATACATTCAGTATATAAATTTACTTTTTTCCCCACTTGTGTTTACGAGATGTTGAGTCTTCAGCGTAATTGAGGGAAAAAAATGTACCCACTTGGTTGCACAAGGCTTGCTTTTTTCCTTCTCTTCCTAATTAGCTTTTAACAAGCTGTCAGTCTTCCACTCTATATGTTGCATTTGTAAGGAAAGGACAAGGATGGGCTGCAGTCTCCGTATAAGGGTAGACCGTACTTCTTAAGGGAAGCATCTCTGGGCTGTCAGGGTGGGTCTTGGCACGACAACTTTGAGTCAAACACAATATGATTTTTGCCTGGTGCCATAAACCAATGCTGAGTACATATTTATGTGTCTGTGTCATCTGTCCCTTTCCTTAGAGATGTCACCAACCTCTTCCACATAGACCCACTTTCACATAATAGGAAAAAGCCTGCTCAATGTTTCTCCTTCTGTTAAATTAGATTTTTAAAAGAACATTTTTTTTCTGTCTGATAATAGAAGTCAGATAGTCAGATAGTCACTGATTCAGATAGTCACTGAATCTAAAGAAAAGTAAGCAATTCAAAAAATTTTAGCCAATAAACCAAAATAACTTGTTCATCCCCCCCGCAGATAACCGTTTTAATACTTGGGTGCATTCCTTTTGTGGATTAGGTAAGGGCTTCTGTATGGTTGTGTGTGTATTTAGGGGTGCATCTATATACAGATATCTATTGTGTTCTTCACAGAAAGGGTAGCATTTTATATAATATTTTTGTAGCATGCATTTGTGTTTAATGTTTATGAACCTTTCCATTATCAGTAAGCATTTTTACAGCATGACTTTTGTCACACTCTTTCACGTGGCCCTTGTGATCATTTACCTAGCCTATCCCCCTATTAATGGATATTTAGCTTAGTTCTCAACTTTGGTTATGCATAAATTACCTCTGTGCTTTTCCTGGATCATGTCTTTTAGGGCAGATTCCTAGGCGTGGAATTACTGGATCGATGGCTATGTACATGTTGGATCTTTGATATTTATCACAAATTGCCCTGCAGGAAGATTAAGTGTTCTTATATTCTTCCCTGTGCACAGGCTTCATCTCACCGAGACTCACATTGTCTTTAATCATTGCCATTATGACAGGTGAAATATGGGTCCTTTTTAAAATTTACACTGGTGAGTTTAAATGGTTATCACATGTTTAATGGTCACTTCATTTTAGATAGGAAAATTCAACTTAGGTAGCAGCTCGGTGTCTCGTCTGGGGAGCAGCACCTAAAGTCAGGTGCCCTGGTCCTCGATAATGGTGCACCCAAGTCTTGTGACCCTTGGCAAGTGCCTTCACTTATCTGCGTAATGTGGACAACAGTGGCAGCCCTCTCACAGATTGTTAAGATTCATATATTCCCACATTTAATAATAGTAAGAGCAGTAATAATGTCATAAACATCTCTGTAGTCCTTACTATGTGCCAGGCATCGTCCTTAGCACTTTTTATATGTTAACTCTTTTACTATATCATGGAGGTGTATATAAAGCATTTATCGCAATGCATGGTACATCATAAACCCTCATAATTGTTATTTTTTTAATTATTATGCTTTTCTCACAGTGTGTACTGCACATGGGCTGTTATGGATGAAAAGTCATTTTATTTTTTTAAAAAGATTTTGTTTATGTATCCATGAGAGACAGAGAGAGAGAGAGAGAGAGAGGCAGGGACACAGGCAGAGGGAGAAGCAGGCTCCATGCGGGGAGCCCGATGCGGAACTTGATCCCAGGACCCCAGGATCCCGCCCTGGGCCAAAGGCAGACGCTCCACCACTGAGCCACCCAGACGTCCCAAAAAGTCATTTTATCAAAACATCTTCAAATTATCCACAGAAAATTGCCTTAGAGTATCCAATACAGATGTTAAATAACGTGAGCGGCAACTTAAAATTTGTTTCTGCTTAATGTAAGACAAATTTATGAAGAGAATGGATGTTTAAAAAATAGTGTATTAGGTAATATAATGATTGCTGACACATCCAGTGCCAGTATTCGACGTTCATACTCATTGCTACATTTGGAATATACGGATAAATGAAAAGAATCCAGCAGGTATCTAGTGAACCGGAATGGTGGAGGCACTCTATCTGGACAGTTAAAAAAGCAATGATTTCACCAATTTACTCAATTGTAGTTATCTATTAGTATTAGAAACTGAGCAACTAAAAGTTTGAACAGGTAACTGGGTTCATTTGCTTTTCAATGCCCAACATGTGGCGTCAAGTTGAGATGAGGGACTGTGTTTCAAAGTTTATCATTAACATCTATGGCCCTCTGAGGCGATAGTAGGCAGCGTAGGGAGGTGTCCTATGAGCACACATTTTGTTTCAGTAAATCCTGTCTTTAAACCTCAGATCCACCACTTAGAGTTGGTTGGCACTAGGAATGTTGCTTAAATTCTCCAGATTCTCATTTCATCTACAAAATGAGAGTATTTACCTGAGAGGCTGATGTGGAAATTAAATAAGGAATATCAAGCACATAACACAGGCACAACTAACCAAGTGTTAGTTGTTGATTTTATAATTACTGCAAGGACAATGATAGATTATCCAACGTGTGTTCTGTTGATGTGTCAAGGTTTGACTTTGAGGCATCTGTAGAACATGCAGATGTTCTATATGTCCATACAGGTCTGGTGGAGAAGACCAGAAGTAGGTGTGTTTGCCTGCAACACAGAAGAAAGATCTGAGTTTTAGAAATCAATCTGCTTGGTAGGAGTGTATGGGCGAGTAAATGCACAGAAATAAAAGTTTCAGGAGAAGGATGGTCCTTGAAAAAAGTGGGAGGGAATATGACCAGGATATCAAGAGAACACTTTCCATAGGTAGGAAAAGTATTATGGTTATGTCATGAGAGAAGGCAAAAGGTGGGTGTAGACAGATGCATGGATATTTACATATTTGTCTTAAACTGTTCAGGAAACCTTAGTGCCACTTCTTTTTTTTTTTAAGATTTTATTTATTTATTCATGAGAGACACACAGAGAGAGAGAGAGAGAGAGAGAGGCACAGACATGGGCAGAGGGAGAAGCAGGCTCCATGCAGGGAGCCCCATGTGGGACTTGATCCCGGAACTCAGGGATCACGCCCTGAGCCAAAGGCAGATGCTCAACCACTGAGCCACCCAGGCATCCCTCTAGTGCCTGTTCTTATGAATCTTAAAAATTAATGTTTTCCATCCTGATTCTTCCCATAGTTTTATTTTAAAGTGATCCCGTGTCCGTAAGTTTTGGTCAGTTACAATAAACTGGCTTGGAGTGGCAATCCAGAAAGACTCATGCTAAAATAAGGCCATTTGGGAAAATTTACAATTAGTGTGTTTTTAAAAACATTTTTTAAAAATGGAAGATACAGTTTGCTCAAAAATTTTAAATCATGGTTTTATATGCTAGTTTGTTCTATGTGTGGACAGTTCTCTTCACTCTTTTAACTGTAGTCGACTCCTGTAAAAAAAATAAATAAATAAAAAGGTAATCACTCAGAAAGAAAAAAAAAAAAAAGCTAAACAATTAGATAATCAGTCCTTGGAATTTGCACTTGGAAAAACAGCTCCTAGCACATTCTCTCCAGACATACAGTTCCCTTTAAATAAGGACAAGATGTCTTTAGATGTCTTTTATTATAATTGTAAATCTTCAAGGTATAAATATTTTTTTCTGAGCATATTCTTAATTTTTTTAATAATTGGCTGCCAAAAGAAGGGTGCTTTAATTAAGTATGATGCAGCCTTTAGTCATTTTTCTCTCCTAGCACAAATAATATATTTAAGAAATATAAGACTTCTTAATCTACAGGGTAGAAAAGAGCAAGACTGCACATAAAACATAATTAGGAAGATTTATCTTCCTATATGACTTGGGGCATTTTGTAAGTCCTACTCTGCTTATTTATATTTTCAGAAAAATCTTCTTAATAATCAAGGCTATAAATGTCAATTTATATACTCTGAAGTAAAAGAGGCATCTGAATTGTGCTTTTGAAACCTTGTCTTTACTGCTTTCAGACTAAATATGATGAATTGTGAAATAGTCTTCAGTTGGTAAAACCAAGTCTTAAAAAGTGAATGCATCCTATAAACATTCAGCTTAAAAAATACTAGAGAATATCTGTATAATATTATGTCAGAAAGTGAAGCGTGACATTGTGATAATCCTAAAATGAAAATTATATAAAACTAGAATTTATAAAAATTTATCACAGTAGATTTGCCAGAGTGTCACTAGACTTGAAGGTGTCAGGAGGAAATCATTATGTCATGCATTTCTGGATCAATTACTTTTGTGGCTTCTAATAAATTTCATCTTCTGATTTTTGATGGATATTTAACCATCTGCTTCTGGAGTGATTTCTGTTTACAGACCTGGAAAATGCTTCAATGGAGCGCTTATTAAGTCTTAGCAATGGAGAGATACAAAGAGTTGTTGTGTTGTTATTGTGGCTAAAACAACTGTTCGGACCATATGACCACTTTATATTAAGCCTTGATATCTTTTTGTAACTAAGAAAATTAAGGGAATTTGGTAAAATTATTGTTTTCCTCTATTACCTATAAAATGCTCCAAAGAATAGTTAACAGAGTCATTTATGCTAAACTTTTAGGCTGCTTTGAACAAATGGAACAAATTAGTAAATACTTTAAAAATTTGTCTCTGTGAATGTAAGACTTTTATTTAGCCAAGTTTGGCTTCACTTACAAATATTTAGGTAAACATTTGCTGACATAAAAATACAATTACTGAGAACTATAAAATATTTTTTCATGGGTTAAAAATTATCTGGAATTGGAATGCTTAGTGTATGTTGTAAATTTAATTTTATTAAATATATATTTTTTATGCAAAGGACAGTTTAAAAAAATATGCTCATGTTCAAACTTATTCTTAAGAGGTCTTCAATAATAAAAAATAGACATGTTAATATTTATAAAACTAGATTTTATTTTTTTAAGGAGATTTCTTTTTCTTTTTTTTTCTTTTTTTTTTTAAGATTTTATTTATTTATTCATGAGAGACAGACAGAGAGAGAGAAAGGCAGAGACACAGGCAGAGGGAGAAGCAGGCTCCAGGCAGGGAGCCCGACGTGGGACTCGATCCCAGGTCTCCAGGATCACACCCCAGGCTGCAGGTGGCACTAAACTGCTACACCACTGGGGCTGCCCTAAAACTAGATTTTAAAGGGAACTATATTTCCATCTAACTAGAAAAAATAAATATTAGAAAATTTTCTTTGGAAAATTGGTGGTGGTTTTGCAGTTTATTGAAATTAGTCCAATATATGTATATATTGTCTGATAAAATCAGACTATGGCTAAGACTTTTGCTTGGCATTTTTAGTGGTATTAGTTATTATATTAATAATACTGAAGCCACAGCATAGGCGATCTTATTTCTTCTCTTCCTAATGGATGTAACTATTTTTGTTTTGTTTTGTTTTTAAAGGGGGGGGGAGGAGTAGAAAGAGAGGGAGAAAGAGAATCCCAAGTAGACCTCACAGCAAGCCTGGAACCCCAGCGGGCTTGATCTCACAACCTGAGGTGAAATCACAGTGCTTAAATGACCGAGCCACCCTGATTTCCCCAAGATGTGGTAACATTTTTGAGAGCAAGTATCATTCTCTGTATTCTGTGTGGTATCTCATAGCATTTTTTACATTTTAATGCATGTCTTTATGTATTCACATAATTTCACCATGGTTTAATGTTAAACCATTTTATGTAATTCTTCTCCAGGATGATTCCTGCACAGTGGAGTAGAAAGTACATGTGTCTGTAAACAAGGGTATTTTGTGATGGGCCTCTACTGTCACACCCGACCTTGTATCTAGCCTGATTTTCCTTTCTTTACCTAATGACACTATTTTGGCAGGGGCATCGGGGTATGTTAGGAAAACACCTCTTTCCCATTCCACATGTTTTAGGCATGTCGTTTCCTCTGTACAAACCCTAGATGGGCATGTGGCCCTGACCTAGCCAATGTCTGTTCCACCCCCCAGAGACAGGTTTATGGATGGGCCCACGTCCCAATCAGAGCCAGTGAGTCTCCTAAGTCCCAGACTTTGGTCTGACTCTTTCCACTGAGTCACTGAGATGGAAAATGTAAGCCTGGAACTACTGGTAGCCATATTGTCCACAAGAGGAGAATTCCTGCAAGAATATTTGGGACATGGTTTGATTCTTGAATCCTGTCCAATTTAATCTGGTGATATCCTTGATTTTCCTTTATATCAGCTAATAAATAACCTTATTTTTGTTTAAGTGTGCTCGAGTTGGATTTATATTGCTAGCAATTGAAAGAGGCTTGAACAGCAATCTATGTCATAATAGGTACAGTGGTGAGCTACAAAGCAGGTGGCTGCCATGATATTCTATGACATCCCTCTCAGAAGTCAGAGACTTTATTTACAGTCACATGGACTTGGTTATAGAGAGCATATTATGTTTATTATATCAGAAAGACCATAAGTATTTGTTGTTACCCTTCACTTTATTTTTTACTTAAGTATATTTCAAATACTGTAAGTATTTTTTAAGGTTCTTAAAATTTCTTTTCTAGAGGCAATTCACTGTATTTAATCATATGATTGCGAAAGAAAGCAATTCACATTTATAAATCAGGTTACGGTAGTAGGTTCTCTTACCTAATTTTTACCCTAATCTTATTATCATTATTAAAATTGTTTTACCACAAGACGCACTTTGTGTAAACAAAAGTGCACTTATTGTCTTACAGAAAGAGTTTTATAAAAAAAAAGAAAATGCACTGTCATTCTCTGAAGTAAGTTTTGTTAACTTTTAGAATTGTTATCAAAATGAGTGTGAAACTAGGATGATATCCTGGTTAATGATGGACAGTTTTGAATTGCTTGGGTCTGTTTCAATTTATATATGTTTTTATGATCCAATTATTAATGATTCTTCATTTTACTATGAAAACTATCCCAAATAGGGAAAAAAATCATATGGTCATGGCCACCAAAGATACCCTAAGGCCAAATGGTAAAGGAAAAGAGCTTGGTGATGAACTTGTAGACTTTTTGCCAATAAGTGAAGTATCTGAAAGACATTTTATAACTACAAATAGTGTATATGGAAACAATTTGTAAATTTTAAAGTATTATCATCATTATACTACTATAATTTATTGAAGAGAAAAATAAAAGAAATGTATATGCTTGTTGCTGAATTTTGCTCTCCTTACTAATCTTCCACAAACTATTATTCTTAAAAAACAAGAATCAAATAGGTTATGGGGATTAAGGAGTGCACTTATCATGATGAGCACTAAACAGTGTATGGAATTGTTGAATCACTATATTGTACAACTGAAACTAATATAGTGCACTGTATTTTAACTATAGTGGAATTAAAATGTTAAAAAAGCTTTAAAAATATAGATGACAAATAGATACAGTCACAATGAAAAAAAAAAAAAAAGAAACAAGAATCACATCTGACCCACATCGGTTTATCTACATCAGTGCATTCTATAGCATTCTTTATTATCTACATCAGTAGTATCAACCACCATAGAGAAGAGATTTGAAAAGTTTTTCAGTAAAGGGCCAGATAATAAATGTTGTAGGCCTTACAGGTCATATGATCTTGGCTGCAACTATTTGATTCTTCCATTGTAGCACAAAAGTAGCCATAGCTAAAAATGTTAACAATGAGCATGGCTCTGTTCCAATAAAACTTTATTCATAGTCGCAGAGACTTGATTTGTATATCATTCTCACAAGTCATGAAATAAAATTCTTCTTTTGAATGATTTCAACCATTCAAAATATAAAAACCATTCTCAACTCATAGACTTCAAAAAAAAAAATGGTCGGTGGTCTGAATTTGACCTCTGAGCCATAGTTTGCTGACTCTGTCATAGAATATAGCATTAATACTGTGTTCTCTCTAGAATTAAAAAAAAAAAAAAGAAAAAGGTAAAGCATTGTGTGTGGCATTCAGCAAACTCTTCCAAATGTGCTTCAAGATACTTATAATATGTCTGAAAAGAGGTGTTACATTTTTTTCCCTTAAAAAATACAGATTATTATAGTACCTGGAAAATTCTATAAAAACAACAGCTTCTAATTGGTTTTTACATAAAGAGTCCATGACAAATACACTGTCAAAAGAATGCTTTATTATGCAGAGATATGATGTCAGTTTCATGTATAACCAGCTTCCTTGCCAATCAAATAATGCTATAGATAGGTGTGACATCATGTCTGGGCATAATCACAGTTTGACTGATAGGTTGGAATATGAAATATAAACAGGAAACTGGAGAATAATTGCTTGACTTAAGCTTTCAGGTAAAAATAGTTCAAGAAGAATATTACTAACATATGAATGTATTAGGAACTATTTTAAAATTGTTTCTTCTATAGCTGTCAAGATACGATCTAATAATGAGAGAAACAACGTTGGAAATGTTTAATATCATTTAATTTATGTTTAGTCAAATAGTTCATCTTGAATCCATTTATGTTACATATATCAATACTATTAACACAATTAGAGACCATTCAGGATGCTCAAGAATAAATATGGCTTATCAGATGGAAGTAAATTTAATGTGATGCCAATTATTAACAAAAAATAGAATTAATGTTCTATTTTTTACTAGTGAAGTTAATTTTCTTTTTTAATATAAAGCTACAGAGAAAATGCTTCTAGAGCTTATGGAGATGTGAATGACATTAAAATAAAATCACCCAAATTTGATGAGGTAGAGTTTTTTTTTTTTTTTTTACCTTATTATAATACTATTATCTAACCTACAGGTCTTATTAATATTTTATCAATTATCCCAAGATACATTTTTAATTTATTTTTAAATGTATTATCTAGTACTTGATATGTAAGAATATTTGAAAATTATGAAGCATAATAATAAAATGATCATCTGTCAATCGATCATTAAACTTAAGATCTAGGACGACAGTCAACAAACCGTGTGCTGTATTTAGATAGTAGGTCAAATCCAGTCCACTGCCCGTTTTGGTAAATAAGGATTTATTAGAACAGTGACTTGATGGGACAGAGGTTAAATGCATTGTTACATCATGTGGTTTGTCTAAGCTCTTCTTAGAAACAAGGAGATTAAAAACAGAGTTGAAAAGAGACTTATTTAAGGTCACACAGCAAATTAGTGGTAAATCAAGACAAAAATTCAGAATTTTTTCATAACAGTATTCTACAACCAAAGGAAGCAAAACAAAGCCAACTTGTGAACTGAGGAAAGAAAATAACAATATCTGAAATTGGCCAAAAAGTCCTTTATTGTTGTCATTATCTCCTTCTTCTTCTTCCTCCTCCTCCTCCTTTTGTAATAAGCTAGTTGTAAGTTATTAATGTTGCAATTTAAAAGAAGTTAAATATTACTTGTAGCTTTTGCTATCCTATAAAAATGTATTTTATATATTTTCAATTAAACTATATTTTATGACACATTAATTCCTACATGGAGGTCCTCACTGTTTATTTGAATATTTCTGAATATTTCTTACATACTAAATACACTTAAAGAGTTGTATTCAGTTGTATTTATTTTATTCCAAATAAAGCATGATTATATTGAAACTTCTTATTGATAAATAACATTAAACATAATCTTCTCGCTCATGAATCCTAAGGAACATTTGTAAAATCTTGCATAGTAATAAACAGCTTACAGATTTCTATGGGGATGAGAATATTCATTTTTCCCACTGATTTGAGCATATGGCAGACTTTCTTCAGAAAATTCACTATTTCCTACAGAGCTCGATATATTTTTCAATGAGTTGATAATCTGGTGAGCATCATGAAATGATGATTTTAGGCCTCTGTGTGAAAGGCTATCAATAACAAAAGATATTAGAGATATAGCTATAAAACTATGATTAATGCCATAAAATTACCAAAAAATTATCATTTGAAGGGTAAAGTCATTTAATGAGAATTAAATATTATGTAACACAAATCTTTTAAGTATCTTAACATTAAAAGTATATGTCTTTCTGAGAGAAACAAATGTGTTATTTATTTGTATAGAAAAGTTATTTTGGTTAGACCAACACTAATTAATTATTGTCTACATTAAGGCAAAAAAAGGCAATATTATGAAAATTTTCTCCCCCAAACAGATGCTCAAACCCTACAGATCATAATGCATATTTAAATATCGAAGCTCATTATATTTTAGATATAGCTATGGTATATTGGGAACTTTTGAAATATTGTTGTGGTTTTTTTGGTTGGGGGAAGCTCGTGGGTTAAAGTCAAATAGTGACAAGTGAAAGAAATGTGATCTGAAGCAGATATTGCTATGTTTCCTAATATTCATGCATGTCTTCTTGAAGAACCCCTGATTTTTTAGCACAGAGTAAAAGCTGTACTATTTAAGTCCCTAGACAATCAGTACTCTCATTTAAATGCTCCTACATAATTAATACATCAGAAAAGTAGTGGTTTCCTAAAAGTTTGAAAGAAGTTGCTTTTGAGCCATTTTGGTCCTCAACATTTTTGCCAATTTTTCTAGTTTCTTCTGTGATTATTGATATTCCAAGGCTTGTGTTGTTGTTGCTTTTGGTTGATTTTGGCTAACCATATATATCTAGAAAATCATCATTTCACTGAGATTTGTGTTAGGTTACATGGATTTGTATATCACATTCTCAAACTTTTTCTCAGATTCTGTATCTTTTTTCTTCAGATTATACTTTCTTCTTTCTTTTTCTCAATATTACATAAGGCCAGAAGTCTGTCTATTTTATTACTTTGTCAAATTATTTTCACTGATCTTTTTGGCTTTATAATTCATTAACTTACTTACTGCAACACATGTCTTTCCCTGTTTTCCTTGTTTTTTTTTTCTTTTATTGAATTATCAATTTATTTTTTAAGATTTTTTGCTTAATAATAAAACACTTGCAGATAAAATTTTAAAGTTAAATCTTTGACCATGCTTCAATTTTTCAGTATGTAGTATTCTCACTGTGACAGGGTTTTTTTTACTAATATCTAAATGGAATTTTCAACTCTCGTTGGCTGCAGCAGTGACTTTATGGAAGGTTTTTTTGTTTGTTTAATTTCAGGGGATTTTGGAAAGGTTGCAGTTCTGTAACTAATTTTAATTTTTACAGTGTTGGGTTTTAGAGAATGTGGCCTACGAACTGTCTACCAATGGAGATTTATTTAGATTTTTTATATTTACATATATTTGCATGAAGATTTTTTAAAAGACATAAGATATATCTTTTAATTATAAATTATATAAGGAGAAATATATTACACATATGTATTAATTGTTTTTCACATCCTTTGCATCCTTCTATGTTCAGATTTAAAATAGACAGTGAGGCAAGTTATTTTTTCACCTCTATTCTAATGTTTCTATTTTCCCTTTAAGTTATAAAAGTTTTTTTTCTTTATGTATGTAAATATATTATTCATTTTGTACATTCTCATGTTTTATCTATCTTTAATATATATTTATGGATCATCAATGTTGCAGTGTCAATGTCTGAAATACCACCAAAATTTATAGTATGCTTCCTTGTCTTCACATTGAATTTGGATGATTTAGCCTTAACAGTGTTTTTATTTTTAATATTCTTATGGTTCATTCTTTAGGTGTGGTTTTATGGATAGCATTTGGATTTGGTTTTGTGAACCAATTTGCCAACCTAACTTCTACTTTTGTGATTCTTTGATATTTCATATATATGCTTTACATTACTTATATGAACTAGAATATAAATTCCATCAATTAATCAATCTATCAGTCTAATGATCTGTACTTTTCCCAGCCAATCTTCTTCCCCATTCCTTCTTGCTCTTTTTTTTTATGAGACATATTAGCTCTGTATGTATTTTTTATATAAATTTATTTTTTATTAGTGTTCAATTTGTCAACATATAGAATAACACCCAGTGCTCATCCCGTCAAGTGTCCACGGGCTCTGTATGTAGATAGAAATATCATCTGATGGAAATACTTAAAGGAGAACCTCAAAAAATCAGTATGCAGAACATACACCAAAAATAATGTAGCACATCTTGAATTTAGGGAGAATTTTAATCTACTCCCAACTTTACCAATCACAATATATTGTAATTTGTTTTTTTTTTATCTTTATTTTTTATTTATTTATTTATTTATTTATTTATTTATTTATTTATTTATTTTATTTATTTATGATAGTCACAGAGAGAGAGAGAAGAGAGAGAGGCAGAGACACAGGCAGAGGGAGAAGCAGGCTCCATGCACTGGGAGCCTGATGTGGGATTCGATCCCGGGTCTCCAGGATCGCGCCCTGGGCCAAAGGCAGGCGCCAAACCGCTGCGCCACCCAGGGATCCCAATATATTGTAATTTGATTTCCCCTTGCATCTCAGGGCAATGTAGGAGTTTTATGAAAATACTGTTTGTACAAGTAGACTATTTTTCGAAAGATCACAAAGTAGACGAGTCATCTGTAATAGTTGGAATATATACACATGTGATTAATTCACTTTTGTGTGCTACTAAAGATGATGAGAGAGAAGGCCATTAGATACAGATATGAAGTATAAGGTGGGTGCAATTTTTGTCAACCTAAAGAAAACCCTATGACAGGACAGAGGACTCAGAGTACAGAAGAGATGGGGATGGCAGCCTGGATGCAGACAGGGGAAGGCTAGACTCCACGATAAATGGAGGGTCTGAGGATTCAGGGCCTGTGATGATTCTTCCTCCCTTTCGAAAGAAAAGAACTTCACAAGCTACCCCCAGTGAAAGAAGCCTCATCAACCACTTCTGCCTTAAACCTTAACAGGGGCTGACCCTGCTGTCTGCTCAGCTATTCTGAGCCCCAGAAGTGACCCCCACTGCTCTGTCATCCATGGAGATCTTCCTTAAACTATCTCTTTTGCTTCTTACTTTTTAACTTTCTGCTGATCTGAGTAGAAAGTGACAGGGAGACAAAAACAATAAGCTGTTCTGAAGCGCCTTGAACATTTATACACAGTTCATGAACAGTTTTAACTGGGAAAAGAGTTTTAAAACTGAGATCAGACTCTGGAAATGGTCTGGGTTTACAACAAGGTGAAGTTCAGAATAAAAACTATATATAAAAATATGTGTATATGGACGATATATGTATATGCACATATGTTTAATTTACGTCAGTTAAAAGTTAGCAGGAGTTCCTCCCAGAGGCAGGCAACTGATGTGTCAGGCATAGTTGGGATGTTTTGTTTTCTGTGTCTTTGGAGGTCATTGTAGGGAAGGGTCACTACATTTCTTAGTCAGGTACCATCTTACCTTGGAAACCCAATGAAAGGAGCATTTTACCCTCTCTCCTACAATACGATGTGTTAAGTCAAACACCCCTTTCAGCCTGGGCTTACTCACCCAAATGTACCCTTGGTGAAACCTCTACCACGGGCTGTCACATTTTAGTCAAAGCTTTCAGCCTGGACTTTTTTAGTGCTCGCTTTTACCTGAACAAACTTGAAAATGATTTCGTATTCTGAAACACATGCTAGAGTGGCTCAAACATTTCCTAAATAGTCATTTCTTCTTTCAAGAATTTAGGGAAATTTAGTCCCACAGGTTAAAGTTCTGAAATGATAAAGAATTTGCTATGCCATCACTAGGAACTTTTCTATTAATACCAAAGCGTGTGTTAGTCTCATTAACTAACAAACGCATTCTTGGATTTGACTCAGTAACTACAAAGTTATTCTTCTGATATAGAATAGCCTAAGGGTGCTTTCAATTAAAATTTTGAAAGCTGATGCTCAGTATACCATATCCGTCTACAATTCTAAATTAAGCTGGGATCTCTCATGTTGAGTTAGTCTGTAATCTTCCCTTTCACTGCTATGTAGCCGTTGAAAAATGTTAATTTAGTAAATCAGATTGAGTTCAACCCTAAACTATTATTACTATAGGAAATAAAGTTAGTGGTAGTTATGATCGAGTTACAATTTATGGAACCTCATAATCCTACTAGTAATAAAAATAATAATTCCAGCAATAATAATATTCTATCATTTATTGCACTCTTGCTGTGTTCCAGGCCTTTTAAACGCATTATCTCATCCGACTCATGCCACAGCTGTGTGAGAGAGTTATCATTTCAATTGTACAATCAGAACAGCTGAGGTGAGAAAAGAGTATGGTTTTAACGAACACAGGGATGGGAGCCAGCGAGTTGAGTGGTGGGGTAAAAGGGGTAGTTAGAAAAAGGGCTCATTAAAGAACTTTTAAGACCTCACAAGTAACATTTTTGTAGGTTTATAAATTACTCTAGTAATGTAGGTATGTCTTCGATAGTGTGGAAAGGTAAAGGAAAACACAGAAGAAAATAAAAAGGACCAATCCCATTTCATGCTTTTGTGCTTAACATGATTGGGAGATTTCCAGAAGGTGATTAAATATATTACTTAAATGTAGGAGTTTGGAGTTCAGGAAAGGGATCTGGATTTTAGCTTTGAAATCCTCAGTATGTAATTGAACTTGAAGTTTTGGATATGAATAGGGTATTTTTTATTTTTTTATTATTATTATTATTTTTATTTATTTATGATAGTCACAGAGAGAGAGAGAGAGAGAGAGGCAGAGACACAGGCAGAGGGAGAAGCAGGCTCCATGCACCAGGACCCCGACGTGGGATTCGATCCCGGGTCTCCAGGATCGCGCCCTGGGCCAAAGGCAGGCGCCAAACTGCTGCGCCACCCAGGGATCCCTGAATAGGGTATTTTTTAAAGAGTTTTATAGAATAAGAAGAAAACACAAAAGATAGGATTTGGAGAACATTAATACTTAAAAAGCAGTAAAAATTAGAGATGATATGACAGGACAGGGTATTATCACCAAAACTAATGGAAGAGAGATTTTATGATATAGAAAATAGCCAATAATGTTGAATTCTGGGATCAAGTAAGAAGATAAGGCTTGAAAGTGTCTATTGGGTTTGCCTATCAGTTCAAAAATGAGCAGAGTGGAGGTAGGCAGGCTTGACAACCCAGGGCTCTAGTGCATTTAGGAGTGAATGGTAAGTGACTAGGTGAGGAAGGAAATGGAAACTTTATAGAAGGCCAGGCATGTAGAGAAGCAGATTAAGAGGTCAGTCGCTAGAAATCAAGAGAAGAGCTTTATTAGAGACATTTAGACACATTTATCTGTAGATCTGTAGAGAGAGAGATAAAAGTAAGACAGAGAAAAGGGGGATGATACCAAAATGAGATCTCGATGAGTCAACAGGATGCCCTCAGAAGGCTGCCCAGATGGTTGTGTAGGGCCCTGAGTAGAGGGAAGACTGGATGCTGACATCAGCTTGAACCCTGCTGGACAAGCCACATCAGCTGGAGAAAGAGTGCTTGTTTGTTAATAGTCCCAACAAATGGGACTTTTTCTTTTTCTGTTGAATCTTCTCAGAAAGGACACCTTTTACAATCTACCCTCCCAGAAGAGATACTTTTTCTTTTTCTCATTTTCACAATTATTTGCTAGAAGCAGTCAAAATTTTAGCATTAGGCTGGCATTGTTTTACGTATTCTGAATAGTGATTGAAACACAAAATCCTGCAGTTCCTCTCGTTACCATACTGAAATTGGAGAAGGCCGAGAGGACCCCCAGATTGTCTGCCGCAACTCGGACATGTTACATTTGAGCACATTCAGGGAGAGTGGAACTTGCCTAGGGCCAGGGAGGTAGTCAGGGGCAGAGCCAAGACCAGGATTCACTTCTGATTTCCAAATCAGTGTTCTTTCCACTGTACCGGAATAAAAAGACTATAAACCTCACGGTTTTGGTGGTCAGATGTCAAAGCACGTTTTGATAGCACCCTGGGTAGGGAATTCACCTGGTAGGAGGTGGAGGCTTGAAATACATTCCTCTTACTTTCTGAATTTGCCCTGCTGTGTGAACCACCTGTAATGCTGACTTTTCATTTTTAATAATGGTTCTTTCTAAATGCATTTTTAAAAAGGGCATATGGCGATTTGATTTTTTTCTTATGATTCTCTTATACATGTATGGCCTTGAATCCACATAATTACTTTTTTGGAATTTTATGCTACGGCTTTTAAAAAATAAGAATAATGTTTGAGTTACAGTAAACATTTTCAAGAAGATGGGATTGAGAATCACGTGGATCAAATTTAGAGAAAATTTTGGATTTTGTGGTAATTGTCGAGATACGAGATCTGCGTGACCATTCTGAGTAAGAACATGCATAATCGTAAAAAGCTATGTGAGACAACCCTGAAGAGTAGCAGGCTGCCATCTTGGTTTATATTTTCAAACTTTGTTTTCCAAATGTATTTCTTAATTTATTGATAGGTATTCTCTGAATAAATAATTCTGTGGTCAAATGGTGCCAGGCTTTTAGTACGCTGTCCCCAATCTCACCTTGAAAATGTATAACGCAAAGTTAAAGCCCTAGATAGTCTTGCAGTAAAGAACCCCTGTTATCTTTATTGAACCACATTTTCCAAATTTGTTTGATCACAATTTGTTTTCCTTTTGTTTTGTGGAACATCCATTAGCATCCCAAAGATAGAAGTGTTCCTCAATTAGGAGAAATTTTTCAAATTTTCTTGTTAGATTGTTTTTTCCTTTAGGATCTTTCATTAAGTAGCCACATTTTTAAGACATTTTTGAACACAAATATCTGTATTGCCCTCAAGTAAAGGTGTGTTTGATGTCCTAAAAAAAAAAAAAAGAAAATAACTGCTAAGCAAAATAACAAAAGAGAAAACATGACATATTTTGCTGTTGTGCATGTAAATATTATCAATACTGACACTGTTAAAAAATAAGTATTGAAAAATACATATTTTTTGCTTATGCATTTTAAGTAAGCTTTATGTCCTAACATGGGGCTGGAACTCAAGACGATGAGATCAAAAATCGCATGCTCTACCGACTGAACCAGCCAGGAACCCCTAAGTACACATATTTTATTTCATACACATGCATATTTATGTATGTAGATGTTTGGGGGAGGGAAAAACAGTACAATTATCCGTCTTTACCTGGGCTTGTAATCTTGCAAATGCTTTAATTTTGTACAATTTAGTAGTATTTACCTTACTTTCTTTATGAGAATGAAATATTTTGACTTTGGATGGCATCAGCTGATATTTGAGATAAAGATTATTTCCACTGGAATTTGATTTCTTCTCCCTTTCCATAACAATAGTGACAGTGATCTATTGCCTAAAACCTCACCTTCCCTCCATCCCATACTTACTATATGATCAAGTAAAAAGTCCAAAGCTGTGCATTTCAAACCTCACTTCATTCACCTTGTTAGTAATAATAGTATGTTTATTTGTTTTTGTTTTTTATCAAAAAAGTGTATGACATGTAGTTAATCTAAGATGCCAAGATAAATATATATGTGAATGATTTGTTTTGATTTGTAATACTGTCGTGAAGTGGAAGTTCAATTATAGACGGGCTAGCATCAGAAATAGTTATGTTATCAAAGGACATAAAAATAATTTAAAAATAAACCAACAGAATATGTGAATTATTTGTACTACCTGTTTTTTACATTACATAAAAGAATGGAAACCTGTTGATATTAATTTAAGAATGTTAAGATGCCACAAGTGGTTGCTGAAAGCATATATATTCCATACACTGACTCCATCTGTTGTGTATTATCAGGGTTAGTAATAAGCAGACGTTATGAGTTGTAATGCTTATTTGTTTCGCAGAATCAACCTTGAAAATCTAATAGATTTAAAAAGACAAAAATTGAAAAGAACACTATATAAAAGAGATGAATTATTCCCTTAAATAGTGGCTCTATTGCCGTCTCAGTAGTAGACCTTGGTAAGCCCCCAAATTGAAAGTGGCTTGAAGAACTACAATGCATTTTGCAAGATAAACACAGCGACGATGTGCTCCAAACATGTAGGTTCATTCAAAGGGAAAAGTCTAGAATGAACTGCTAACAATGCCAGAATCTCTCCAGTACATGAAGACTAACATTTTAAAAAATTAAAAAGAAAAAAAAAAAAAAAAAACAAATCGTACAGGTTCTGGAATAGCTTCATCACCTTTGCCTACAAGTCCTACTTAACATCTAACGACAGGACAAGGTCAAGGACAGCAGGATCCCGGGGCAGCAGCGTGGAAGTGGAGCTCACTGAGACGCAAGCTCGCCGGGGGGCCCTGGATGGGAGCTGGTACCAGTGTGGCCGGATGGCGACAGAGCCCCCGGAATGGAGTCCTTGTAAGCACAGTGGGCAAAAGGTGCTCTCCATGGCCTGTAAGCCTGGAGGCCTAGCAGCGGCCAAGGGAGCAAGTGGCGCAGCAGGGCCCGGGCCCCCTCCCAGGCCCCATCCCGGGCACCTCCCCCCGCCCCCCCCTACCCCCCGCACTCCAGAGACAGGTGCACTGGCATCCTTTCTCTTTGAAATAGTTTACATAGAGATGGGTCTTTATTGTATTTGTCCAAACAATTGTATTACATTGGATTTATTGGTGACCTTTAGTGTATTGTATTGGTGACCTTACCACCAAGACTTGTCACAATCTGTGCTTTGACATCCTCTCAGGTGCCTTTTTTTTTTTTTTTTTTACTCTTCAGTGGCCCCAGATTTCTCTATAACCTCTGTTTAAGTTTTCATATTAGTATAGAGTTCAGGGTCTTAGAAATGTTGACTGACTTTCTGTCTCCTTCAGCATGTTCTTCGTCACCCTTACCTCTTGCTCTCAAAGTCCACTGTTGCCCTCAGTCCTTCCGAGAAACATTTTATCCCCTTTCCTTCTGTCTTATCCTAGCTGTGAACTCACCAGCCACATGAACCCTTACTTTCATAGGAGCCAAAAAAAAAAAAAAATACAAAGGTTCTGTAAATATATATCATCTTTTTTCATCCTTGTTTCCATTTCTCTAAAGACTTTTTTTTTTCTTTTTTAAAAACTTGACATTGGGATGCCTCGCATAAAACCTTAGCCCTAGGATTATGTATTCCCAAACTAGCAAAGTTGATTAGAACACATTCAAGTTCAAGTTTCTTATACTAATGAAGCCAGGGGTCAGGGCCTCACAAGCGTTGCTGGCAGGTGACGTGTGCCCCAGTAATATACAACTCAAATGTGATATGAAACTTACTGGGGTTTTCAACATTCACTTGTCCCTTAAAAGTTGAGTGGTTCACACTTGTGTGTTTCCTATAAATAAATAAATCAAGTGTAAAATTACATTTTAAAAATTCCGCAATCTTTGAAAACATCTTGGAGACTTTCAGTTATGTAATATTAGAAAAATAGGTCATAAAATGTATGACATTCATTTGTCATGGCCACCATATCTAAAACTCTGGTTTAGGAACCACCCAGGGCATGACTTCCCCTTACAGAAATGCATCCTTTAAATACTGACTGAATTCTGAATTGCCATCTTACCTGCGACATATGCTATATGCTTACTGGGCTTTTCTTTTGCCTTTCAAATGTAGTTCAATCTAATTTCTTTTAACACTAGATATACGATATACTTCTGTTTCTATTTCTGTATCTATATGTTTATAGATATCCTCAATTTCAATAGCTTTGAAAAATGAGTGAGTGACAATTTTTAATTCTTTGACACAATACTTACTGACACTTGTAATAAGGTGTACTAACCACATACACACAAACACACACAAAAAAAACCCTTTATATCCAGAAGATATTCAATGAATACTTTATTGAACACTAGGCTTTCTGCAAAATTATTACAGTGTGAACTTTGATGTGTTCACTTTCCCTAATACTCTACAATTACTTAGAAATAATTTTTGAAATGACCAGATTGTTGACTGGATGAGACAAATATGTAAGGACATTTTAAAAACTTCTTGTTACTGTCAGCTTGTTGATATATACTTTTCATTTCATTTTTATCTCACAGTCTAAAAGAAAATAAAATTGAGGATAATTTCAACATCAAAATGTGACTAAACAAAGGGAACCAAATATAAATTTTAAGAGGCTTTGGTTTTCCTGTTGTCAAACACAAGGACGTTATGCCATACAATATGATTTTAATTATTTGATAAAGGAATACACACTAGTTCATATGGAAGACAGACTACATCCTAGTATTAAATTTTATATAGAGTTTATTGTACGAAGCCAGACAAAGGGTTTGTAAGTAACATAACTGGCAAATGTATTTTGCAGGAGAAGTAGGGTATTTCTTCAAATGTTATTATAATCCTTATTCATAGAAGCCAAGAATTAAATACCATTAGTAAATATATTTAGTATTATCTAAAAAGTAGATAGTTTAGATTCTAAATTAATACATAGATGACATAGAGAAAACTAGAGCAAGAATAGGGCTGTCCCTTGAGCAGTCTGTCCCAAAGATCCTTGACTTAAGTGAGCTTGTTTTAGGATTAAGCTATAGGCACTTCAGGGCTGGATTCAGTGACGAGTCTCCGAAGTACCAATTTTCTATGATGTTAAGTCAGTAGAAATCATGTTCTTAAAATGTAATATGTCAGCAGAGAACTTACAGTTGCTACAAAAATTTGGGAACTTGATTTGTGTTTTCACCACTTTTGTACAGAAAGATGCCTATGGGTAAAATACAAATCATTACAAAAGGGAATTTTGACTCATCCCAAGTAATTGCCCAATAATTTATTAGAAATCTCAGAGTCCTGTGCCATGAAGCACGATGAGGATATTTGTGCTAAAACTGTTTAATTATGAAATAAAACCTTTTAATGCCTATTATATCACTATAATATTTTACGTTAGGTATATAGTCATTTTAATGTATTAAATATAGATGCATATCTTGTGTTTCATTTATGACAGAACTTCTCTTTGAACTCTTTTTAAATAGATTTTGATACGTAAAACGGTAGGAACAATTAAGGTTGACTTTTCCTAATACAGATCTCTAAATAATACAGATCTCTACTGAGCACCCATGATAAAGAAAACGCAGTCCTTTTTGCTAGAGTCCAACAGAACACTCACTTGTGTTTAGCGGAGGGCGAGACAAATTAAATGTAATGCTCTGTGGTAAGTTCTACAAGAAAAGATGTCCAGAGTGCTTTGTGAGAACAGAGGAAAGTCATTTGTTAGGTGACGAGCATTTGAGATAGAAAGAAAGGCATTTTAACGAGAGTTGAATCCAAATGCAAGACGTTCGGTGTGGCTGCAGTCCAGATGTTTTAATGGGTAAGTAGGAAGAGATTAAGTAGGAAGGGATGCAAAAGCCAGATAATGAAGGACTTTGCATATAATGGAAAGAAAGTTGGAGTTTACCTGAAGCTATGAGGCATGAATTAAAGTTGAGGATTTATAGAAGGGAAAGATGCCAGAGCTATTAGAAGAACACAGCATAACCTAGTGACTAGGAGGACCCATCGAGATCTGGGTTCAAATCCTGACCTTGTCAACTAAAAGTTCTATGATTGGGCACATTATTCAGCCTCTGAATCTAAGGGCCCTTATCTACAAAATACCCGCCTGGTACATAATTACTGTGCAACAAATGGTAGTTCTTGCTGCTGATGCTACCTGCGACTTCTCCTTTTTAAAAAGTGAGATGAAACACTGAATACTAGAGGTAATGGAGGAATTGAGTGCTACTGGAGAATTGACGGAAAATATAGGAAGAAGCGTGGGTTTGGAGTTTGGTAGTTTAAACATGTTAAATTGGAGATGGCAAGTGAAGAGCTAGCGAACATCAGTTTATGAGTTCTTGGCAATGGTGTGGTGAATGGTGAAACTGCCTAGGAAGAGGAGATAAGCAAGAAGATGTCAAAGGCAAAGACCGGGGTACATACTCTAATATTTGTGGAATTGTCCTCAAGAAGAAATGAAGTCTTGGAATTGAGAGAGGAAACCATAAAGGGAACTAGAGAAATGCAGAGTCACAAAAGTCAAAGAAAGATTCCAGGAAGGGCATTGCCTATGCTATGGATTGCCAGTGGAAGTCAACTTTGATAAGGGCTGAAAAACATCCATAGAAAAGAGCAAGACTAGGAAGTCACTGGCCTCCTTGAGAGAGGGAGAGGGACTAAAATCAAATTTTGATGGGATGGGGAGTGATTGAAACATGAAGAAATGGAAAAAGAGAGATTTGACTGGAAAGAAAGAGAGAGGCGTGATGCCGAGAGGGGAAGTAAATGATGTGTTTTAGTGTGTTTTAATTTGAGTGTGTTATCACACCACAGGGGAAAGAGCTGATTAAGGAGAATAAGTGCACAAGAAAGTGGTGAATAATTTTGTAACAGAATTCTATGTGTAAAACTCCCCCAAAACACTGAGAAACAGGAGTTGTAAAATTCTAAAGTGAGGCACCAGATTCTTTTGTAGAAATGTCAGTTTAGGTTTCTTGGGCTTCCCTGGGGCCATGATACAGGTGCCTGCCCATCACAGGGACAGACGACTGGTACCCAACTCACATCAAGAAGGTTAAGACCCTCCTTTTCACATCTAGAAAGTACCTTCCAAGAGTTTTTCAGGGCCAAGGATGTGTAAGGATGACCTCTGGACCAGATATAGACTGCAACAGAGGAAGTCAGAAGCCAAAAAGGGAGCAGTTCGTTGGCCACAGAATGAGAGTTACAGCAGAAAGTGCTCAGCTGAGGAGTTTCTGAAGATCCTACAAATGTCCCCCATGAAGAAAGAAGAATCCGCTTCCAGCATGTAAGAGGGCTAGAGAGCATAAGGCATCTTAAAACAGCGTCAATCAAGTAAGCGTGTCGCCCTTTCCCTTTCCTAGTAAGAGACCAGAGAGTAAGAGCAGACTAACATATTCCTATCCTTGATGGCAGGAGATCTTCCTGCCTGCTGTAGGAGAAGCTTCTACTTGGATGAAAGTTCAGAGTTTTGATTATTATTTAGGACTGGATTACTAGTTAGTGATACTCTATTTATTATTTAAAGTGATCTGCTCTCTCTACTGCCTACAAGTGACCAGAGAAGTCATGGGGCTGTTTGGATTTTTATGGTGGTGATGGTGATGGGGAGAGACTCCTCCACTGAATGAATGTAAAGGGACAAGAGGATACAAAAAAAGGTGTGTTTTAATGATACGTAAGTCCTGTTTATTTGACCTACTGGTACATAAGGACTGGCTAAATGAGTTCCCAAAGGAGTGTGAGTGATGGCGTCCGCATTTAGCAGAATAGACCTTGAACAGCAAACCTTCACATATATGGAAGACCAGGAGGTAATGGGAGAGGATGGCGATAACACTGAATTGGATGGAGGAGGTGGGAAAATGGAAATGGGAGAAATTTGACTTCTGGAGCCTCATCTTCTCTGGGAGGTGGTGAGCTTCCCTGCTGAGAATGAAGAGTAGTGGTGAGACGGGGGCGGACAGGAGGCTTGAGAGACTGGGGCGGTTTGAAGTATGGTTGTCAAAGTGGGGTCTGTGGATTAAGGGCATCAGTATCTCTTGGGAACTTGATAAAAATGCAAATTCTCAGGCCCCAGCCAGACCTACTGGAACCAGGAAGCTCTAAGGACAGGTACGTGTTTCGACAGTCTACGTTTTAACAAACCCCGCTGGTGATTCTCATGTGCACTGCAGAGTTGGAGAACCACTGGAGAAGAGTGGTTTAAAAGCACAAGTTCTGGGGTGTCCGGGCAGCTCAGTTGCTGCCTTCAGCTCAGAGCATGACCCCAGGGTCCTGGGATCGAGTCCCACATCGGGTTCCCCGCAGGGAACCTGCTTCTCCCTCTGCCTTGTCTCTGCCCCTCTCTCTCTGTGTCTCTCTTGAATAAATAGATACAACCTTAAAGAAAAATAAAAGCACAAGCTCCATGTTTACAGCACAGAAATGTCACTTATTAACTGAATGCCTCTCGTAAATTATTCAACCTCTCTGTGCCTCAGTTTCTTCAGTTGGAAAATGAGGATATCTCCGAACAGCCAACGCAGAACTCTTGTGAGGCTCCATGACCCGATGCATCTTAAGTCTTTAGAATAGTCTCTGGTATACCGGAAGTGCTCAACAAATGTCATGAATTCTTGTTATTGTAGGAAAATGGGATAAAATGCTGGTACCTCGGTAAGAGTTGGTAGTTCTGATCAGGCTGGTGTTGCTGTGCAGCGTGACATTTGCCCCGTGAGTGGCACAGGCTCCCTGTTTTGGTCTCTTGCCACAAGACTCTGGCGCAAGAGCTGAGTTGTCTTTTCCTTTTCGTGCAATGTCTTCAGCAGCAGGAGGCATGTGCTCAGGGACTGCTTGATGAGGGAACAGAGGACGGAACGGAGGGAAGTGAAACGAGGCGCGCGGAGCGATGCGTATGGAATCAGTGGAACTCTGTAAGGGTCGTGAATAACTATATGGTAACTCATTTTTAAGGAATAAAATCATGTTTTGACTTTTTTTCAAGCACCTGAAGGATTTCTTTGAAGAAATACTGCTAGGAGACCAGCAAATATAGTGGTGTGGTGAAAGACAATTTGTGTGTTGACGAGAAAAGTCTGGTTTCCAGGGTATTTGAAAGGAAATGTCAATTCGCACCGATTATTTTTCCATTTACTTAGATCTACATGGCTTCATTTTTCAAATGTTTAATAATGTTTCCCAAGACCCATATCCTTTGATCATGTTAGCCACCTAGATGAGTGCCTGGCACTTCTATGCTTAGTAGAGATGATGAAGCTGCATTTGAAAATCTCCTATTTGTCTTTTTCTGGTTACCCTCTAATAGGCTGGAAATGTGTAATAAAATACCCTAATGACTACACCTTGAGAACTAAACCCCATTCTAATTGTTTTGATGCTTGGGCTAGCAGGATAATTGATTGACACTAAGACCACTCCGTAAACAGCCAGCTAACAGAATTAGATTAATGAAAACATATGGTAATTACCACTGTGCAGAACAACTTAGAATCTACAATGTAGCCTCAGGGTAAATAATCAAAAGTCTGATCAAAGAGCAATTAGAGTTAATAAAAGTCTTATTGTGCGGTTAGGATTAAGAGAGGCTGAAAGATAAAATTGTAAAGTTTTAGGAGGGTATTTGATGAAAGATTTACTTCACTCCTGAAAGAAAGTTGTGGTGTTCTAGAGTGATCATTCAGTTTTTAAAAGAGAGCTATCATGTTTGTTTTTCTTTCCATCGTGCTTAAGAAACATCGAAGACTTTTCATACACAATTGATATTTTTTATAAAACACGTGTACTTTTATTTAAATGAGTCCTCAAACTCTGACTCATTCATTCATCTGACAATTACTAAGCATTTACTATATGCGAGGCTTTAAATAAAATCTCTTGAAAAGAGGTAAAACAGCCACAAATCCTGACCTTTAAGATTAGAGCTCGGTGAAGAACTAAAGTGTGTTTTTAAAAATCTATGATTCAAGGTGAAGAGGAGTGGAAAATTCTTTAAGAAAGGTACAGATAAAGTACTCGCAAAGTTAAAAAAAAAAAAAAAAAAAAAGGCGATTACTTTTGCAAGGACTCCAGAGAAGGAATGCTTCCTCATTCTTAAAAGTTTGAAGAATCTGTGTTGGTAAAGATAGGGATGTTTTGTTTCACAGTACTCCAGAGGGCGGGCCCTACTTTACGTTTTGTCAGCCTGTGTGCATTTTTTTTTTATACACATATATTTGATTTTTATAGTCTAGTCTTGTTTCCTAGATGAAACTAGAAGTAAAGCCATGGATTGTAAATTGTAAATATTAGGCTTTCCTCTCTTATTTTGATTCAGGAACAAATAATGATCTTCTCACAGGCTCCCCTGAATATTTAAGATTAGGTTCAATGAGCTCAAAAATATAGTGGTGACTCATGGTCACACTTCTCTAGAAAAAGAAAGAACATTGGCTAATGGAATTTATGCATACCCAGGGCTGGGCTTTGAAGTGGTGTCAGCAGTATAGAGTGCTCACTCCTGGAGAGGAGTATGTTTATACCTTCCCATTCTTTAGATACGTCCATTGTTTTTTTTCTACATACCTTCTGCTAAAAATGATCTAGTTTTTGTCTCATCCATTTGGAGATTTGGGGTGAGTAAAGGAATGAGTTTACATGAATATCTGTGGATGAGGCTCAACCCAGTTCTCCTCCAGATCTCTCCCTTTTTGCTCCTCCACTCCTAATTGCCTCCTTCCTTTCCAATCAGACAGTAGTTGGTTGGGGAAAGCGGTTATGGGAGGGATAGAAGGACAGGACAAGAATTATTGATCCAAAGAAGGTGGCAATTTGATGCTATGTAAACAATGGGATAATACTGATTGCACAATGGCAAGCTTATTGATTTCCAAGGAAGGTGAATATCCCAACAAAAAGTTAAAAGTGTAGTAGTTCTTTGAAGTGTGAAAAATAGGGATCCCTGGGTGGCGCAGCGGTTTGGCGCCTGCCTTTGGCCCAGGGCGCGATCCTGGAGACCCGGGATCAAATCCCACATCAGGCTCCCAGTGCATGGAGCCTGCTTCTCCCTCTGCCTGTGTCTCTGCCTCTCTCTCTCTCTCTCTCTCTCTCTCTCTCTCTGTGACTATCATAAATAAATAAAAAAAAAAATTAAAAAAAAAAAGACTTGAAGTGTGAAAAATAAATGTAGAATGTCTTTGAAAAGATGAGAAAGTGGAGATACAGAGAAAGTACCTGACTTCCTCAAGGTTGCACAGCTAATAGAAGTTATTATCTAGAGATGGTATCTTCTGACTCGTATTCCAGTGCCCTTTTTACTCTGAATGTTCAGCCCTTCCTTGACCACCCAACCAACTCCCTCCCACTGCAGCTACTGTCTATCGTATTATCCTTTCTCTTTTTTGTGCTATTTTCTATTTATGTCACTAGGGCTGATTTTCTTAAGTTTGCATGTTTATTCACTGTTTCTTTCCACTAGAAATTAAGTCTCCCGAGGACAATAATACATCTTGTTCATTGTTGTTTCTAAATCTGGTCATCACTACTGTATCCCCAGCCCCTGGTACACAATTGGTGAATCCGTAAGAAATATTTTGATTGACTACTCTACAAAGTGGGGTAGATGGTGATACATCAGGATGATCCCAACTGAGTAATATACATTGAGTGCGACAGGAGCTCTGGAAATAATATAAACACTCAATAACTCTACATTCGGGTTTTTTAAATTCTCTTATCTGACTATATTATAAGATTCTGTTCTTCTCCCTCCCAGAAAAATGCACATCCAACCTACCATAAAATTTTGCATATATTTTTATAAGAGATTTATACGCTCAAAATATTCTTGTGGATATACTATAGAATAAACAATTCAACCAATTAACAGCACAGCCTACTAGCAGAATATCCCATGCCAGACCCTGGGGAGTACAGCAGTGAGTAAGATGTGGTCCCTTCCTTTGGGTAGTTTATAGTTTCATTTCATGTAAGACTTTTCTGGAATAACAGAGTCAGAATTTTAGAACTATTGTAGAAGACATACGATGAAGTCATGGTCAGCATATTTAAGTGATTAAGCTACTCAAACTGTGAGAAAATAGTAGTTAGGATTAAAACACAGATTTTCTGGTTCTCATTACTTTTTTCCACTTTAAAAGGCTATGAACTCTAGTAATTGTTTTACTGCTTCTCCAACATGCATAAGTATGCCTTCTTATGAGACAGTTTCTCTAATTTTCTTAATTTCAGTAGTTTTTCTGGGCAACACTAAAAGTGTGATTCTATAAGCCAATGACTCTTTCCCTGACATGTATCCTTAAGGAATCCAGGACCTTTTGTGTTTCTTAACTCATTTTCTCAAGTAAACATTGGCAGTTTTTTTATCTTTCCTACTAAGTTCATTTTCAGCCTCTTATTAATTTGATTCTTTTTAGCCATTTGTTAATTTATTAAGTGTGCATATGTATATGTGTATATATATATATATATATATATATATATATAGTCATTTTACTGATTTGTATCCAGGTGCTAACACAGTATTCTAAACTCAATCATCTGAGCACTATAGCAAAGAAACTCATTCATTCATTGTTTCATGCATTCCTTCTTAACAAATTTATATTGAGTATCTACCATGTACCAGGCAGTATGCCAGGTATTATGGATATAACAGTGAGAAAATACAGTCAAAGTCTCTCTTTTGTAGAGTTTCCAGGCTAGCGGGGTGGAGGAGAGACATACAAACAAACCCATGTATTTACATCTGTGATGAACACTAAAATAGAAAGATATCCAAGCTATGTGAACCTATGACAGGGCTATATGACATTGAAAAAAGTACATTAGGGAAGATTTCTCTGAGAAAATAACACTTCACCTGAAATCTGAAGCATGACCAGATGGCAGTTAGACAAATAAGGGAAGAATGCTTTCCAATGGGGATGCTGGGGAAGGGGGTGGTACATGTGCACAGATTCAGTGATGTGAGGGCAAAGGATAGGCAATACAGCAGTGTAATAGCGTAACCAGAGTGCAAAAAGTGAAAAAGAGCTTTATCTGAGTTGGCGAGGTGGATAGAGATTGGACCATGTAGGATCATGTACAACACATTAAGGAGTTTCTTAATTCTAAATGAAATAGGCAGCCACTGAAGCTTTTAAAGCAAAAATTAAATTTTTTTCATATTGGAAGATGAGAGTGTCAAAGATGAGGTTAGTGATCTTGTTTGTACTCCTCGAAGTCTAATGGTGGTATTTACTGAGAATGGGAACAATAGACAGGGTCCAGACTCTGGGAAAGTGAGGAAAGGAAAATCATGCATATCAATTTTGGCCATGCTGAGGTTAAGATGTCTTTTGAAATACCCAGAAGGCAATGTAAAGTAGGCAGTTGATTATACAAATATGGAACTCAGAAGACTATTATTGCCTAGAGGTATAATTGCATGAATCAGTTGTGACTAGATGATAATTGAATCCGTGAGCATGGATGAGATCACATAGGGAGAAAATATCAAGTGAAAAAGGAGAGAGCTAAGGAGCAATCTTAGTGGAATGTCAGCATCTTGTGGCTTGAAGGAGGATGAGCATGCTAAAAGAGTAGAAAGGAGCAGAAAAAACAGAAAAAAAAAAAAGGAAAACCGAGTGAAAATTGTCTTGAAGCCAAGGGAAGAGAAAGTACCAACAATATCAATGTTTATGAGTGACGAAGCAAGGTCTAAAAGGTCATGAGTCAAGTAACAAATAAATGGTACTTATTGACTCTGGTAATTATAATATCTCTCACTGATCTGGCTTTATGCAAGCCCTGATCAGACAATACCAATAAGAACCACATGTCTTCTTCAGCCTACTGTGACATTGGCTTATCTTCATCTTTAACTAATTGGATGGAAGGATGAGTGATAAAGAAATATTACAGGTAGATAACAGACCTCAGCTGTGCAACTGATCATAGATTGGCATTATTAAGATGAATAATATATAGGAAAAATAGTTTGGGAGGGAAATTTTTAGTTTAGTTATGGGCATTTTGAGTTTGAGAGATATGTGAGTCATCCAAGGCAGATGTTGAATAGGCAGTTAAAATGAAAAGAAAGTGCTAAATAGTCATGAAAGTGCATGGAATTACCTATAAAGTCATAGAGAAACGGAAGAGTGCCTAATACCTAGCATTGAGGGACTCTAGAATTTAAGGATTAAGTACAGATGGAAGAGCCATCAAATTAAGAACAAAAAGTAGCAGTCAGAAAGAAGAAATATCAAAAGAATATTCTATCACTGAAGCTAAAGGAATACAGATTTTTAATGAAATGGCCAACTTTGCACATACTCCCAAGAATCAAGTAGAATGACAACAAGTAAAATGAAAACCAAAAGTATCCAATTTAATTGACAATGAAGGACACTGATGAAATCAGGAACTGTTGCACTGATCAACGATGGGCAAAAGAAAGTAGGGAGGGGAGGATTAAGTCAGATGGAAGTGCATCAAAGAGTGAATGGAGGGGCACCTGGGTATCTCAGTCCATTAAATGGCCCACTTTTGACTTCAGCTCAGGTCATGATCTCAGGATCCTAGGATTAAGCCCTGAGTTGGTTTTTTGCGGGGGGGGGGGGGGGGGTGTCTGCTTGAGCATTCTCTCTCTCCTTCTCTTCTTCCCCCTATGTTCTCTGTTTCTCTCTTTCCTCCTCTCAAATAAATACATAAATCTAAATATAGAATAAAGAGTGAATGGGGAAATAAGAACTGAGGAAGGATGTTAAACTGTAAATGCAGATAACTCTTTCAGAAGACTTCACTGTAAAGAGGAAGAGATAAAGTAGTAGTTGAAGGAGAGGTATCAAAGAGGTTACTGTGTTTGATTAGAGAGACACCCGGGCATGCTAAATGTCGATAGGAATAATCCACTAGAGAGGGAGAAATTAAAGATATATATATATATATATATATATATATATATATATATATATATATATAAAATAAAGGAGATATCAACAGATGGGAAGGAATAAAATTCAGAGTACAGATTTGACAAGGTGGGTACCAACTACAAGGTCAGAAGATTATTAAATGTAAGAGTTTATTAAAATAATGACTCATAGGACCTAGACTGAATAGGGAAGGTGTGACGATAAGATGTATTAATTAAGATGTATTAATACATCCTAAATTACATCTTAAATTAAGATGTATTACCAGACTACATTGAACAAAAATAACATCATTTTGAAATGTGTTCTTCACGTTTCCATCATGTTATTTTTGCCTTTAATTCTTATTTTCTATTATTTAATCATAAAATGTTATATCTCATTTCACTTTCCATTATATCATAAAAGTATTCCATGTGCTATATAGTCTTCATATTTATCATTTTTAATAACTGCACAAAATGCCACTGGCTTGATGCATTATAATTTACTCAGCTATTCCCCTTTTGTTTGACATTTAGTTTATTTCTATTTTTTCCTCATTATACCTTAATGAACATCTTTGGGAATATAGTTCACTCTTGTCGGATTGTTTCCCTAGAATATATACCTATGAGTGAGATTTTAGATCAAAAGATAAAGACATTAATGCAAATGTTGATACACTTTCAGAAAAAAAAAGTTGTATAATTCCATATTGTTCCAGACTCTTCTCATCTTTGCCAACATCAAGAATACATTTTTTTTTAAATTATATGTAAAATGACACCCCTGCTTCAATTTGCTTGGGTGGGGGTGGGAGGTATTTCATATTAGTGTGAGTATTTCTCCAATGTTCGTGTACTATGATTGCTCCATTTTTATTTTGAGGAATATCAATTATTTCCTAACAATTTGTTTTTTTTTAAGAAATAAATTCTTTATAATTTTATCTGTATATTCTTTCCAGTCCACACTTTCTCAATGATTATAATACAGTTAAGTTTATTATATGCAAATCTACATAGAATACTTAATTATGCAGTTATATCCTATCTCTATTTAAGCCTGTATTTCAGAATATATAATGGGCTGAGGCCGTAGGGATTGTCATCCTATAAAACTTGATTTGAAGCTCAGCTCTGAATCTCTAGTCGTGCTGCTGATGACTTACACCTCAGAGTTTCCTTGGCTGGGGGTAGTAACAACTACAGTATAAACCATCGAGGATTAAATATAAAGCACTTAAATGCTATTTTTACCAGTTTGGCTAATCAGTGATTTAGATCATCAACCAAGCAAGTTAGGGTAACTGATTTTATTTTAGCTTATTTTACTTTTATCATTCTGTTGTAGATTCAGCAAGAATTTCAGTTGATAGTGTTTAGATGGTTTCATGGCAAAAATAAAAATATAGAATGGTAAAATCTTTAGTGGGAATGCTGACCAAATATATTTCCATACGAAGTTGTATTAGCACAAACTGTGAAAAAGTTTAGGTCATTGCCTCCAGTTGTTACTAATGGATCATGTAATTCCAGCTCTTTCCATATTATATGAAAGCAAGAATCTTTTCATTCAGTGGGTTACATCTACTATTCAGTAGCATTGGCTAAATAATATCTTCTGTTTCTTATTTTGCTATTTAAGGTCATGGTTTGATGTGCTATTTATTTTAACATTCTTGGGTTTCTCCTTTATTAAAAAAAAAAAAATTAACACACCTAGGTAGTAGTGTCCGTTCTTTGCATTGGATACCTCTTTGTGTCCTTTATGGTGGCAAGCATATTTTCTTACATATAAGCACATTCTAGCAATAACACACTATTTATATAGCACTCTTTAATTTTCAAAGCATTTTATAAGCATTCATTTTTTTTGATTAACAAATGTTGACTAGACTCATACACATATGAGTGTCATAATGCAGAAAATCAAATAAATGCCATGCTGCTTTTTTTTTTTTTGCTTTAAGTAACATGATTTCAATAGCTGACACTTTTGAACCACATTTATGATCTTTGAAATATCCTCACACTCATTTTTAAAAATGTTTTTGCTTTGATTTTTACTTCAAACGTGTAAAGGATAGAGAAGAGATATTAGCGTCCTTAATTTATGGATGGGAAAACTAGACATAAATGACATGTTGTATAGTGACATGAATATAAGGTAAAATAACTGAGACTAAAGCTCAGCTCTCTAACCATTAGCTAACCATTCACGTATGCCACTCTTTGGTTTGATATAAATGTAAATGCCAAGAAAGAGACTCTCAAGTTTCTGAGGATTAAAAGAAATAGATAATTTTGCTGAGAAACATGCTAAGAAGCCTTATCTAAGAGAATAAAGAAAAAAGAAATTGAATAATTTTATATTAAATTATTCCTTGTTTTTGTTTTTTGTTTTTCTTAGGGAGAAAAAATATGGCTAATGGGGGAAAAAAAAGAAATCCAATAGCTTTGCTGTCATTCTAACTCCACCGTGTATTTTTAAATGCCTGGTCTATAGAGCTAAGGAAGAGCCCACAGATAAGAAGCCAGAGGATGTCATGGATAGTAAATTTAGAGTAAGGGCAGTTAATTCTATCAGGTGAAGGATTAGTGATCATTCGAGAGAATAAGAAAGTTTAGAAATGATAAGCAGTGAATGAATTGATTGATGATCACAGCCAGACATACCCTGTATCAATTTTTGAGTCAAACTGCTACCTGTCATATTGGTAAGGCTGATCCAGTTTTCATCTCTGGCGCTGCTGTGAGTTGCAGCGGGAACAGTGCTGACACGTACCTAGAACAGTTAAGCACCTCATAAATACCAGACACTCTTTTTGAAGTTAAGTTTTGATTGCGGTTTACTTTAAAGTATATATTCCAAATTTTGGATCATGCATTACATTCCCTTGACACCACCAAACTTTTCTTTATTACACGGCAGCGGGATGGCACCCAAAGATGTTGGTCGCTAGACAAAATGAGTAACATGTGAGCAGTCATTAAAGATACTGGATAGTGTCAGAACAGTGGAAAGACTACTGGAACTTTACTTTTTCCTCGTAAAAACATTTTTGTTTCTATTGCTCTTATTCTTTCTGGAGAAAAAAAGAAACCAAATACAGAATAATTAAATTTAAAAATATATGTAATTCAGTTCTTCTGTTTTTTATTATTATTTTGGATAAGCGTTTTATCATGTTTGCCGTAAGTATTGTCAATTTTCTTATATTTCCCCTTCATATTTGAAGGCAGCTAACATTACAGATTTCCCCTGCTATCTGAAAATCGGGCATTCCTATGAAAATTTTCATAAGCCAAATGGCATAAAGCAAAGAAGCAATTACCATTAATTTAGATGGAAAATTTTTCTTTAGCATTCCCAAGCCCCCCAAATAACCTCTCTTAGGCCTTTCTGATAACTTACGGACACATCTGGCTAATGGATGCACAGGATAAATTGAGATAAAGCACAGATGCTCACAGACATGTTTCGAAGCTATCGTGTCTTGATGCTGAGGTAGTACCTGGGGAAGGAGCTGGGAGGCACCACCCTGCCTCATACTTCCTCTCTCACGGCTTGCTGCCAAACAAATCCCAACCAGTATTTTTACTTTTTGCCTTTTTTCCCTAAAACTGTAAGTCCTCTTTGTGGCTCAGCGGGTTAAGCATCTGACTTTGATCTCAGCTCAGGACATGATGTCAGGGTCCGGAGATCAAGCCCTGAGTCAGGTTCCACACTGGACTGGAGCCTACCTGAAATTCTCTGTCCTCTCCCTCTGCCCATCCCCTGTGTGTTCTCATTCTTTCTCTCTTAAATAAACAAATAAATAAATAAATAAATAAATAAATAAATAAATGTATGAAAAATGTTGGGTATCTTTTGCTTAGCTAAAACCGGTACAAATGTAGGTCTCTTGTGAAAGTGAAGCGTCATAATCGGAACTTTCTAAAGTAGGGAGGACACCTGTGCTTGGTCTTACTTGGGCATGACAGGAGCATAGCCAATTGGCATGTACTACAGACACTAGTAAGTTATTTTACACCAAACATGACTATAGATCACCCTTTCTTTAAATTTCCCTGAATCAGTTGATTTGTTCTCAAGTTGCCCTAAATATAGAGGCCGTGAGAGGAGAGCAGTGGTCCCTCTCTACTCAGCAGATGCTTCTGTATTTCGGTGTTGAGTCTAGCATATGTCCAAAGAATCAGTACAAAATTTTAAGTGCTTTTCGTGGATTTCCTGAATCAGAAACACCTGGATCTTTATTTGAAAGGCGGATCCCTGAGTCTTTCTTGGACCTAACAAAGCAAAATTCTTGTGGGATCTCAAGAGTTGGATCTCAATGCCCATTTTTCTTTCTGCCCCTTGATGTCTGTGCTCCAGCCTCTTTTAGTGTCGGACTCATGCTAAGTATGTCTCCACCAGAAGCCATGCCCGGCCGTTCTTCTGCCTGGGTCTCCCATTTACCAATTTCGATGAGAGGTTCCTTCTCCTCATTCATGTGGCAATTCAACCAGTTTTATGGTCTCCTCCATAGAGCAGATCCAATGACTACCCAAAGTAAGCCCCTACCCTCCCAAGATTTTCTTCTCATCAATATGCTTTCCGTGTGTCAAAGTATTTAACAGTGTCGCATATTATCTCTTTACTTATTTTTAAATAAATTTACGTTTATTTTTAAATATTCATTATTAAAATTTAACTATTAAATTTAATTATTAAGTCAAATTCTTTTCTGCTAAAATTGAAATTCTACTAGCACCAAAACGTGTCTCTGCTTTGTTCACTGCTCTATTTGCAGAAGGTGCTCCAATAAATACTTGTAAAATAAATAACTGAATTTTTGGACAAACTTCCCAGGTTACGTCCCAGATCTTCAGATTTGACACTGTGGGACTAGAAGAAGTCTCAGGACTAGTATGGGTCTCTCAACTAAAAACAAAACAATGTGATGGTTCCGGTTCTTCTGAATAAGCAAATCTTCTCAGAGGCAAATCAAATCTTAACTGAAGCCCCCAAGAGTGCTCAGTTCTGTGGAGAGGCCCTGTGGCAGTGTGGAAGGTCACTGGCTGGGGTTAAGACCTTGGCTTTGGGTCTTGGCTCTGATAATTCATCGTGTATCTTCATTTGGCCAAATAACCAGAGATTGTAGTGGTAGGACTTCCCTCCTGAGGACTTTATCTCAGAGTCTACATTTCTGCATATGGAAAACAAGGGAATGAGACCACACTGGTAGCCCATACTAGGTTCTACAGAATGCTAATGCTAGTAAGCTAAATATTGGCTCACTGAAAATAATGCAAGAAATTTCAAAAGTTTGTTAGTACAAAAATGTAGGAAATTCTGAGTACTAGATCTCTCTTGGAGATGCACAATGCACGTTTGCCATTTTTAAATACTGAAAACCCTCTGGGGAAAAAAAAAAAAACCATTTACATTTATTTAGCCCGGCATTCATTAAACTTATCTGATCAAAGCATTCTTTTTTATTCTGCAACAACTATGAATTCCACAAAATTCTGCGTGAGAAATGTTGGACTAGATCATCCCAAATCTATCTTCTGGCTCGTGTGGTCCAAAATTGTCTGGCATCACCCTTCAAACATGCTTGCCATCCCCTCTATAAACTCAGCAATTTTCATCTGTCTACACATCTGCAGTAAGAAAGAAATATGGAAATTTGAACCTTTCTGCTTTCTGTGCTGAACTAGCTAGTCAACATCTGCAAAGCTTGGAGCCTTCCAGGATGAGATCAGCCCCCTTCTTTTAGAGAATATGTAGGCAGCCTTCCTACTCCATCCCGGCCTGTCCTGAATCCCAGAAGCCATGCAAAGATGAAAAGGTTCAGGACAAAAGAACCTTTATCTTGGTGGCAGGAACCCATTCTCGTGCCAGATAATTGATAGAGAAGATTTTGCCTTTTTCTGTAGAAATTGTGTTAGAAAAACAACAACAACAAAAAAAGAATTTGAAAAGTTTCCCTTTGACTGTCATTGACACAATATCTCCGTATTTCTGATAAGTTGAATGAATCTGCTCAAGAAATTTAGGTAGCTCTAAAGTTGTGCGTTTGGTAATAACGTGATTTTGGAAAGAAATGTTAGAGCCCCTTATGGGTTGACTTGTGCCATCCCAAATGTATATGTTGAAATCCTAACCTCAGTACCTCAGAGCTGGAAATAGAAAGTGGTTTGGAAAGAGGATCATCACAGATGTAATTAGTCGAAAGTTAAGTTAGTAAATTTTATGTTTTGCTTTGTTTTGTTGGTTTTTGTTTTTTTAAGTTAGTAAGTGAAGATGAAGTCATACAGAGTAGGGAAGGATCCTGATCTGATATAACAGGTGTCCTTATCAAAAAGAGGAATTTGGACACCAGGCCAAACACGCACAGAGGCAAGGCGATATGAAGAGATTTGGGACTAAGACGGCCACCTACAAGCCAGGAGAGTTCTGGAATAGATCCTGCCCGCACAGTCCCTCAGAAGGAAACAACCCTGCCTACACCTTGATTTCAGATTTACCACCTCCAAAAATGTGAGCTACACATTTCTTTTCTTTAGCCCACCCAGCTTGTGGTACTTTGTTTCAGTAGCCCTAGCAAACAAATATAGGGTCTAAATGTTGGAATCAGTTCTCTTGGTCCTAAGTGGACACTTATCCGATGGCCAGACAAATTCCTCCCTCCAGAGTACCAAATGCCTGAGTGGTCCTCGAGCATGACAGAGCAGGTCAGTGAGCAATCTTCCTTAGAGCACTTTCCTTAGTACTTGTGCCCTGGAATTACGGGTATGACTCAAGTCTTGGAGCAGATCCCTTAATGACATTTCGGCAAAGCCTTCCTTTACTGTTCTAGTGTATTTTGCTTCAGTCAAAATAAGCAAAGATTGGAAAAAATTACAAATATTTGGAAAGATAAAAGGCAATGAAATTACTTTGAAACCCACTTTGTACAGCTCCATAAGGTTGAGCAAACAACATTTTGGGCAAAACTGCCTAGATTTTGAAAGTGGATGTTAGAAGTAGGTAATACAGAAAATTGAAGCGAATTTTCCTGAAATCCCTGCTGCCACTGCCAACGTTCTTTGAGGATTGGTCTAATGCAATTCCTGCCTCTTCAGCCCAACACAGAGACGTCAGGGCTTTAACATGGCAGTTGTGACAAAGAAATAAGTCAAATTGTTCTTGTCACTAATTAGTTCAGATGTTACTTCAAATTCACTGAGGCCCTGTTATTGAATCAAGAAATCTAAATCTGAGGGAATCAACTGTGAGAATGCTACCTCAGTTGGGAAAATGAGATCACCATTTGAATTTTTGCAGTTGGAAAAGGAATTTCATGTCCTTATTTAATTTCTGTTTGGCACCAATCTCAATATAAAGGGGTTGACAAAAATATGGAAATAATTATAATATGAAAAATATCAAGGCTTGAATCCAAAAGTCCGTAAAAATTGCCATGGCTTGTCCTATGTTTTGTTTCTCTGTTTACAGTTCCCTCCCATACCTTAGTGGAATGATTTGATCTACAATACCACCATCATCACCTTTGCCTTTATTTTCACCAATAAAAGTCATTCAGTGCCTTATCCTCCAAAAATTGTGCAAAGAGCAATGTGCAGACCCCGCTCTGCCCAGTGGTTATTTATAATTGTATTGTCGTATTGAGAATATGCCATACTGTGATTCAGTTGGACTTAGCAAATGACTTAATAATTCTTTTTGGTTTTATCAGCAAAGGAAGGTCTTACTTCCTAATTCTCACTTGCTTTGAGAATTAATGAGATTGTCAATTAGTCATGGCTTTACTGTCAAATGTTCCGAATGTCTTTCCTTATCAATGCCAATAATTTAAATTATATTCCCATTTTATTAAAGCTAATAGTTTCTACTCAGATAATGTGACCAGAGCGACAATAAAGATGCACAGCTACTTTTTTGGGAAACGTCACTTTTTTGTACCATGTAGGTAGAAAGATACCCAATTATTGAATAGGCCCACTTTTGAAATGTAGTTTCATATACTCAAGAATCCATTTCTTATTTCATTTCCAAATACTTAAAGGATTTGGAGGCACAAACAGTGGAGTAGACAGGAACAAGTCCATAAAGTATAATCTTTCTAGTCTGATAGCTCCAGTCAGGGGTCTGGGACTCAAAGTCATCCAGTTGGCTTTTCTCTGTTGGAAAAGTTACAATAAATGGCAGGCCTTATTTTAAATGTTTGTTCTTTGTGTGGAATAAGCATTCTGTCTGAGTTAGGGGCAAGCTCATTCTCTATAATGAGGTAAAAGTGCAGAGTTTTTTATTCTCTCTTCTACCGTGTTTTCGTCAATCCTTTATAATAACCTGCTGTGTCTTTGCAGGGCTTCTCATAGCCACATTTTCCAACCAATTCTAGGATAAATGAAGAAAAAAAAGCAGGTTGCTTTGATTTTAACTGGAAAAATCAAAGTGGAAACACTTTACCTTTTTAGCATAAGTCTGCCTATCAAGGAATATTAATATTTGTTCCAATAATTATTAAAAATGCTTTCTGGAAGCACAAGTTTCCAGGCAGAAGTTAACCTTTCCTCCTTTACTTTCTTTGTTCCCTGCTCAACTTTCCCGATTTCCATATACCAATAATTCTGTTTTGAAAATGCATGTATCCTAGATAATGATAATGCTTATCTATTACCTTCTCCCTTCCAGATGCAGTCCTTGAATAGGGAGTCAGGGTTTATTTTATTTTTTCTCTGTTCCTTTTTCTGCACTTCCATGTTGGAGCAACCTCCTTTATGATTGACACATTCTTTTTAAAATTATATTGATGCATTTAGTCAAGTTATAGTCTAGTGTAACTTTAACACTACTTGGCATATCCTTAATCTCATCCACTGTAATGGTTAGAATATGTATAGCCAAAAGTAACCGGAAATTTCACTCACCTTAGCTTAAAATATAAGGACATTTAAAAAGAAGCCCGAGAATTTGTAGTCTCAGGGCAAGTGTAGCAAGCAGTTCAACTATGTCATCAAAGACCTTCTCCCGTGGCACCTGGGTGGCTCAGTGGTTGAGCATCTACCTTTGGCTCAGGTTGTGACCCCGGGGTCCTGGAATCCAGTCCTGCATTGGGCTCCCCGCAGGGAGCCTGCTTCTCTCTCTGCCTGTGTCTCTGCCTCTCTCTGTGTGTCTCTTGTGAATAAATAAATAGAATTTTTGAAGAAAAAAAAAAAAAGACCTTGTCTCCCAACTTCCCCTTCCTCCATGCTCAGTGTTTTCATTTTGCATCCCATGATCCTCACACCAACAAGTCCTCTTGGAGCATTGTCTTAGAACCATTCTGGCACTCCAGCTCTCCGTTACATTTTACTTCTCTTCGGGCAGACCTGGTTCACCAGCTCAACTCTAAACAAATTATTGACATAGAAAAATAGAAGGGCAAAACTGATTTAGAATGATCATGATCCATTCTCAGTGGCTGAGTACATTACCCAGGATGAGAGTGGGGGATGGGTTCTCTTAACAAGCCAGAAGTAAAAATGGCTGTTAAATAGGCAGCCAAGGGGTGCCTGGGTGGCTCAGCGGTTGAGCATCTGCCTTCGGCTCAGGCTGTGATCCTGGGGTTCTGGGATCCAGTCCCACACTGGGCTCCCCGCAGGGAGCCTGCTTCTCTCTCTGCCTGTGTCTCTGCCTCTCTCTGTGTCTCTCATGAATAAATAAATAAATAGAATATTAAAAAAAAAATAGGCAGCCAAAAATGACTGCCACACCAAATCCCATTGGATAACTATATTCTTATACTTTCAGGAAAATACGACTTCCATTATTAACAAGTTTTTAGAGTGAGAGGCAACCTTAACAATTTTCTCCATGTACTGCTTATATTACCTTTCTCTTTCATCTAGACTCTACCTGTTGACTATTCTCTTTACTTTCTCTATCATGAGTGAACAGATTTTTTTTAAGATTTTATTTATTTATTAATGAGAGGCCCAGAGAGAGAAAGAGAGACAGAGTCACAGGCAGAGGGAGAAGCAGGCTCCATACAGGGAGCCTGACATGGGACTCGATCCCAGATCTCCAGAATCAGGCCCTGGGCTGAAGGCAGCGCTAAGCCGCTGAGCCACCCGGGCTGCCTGAGTGAACAGTTTTAAAAAGGGATAGGTTAACAGTACCTTTATAGAAAAATATATTTTGTTGATACAAACATATTGAGATTGCAACTAGTTTGAAAAGTTTTGCAAATAAGCATGCAAATGCTTATTTGCTGTTATGACTTGCATAACAATTTCAGTTTACAATGTTCCATTGCCTTAAAGTTTTATTTTTCAGAGGGTTTTAATCTATTCTGAATATTATTTGATGCATCTAGTATCATGAAAGTTGTTTACTCTATTGGCAACTTGATTATAATGGCAGTTCAAGCAGTATGTGCCTTCTTGAGATAATGTCATTATAATTTAAAGGGAAAATTAGTAAACAACTCACAGCTGTTTGATATGAAATGTGTGTGTATAGTTATGAATATTCATAAATATTTTATTCTAATAAAATACATTAATTTTATTTTCTCCTATAAAGTGGTAAATGATATTAGAATATAAAAATCCTTTTTGAACACTTTATTGTTAAAATATTTTTCTAAGCATATACTCATTTTTTTAATAGACTTGATTGATTTTTAAGAGCAGCTTTGGGTTCATGGCAAAACTGAGCAGAAGATACAAAGCTTTTCCTAGATCTCTGAGCTCCTACACACATATAGTTTCCCCCCATTATCTATATACTACACCAGAGTAATACATTTTTATTACAACTGATGAATATACATTGACACATCATTATCATCCAAAGTCTATAGTTTACATCCAAAGTCTATAGCGTAGTCATGGTATTGTAGACAAATGTAAAATGGCATGAGTCCACCATTATAGGATTATACAGAGTAGTTTCACTGCCTAAAAATCTGCTATGTTTACCTATTTACCCCTGCCTCACCCATGTGTTTATTTTTGAAATATTAAAAAATCTTAATAATTGATATAAATTTAACAGAAAATAACTTTAAAATCAATAAAAATATACTGTCTGTGTCTTATATGCATTTGAGAAATGGTATATGATTCAATAGCCTAGATCTGTATGAATGCATTCAATGTCAAAGCATAGTGCACCAAATTCTATAATTAACTGAAAACCTCTAGAGCAGAGCTGTCCAATTGAACTTTGTGCGATGATAGAATTGTTCTATATCTTCACTATCTAGTAACGTAGCGACCAGCCACGTGTGTCTTGAGCAATTGATATGTGATTATTGTCACTAGGGAAAAGATTCCTTAATTCTATTAAATTTCAATTATTTAAATTTAAATAGCCATATGTGACTAGTGGCTACCATATTGGACATCACAGATCTAGAAGGAAATATAAAGTAGAAAAAAAATACTTCCTTTGGACATAATGAAGGCTCTAGACACCTCGTCTTTGTGTGGAGATGGTGTCTAGTACAATAAGCCAAAAATAGCAGAACACAGAAGACTTACCTGGAGAACCAGTTTTACATGAAGAGGCTCAACACAGACATACTTGTTCAGTAGGCTTGGAGTGGGGATTAGGATCAGCTGAAACTGTTAATAAATGTTCTGAGAGCCATACTTTGAGAATCAGTGTGCCAACATCTGCCCATATCCTTTTCCCTGACTGGCCATGAGGACTAGCATCAGCAGCTGCTCTCACTTGAATAGCGACTTGCAAACATTTTTGACTTTTTGCCACCAACTTATAGTCCGAAACAAATTGATCATTTCCCAGAACACACACACACACACACACACACACACACACACACACATCCAATATACATATTTATGATCATGTCTGTTAATGTTTGTTTATACATATGTATATTTATTTGTATGTATGTTTGTAGACTACTCATAAATAAATACACATAATGCATATGTAATACACACAAAATATATACATTTCACAAAATCATATTTGTTTTTATCAGTGCAATGAAATCTAGTCTTTTAAATCATATTTCTCTATTTTTAAAAAAAAAATCTGGTCATTATCCATTAAGATGATTTACCACTCAATAATGTGTCAGAACCCAAATGGACAAACATTGTGCTGGATAATTATGATTCAGTGCCTGAAGCTGTGCCTAGGTCTGGTCAGCACTAAGCTGTGGGCACCCCCTCATGGCTAAGAAATTTCTGACTTTCAACAAATGCACTGGTAGCTTTTTCTTTTTCTTTTGAGTGATTCAAGAATAAACCACCTATTTATGGTCTAACTGGCAGAAAAATCAAACACATATGTCCCATGTTCGAATTATTTGCATAAGTAAAACAGGCTTACCTTTTTAAAGTATGATGATGAATTTTTCCAAAAATAGATATTGTGGTGACTTTTTTTATGCTAAACAGTAAATGAATAGCTTTCGCACACGCTAGGGGTATGTTATGTTAGTTTTTAATATATTCTTTAATTTTTGCAGAAATATAAGAATATATTAATGTCCTATATATAGTCTGAAATTATCGTAAGAACCTAAATATTTATCTTAAGCCCTTAAGCCAATTTTGTGCTTATTTGTTTAAAAAAATAGCCTGGAAGATATTTCTTTGTACAGCAATCTTAGTCTATTTTTCTCACCTTTTGGAATGGACCCTAATTCTATCCATGTGGGTTACAAATCTGAAGCAATTAAAATTAATGATTGTGTACTATAATAAGACAAGAGGCTATTCAATCCCTGGCGGACAAAAGGTTCTTCATTATCATTTATTATTCCTCCTGTTTCTGGTTAAAATATGTAAATAAACAGAAGAAGGACACTTTACAGGCATTTTCATTATTTTGATGTCACTAGGACAGTTTAAGACTCAAAATGAGTGGTCTACACACGGTTGGATCCTATATTCAGTGATATAACCCTTTCATTAAAATATCTAAATTTTGTTGCGGAGCATGCAAACTTTCTTAAAGATCCAGTGCTCCAAGGTTTCACTTATGTGCGGCTAAGGCAAATCACTCATTTAGTTTTTCATGTTGCTACTTTTGGTTTGCAAAGGGTATACCATGTGTGCACTAAATGGTCCATTCTGTGCTAACTGTATTTGCAGCATAATGTCAGATCAAATTTGGACATATGATTCATGCCTCTTGCACAGAGCAGACAAGTTATTATAGCATGAAATGAAAAGAGCTACTAGGAGTTAGGTCAAACATTGAGAGAGAGAGAGAGAGAGAGAGAGAGAGAGAGAGAGATGAGAGAGAGATGTGTGTGTGTGTGTGTGTGTGTCCGTCCCAAGAATGCTATGGTAACTTTTGGTCAGTAGATGGAGTTGCAGATCCCAGACAGTATTTTCTTTAATCCTTTGGCCTTATTCAAAGTAAAATATCTGTAGATGTATATAATCCAAGGGCCAACTAAGAGTAGCACAGCATTTTCATTCAGTAATTTAGTAGTAACATGTGTGTGTGCGTGTGGATGTGGGTACACACAGACATATATGCCCAATTTAAGAGAAGTACTTTTTTGTTTCATATTATTATAGGTAAATATTTTGCTCAATCATGTAAGTAGATTGCCATAAAGGATTTTGGATGTTTAACTTCTATGGAAAAAATAAATTTAAAAAAATGAGTTTCATATTTCACTTGAAAAATTGTAAAACACTTGGGCACCTGGGTGGCTCAGTTGGTTAAGTGTCTGCCTTTGGCTCAGGTCATGATCCCAGGATCCTGGGATTTAGTTTGGCATCAGGCTCTCTGCTCAGCAAGGAGTCTGCTTCTCCCTCCTCCCTCTCCTCTGCCCCTGCTCAAGTGTTTGCACGCGCTCTCTATCTCTCTCTCTCTCTTAAATAAATAAATAAATAAATAAATAAATAAATAAGTAAATAAATAATAGTGAAACACATAAATTGATATGTTGGTAGATATTACGCAGGGAGAGATTCTTTTGTGCGAAAATTTTTATATTTAGCCTTGAGAAAAAGCAAAAAAAACCCAAAAAACAAAAAGTCTAATTAGTAACATATTAACTCTGTTTTAATATCCATTAAAATTTAGTTCTCTATCTTATATCTGATGGCAAAATTTTGAGGTCATGTGTGATGCATGCCTCTTTTACACTGAAATATTTTGTTTCGCAAAGACATATGCAAAATTATGTGACAGCATTAATCCTTTATTTCTTTCTACCAGCATCTAATTTCTTGGCTTTAGGTTGTCACTGGGGACAAGTGCTTTCCCTAAAGGAGACTGATATTTTTGTTTTTTAAATTCTGAACGGTTTTGGGAACACCATGAGCACTTCACAAATGTCAAATAATTGTAATAATTATTTGTCAAATAATTGTAATAATACAAAGCAGAGGCTAGACTAACATCAACAGCTTTCCGGAGGAAATGCCTGAAACTTTACCCCTGCATAGAGGAAACAGAAAGAGAGAGATAAAGCTAAAGGAACTGGGCACCAAACCTTCAAATACTATTAGATACTTTTAAAAATAATATGGACCTTAAGTGAAAGTTTCTAATGTTTGTGTTTATCTCCCATTCTTTCATGTTCATCCTGTGGATTTTCATGAACCAAAGAATTTATCTTTGCTACTCCTGACTTCTTAAAAATTATCTAGCAAGCAGCCGAATGTTTGCAGCGTTTGAGTGCAAGTGAGAGAAACTAAGCAGAGCTAGTTTAAGCTGAAAGGAGGTTTTATTAGAAGATGATTCAGGAATCATGAAACCCAAAGGCCAGAATGCCATTGTTCCCAAGAAAGGAACTGCACCCGGTGACTTAGAGCCTGATAGAGTTTTCTGCTTCTCTCTGTGCCTTTCCCCCTTCTTTCTGGAGACCAGCTTTCTCTCATTCAAAGGCACCTGGAAGAAAACTAGGCCACTCCTTAGCTCCTGAATTTATATGGTTCAAGCTCAGCTACATAAAGACAGAATGAATAAATCTCTATGAATCCCAATCCCAAATTCCTGGAAGGGAGATTCTGAGCTAGACTAGGTCAGATGCTACCCCTGGACCAATCAAACATGCCATCCCATTGTACAAAATGGCTGCAAAGAACCTTCTACCATAAATGAAGTGAGGACTAAGAAAAAGATGACTGTGAATTGATCGGTCTTCCAAAATGACCCTAATTAGTGATAGGCTGTTCTGTGTTTTATTTTTAATCATAACAGACTTTAATTAGTTCCAAAATATCAACAAATGTGTATTGAATGCCCAAGAGAGTACACTATCAATCTAAGCATTAGTCATGTTTTTAATTGAAAGTAAAATTTAGGATCACAAATTGATGTCAATAGAAAATCTCTAATTTCTGCTTTTATTTGGTGGTTGTGGCTGGGCATCTACACTTTCCATAGCAATTCCATAGTTTCTTGCCATTCCACATGTCTTAAATTATTTCTACTTCTATTTTGAGGTGCTTATCCCATATGTAATAACAAAGAAATGTTATTTTCTAGAAATGGGTCTTCTCAAACTTTCTAGTGCATCAGAATCACCTGGAGTGTTTGTTAAGTCTCAGTCTCACACCCAGAACGTCTGATTCAGTAAGTTTGGAGTTGGGTCCCAAGAATTCCTTCAAGGAATTTCCTCAGGAAAAAAAAAAAAAAAACTTACAAGATATAATATAAGCCCCAAGTCCATACAAGGCAATGTTTTTCCAATAGTGGGTTGTGATATATTAGTGAGAGGGGAAATCAATTTAGTAGGGTATATCCATCTTTGGGGGGGATGGAATAGGATGAAATATATCTTATATGCAAAGTAATTATACTGTGAAACTTTTGTTTCACAAGAGAGGTCCTAGCCATAAAAATGTATAATAAACTGCATTAAATCATTTTTAGAAGTGGGTAAGATATAAATGATAACAAAACTTCATTATCTTAGAATGGGGCTTTAGGGTACTTTCATACAAAAGTATAATGGAGAAGCAACCTATCCTGTAGCCAACATAGAAGTAAGTGATCCAGCAGAGGAGACACGGGAGAGCCTTGTTAATTGATAAGATTCTCCATCTTTGGAGTGTTTCAAAAGCCATAGCACTTTTATGCTGGATGGAACATCCAGAATCAAATATTACAGTGACTTTTATTAATCTATGCTTCTAGACTTTTCGGAGTACCTTAAGGTTTCAGTGGCTGCTGAGAATTGCTAATAAAGGCCAAGAGAGTGAGGCTCTTGATCTCAAATCCTACTTCAATTGAGCTATCAAATGGGTCCTGGTTAAGTGTGTTTATTGAAAGATTTCTATATTCCTAGCACTGTTCTAAGCACTGTCCTTCTTCATAACTATCCGATGAGGATGGTAATATAATCATGCCCTCTTTCAGTTGAAGAAACTGAAGCATGGCAAGTTTAACTTGCCCAAGTTTCCAGATTGTGTTCTTAATCATTACACCATAGCTACCTCTCATAGCATAACTCCCCCAGAGCACAAACAAATAAAAATAGTGAAGGGTTATTTCTGCCAAGTGACTATCCAGCGAGGGCTACATTTGTCACCCACACCTTTGCAGTTAAATAAAATAATGTGATTAGTTCCTGCGGTAGCTTGAATAATGGTCCCCAAAGTTACCTACTTGTTAGTCTGTGGAACCTGTGAATGTTAATTTTGTGTGGCAAAAGGGACTTTGCAGATGGAAGAAAATTAAAGACCTTAAAAAGGGGGGAGGGCAAAAAAAATCTATTTTTAAAAGATTTTGACCTAATTCAACCACCTAATTTAAGAAGGAGACTTTTATATCCCAGTGAAGTAAAATACTGGAACTAGGCTACAGGAAATCCAGAGCAAGAACTGGGACCTACAGTTCCTTCAATGCTGTTCCCGCTAAATGAGGATTCAGCCAAGACCTTGCCCATTGAAAATATACTTTGACAACTACATGTCCTGGTGAGCAACATAATACCATGAGTATAAATTTCCTCTACGGATCGAGCTATACTGGAGATCCGTTGAGGGGATCAGCAAAACATCCTGGTGGGTACCCTTACTGTACTCATCTGATGCAGGGGGAAAGTGAAGTACAACAAGGATAACAGTTTTCCCTGTGTTACTTCTTTAGGAGGAAGCACATGCAGGCTTTCCACCCACTCAGGACAGTATTTATCCCTTGCAACGCATCCACTGATATTTCACTTGCCAGGTACTCCATTGTCATGTTACTTTGCATTTGGAACATTCCTACCTCAGAGGCAGCTTTCCCATTTACATGTAATTTATCTAAGTTTAAGGCACACTCTTACACCTTTGGAAAGAAACTCTGTGTGCCTTGAGTGTTTAAGTGGAAGAACTAATAATGTTACGACTTCTCTTTAGCAGGCGGCTAAAATATGTTAAGGAGAAATGTCAAAGTGTGATCTCAAAGTCAGGCTTCACTCGACTCTGTGTATGAAATAAAAATATCACTTTTATTAAAGCCCAAATTATGACAATTTCATCCCTTCCCTGCCCACCAGGGATTAGCCACCTATAGTCCAATTATTTCATAGAGTCCCCAGAACACTGACATGTGTTCAGAATAAAATCGACTCACACCGTTTTATTCTCATCAGGGAGTCACTGCCTATCCTACCACAGTTCCCCTTGGAACACCAACGGTCCTACTGATTTCAGTGCAGCCGACCCCTGAGATATTGGTCTGATTCTCAGCTCTGGACAAAGATGAAGGGAACATCATTCACTTATATGCGCCCTCCAACTGCACTCTGAATGCTATCGCCTAAGTCTGAAAGTGTGATTACTCATAACACAGTCTATGAAAGGTCTCTTGCAAATAGTCTGCTGCTGATCTTCAGCCTCTAATTTCCTCTCCGTGGCTGTACACACCAGTAAAGGAAACATGATTACTTCTACAAGGGCCACCAGCAGTCTTCAGACGTAGAGCGTGCTGTCTCCATGCTAAGGAACCTGTCTCTGTAGGAGTCATTATTTCCAGAGATGCAATGCAACTCTTTTTGCCCCATAAAATAACCTTTGTTACCTAATGGAACAGTCGAACTCCTTAGAGATACAATTGACTAGGTATATCCACTTCGGGGGAGCTTGGCTTCTTCATATTCTCATAATAGAAAGTCTGGTTGGTAGTTTTCCCAGAACACAAGAACACTCTGCCCCAAAAGGGATTTCGTGGAGTTTTGAAGAAAACTTTAAGATGACATTTTCTCCCCAAGTTCTACCCAGCAGAGTTTTAAAAATTCTGAGACTGAATTTCATTTGAAGGACTTGGTTGGAGATAATATTAGTGGAATTCTAAGAGATGATCTTACCTTTGACATCTCTGAATCGACGTCATAAATAGCTAGAAATATAATTTCAACTGTACATCTTATATTAATGGAAAAAATTACTGAGAGTAAGATACTGTAAATAATAGAAGTTTTATAGAAAATAATAAAAAGAATTAAAATCACTGACTGGGGGCACCTGGGTGGCTCAGCAGTTCAGCGTCTGCCTTTGGCTCAGGGCATGATCCCGAGATCCGGGATCGAGTTCCACACTGGGCTCCCTCCAAGGAGTCTGCTTCTCCCTCTGCCTGTGTCTCTGCCTCTCTGTCTGTGTCTCTCATGAATAAATAAAATATTTAAAAAAATAAAATAAAATCACTGATTTTAAAGAATTAAAACTGATTAAAAGAATATAAAAATTTTCAAGGGTTATAGCTGAAGAATATCTTTATTTGACTACTTCCACTTTATATTTTAAAATCCTAATAACATTTTGGGAGTTTACCTCTTTATTTGCCTTTTGAGCCAATTTATAAGACAAAGAGATCAATTTACTTTCTAGTTATACCTCATTTTTGCCTGAAGCTGGTATTACCCAGCAGGATCAGTATTTTATTCACAAAAGTAGTTTTAATTGACATTTAACTAATTCCAAAGAATTGAATTCACCCTTGAAGAATAAAAATGTATCACTAATAAGTACACAGGACAAAACATTTCAATGTACAATGGCATCTCCAAAAGAAAAGTAAAACTTACTTTAAACAATGTGGTAATTGCATGGCTTCCTAGAGTTATTAATTTGGGGAATTAACAGATGTTTTCTTTAATAATATGGCTAGATGTTTAAAAACTCATTCAAGCAGGGATCATAATAAAGCATTGCATGAATGCCTTAAATAGTTTATCTCTAAACGTATAAATACTACTGTGCCATTCTTTTGATGTCGGACCAACAAATTGCACTTGTGTCCTGGTCCACTGATGTAAATTCCTCTCATTCTTTCTCATCTATAATACCCCGACTGTTTGGGGACCCCTGGGTGGCTCAGCGGTTTAGTGCCTGCCTTTGGCCCAGGGCGTGATCCTGGAGTCCCAGGATCCAGTCCCACATCAGGCTCCCCGCATGGAGCCTGCTTCTCCCTCTGCCTCTGCTCTCTCTCTCTTTCTCTCTCTCTCTGTGTGTGTGTGTGTCTCTCTCATGAAGAAATAAATACAATCTTAAAAAAAAAAAAAATACCCTGACTGCAAATTCCCAGCTTCCATTTCTTCAATGGGGAGTAAATCTTCAAGAAAGTTGCTCATCAATGTAAGAAAAAAATTACTTCTATATTTTTCCTATTTTGAATTATTTTACTGCCATACCTAATTCGCAGCAACTTACTTGAATTTTTTTCAAAAAGATACAGGCACACATATAAGAGATCATATGGTATTTGTCTGACTTATTTTACTTAGCATAGTACCTCCGAGGCCCAATCATTCTGGCAAGATTTTATTCCTTTTTACTCTTTATAATGGAATAATATTCCATTATATTTATGTGGGATATTATGTATAATATAACATATGCCATATGTGTGTGTTTATCACACACGTGTGATATATATCATAACTTATTTACCCATTCATCTATCAGTGGACACTTACATTGTTTCCATGTCTTGGCATTTGTAAATAATGGTGCAGTGAAAATAGGGGTACCTTGTGTCTTTTTGAATTCGTGTTTTTGCTTTCTCCAGATAATTACTCAGAGGTAGATTTGCTGGATTATATTTTAGTTCTATTTGTAATTTTTTGAGGAGCCTCCACAACACTGTTTCACAACAAAGAATTATCCAATCCCAAGTGTCCAAAATGCTGGGGTTGAAAAAGCCTTATGAAGAAGAAATATTTTAACATGAATAAAAAAGATGCCTTAGAAATAAAAATGAGGGAGTTTGGAGTGAAAGTGGATGAGTTAATTTTATAAAATCACCTAAACATATTTTTAAAAATACTAATGCTCAGGCCACTCTCAATGGAGTGGGACTCTGGGAGTGAGGTTAGGGTCCAGAATCAGCATTTTTTAAATGTTTCCCAAGTGATTCCAGTGGCATTGCCAGTTGAAAACTGCTGGCTTAGATGAAACCACGAATAGGTAGAAGGAGGTATGAAATTGGACCATGAATATGTGTTCCCCAGAAGCAGAAAAGTGCTAAAGACCACAGTGAATTTCACATTAAACTTGCTGTCTGGTGAGAAGTCGTTCTACATCACCTTCTGGAAAGAAATTTCAAGGGGCAATGGAGGTATGCAGCATGGTGCTGCCCCAGCTTTTCTCATTCATGGCTCTGTTTGGGTCAGAAGTATGACTGTTCATAGCAAGAAGTTGTTTTGTGATTTTTTTTTCTTTTATAGGTCAGGATTTTAAGGTGGGTTGGGATAAAGATTTTTGAGTAATTCATTTAAACACAGAATATCAATACTTTAGTAAAAGAAGATTAGAGAAGTATATGGAAGACCTCTATCTTAGCTCAGGCTGTTATAACAAAATACTATATACACTAGGTGGTATATAAATAACAGAAATGTAGTTTTTGGAGGCTAGAAGTCCAACATCAGGGTGCCAGCAAGTCCCTCTAACAAACTCGTATAATGAAGAGCAAAGCAGAAGAAGCAAGTTCTCTAGAAACTCTTGTAAGGGTACTAATCTCACTCACGAAGGCATCATCCTTGTCACCTCCCAAAGATCCCTTACCCTAGTACCATCATATTTGGGGTAAGATTTCAACATACGGATTTTGGAAGGACACAAACTTTCAGTCTATGACAACCTCAAAGGCCTATGAAGAAGAGCATATAACATAACAAAGGAAGTAGCAGGGAATTGAGGAGGAGTGAGGCTAGAATGGCAATCTCTGAATAAGAGACAAGTTGGTGGGCTTTCTACGGAGGAAGGGCCTCGCCTTTAAGGTAGAGGAGGTGGGAAGAAGGCCTCAATGTTTCAAAGGAAAAATAATGACATTACTTAGAAGAATAGCGTCAGCAGTGAGTGCTAAGGACTTTCAAGGAACAGAAAATTTCAAATTTTTTTTGTACGTTTTTGAAAAGAACTTCTTTAATTTTACATGATATGTTTAGCAAGAATTATTTCAGAATAATCGATAACAGAAAAACACAGTTCTTTAAATCCTTGTTAGTCAATGAGTGGTCTGTGGACCAGCAGCATCAGTATCACCTGGGAACTTGCTAGAAATGCATAATCCGAGATTTCAACCCAGATCTACAGGTATATTGTATGCACATTAAAATTTGAGAAGTACTGCTTTGAATTATGGAGTAGATGTACATTAAAACAAAATGAATTTTGAAAAGCCTTTATTTTATATTCCAATTCCTGCTTAGCCTGAAAACAATTTTAAAAGATTATTTTACCTAATAGATACCTTTTCCAACAAAAATGCATAAAGAATATTTTTAAACTCTATCATATCTCTTTCTGTAAATTTCAGTGTAAAAATAAGGTTTGTTAAAAAGAAGCCAATGGAAAATAAGACTCTTGAAGAAAAAGAAAAACATATCCGTCTTTCTCATCTGTAAAGCCTAAATGATTAGATGCCTTCCTCTGAGTTAATATGATAAGAGCTGGTATTGTTATACAATGGAATTTATCAAGATAATAATTTTGTTGAAACTCAGATTTTAGAAGTACTTTATATAATCAACGATTATATGTACTGTATTTAATGGGATTTGTTTGATACAAGCATGCTCTGCAATAGCTTATACTTTGCATGGAATCATAGTCTTATAAATGACCTAAAATAATTCACATTCAATTCTGCAATTTCTTCCTCTGTGTCTATGGAATTAGGTTTTGATTATCAGTGTCAGTTAAAATATGTTTCTCAGAATTGAATCAAGCACCAGATCCATAAGCGATGATCACTTTCTATGGTCTGGAGCCCATAGCCCAAAGAGTCCTGTTAGCTTTGTTATTATTATGTCTGTATTAATATTGTTTAATGTCATTTGTTTAAAACTATGGTTAATAAAACTATCAGAACACTCTTCCATAAATTTTTGCTAAGAAAGTTCTCTACCAAGCTAGGCTCCTACAGTTAACTTTGTAAAAACATAACCGCTCACTGCATTACCAGTAGCTTGGGTTTAGGATTAGCTTGTTAGTATTTGTCAGGATAAATTTGCATCTTGATTCTGTTACTTCTCATATCAGCTATCCTTCCGTGTTTGGCGTCATCTATAAATTTTATGCATTTCTTATTTCCTTATTTAATTAACTGACCAAAGTGTTCAAATCTGAAGAAGTGCTCTGCTCACGTCAAGATATCCTTGGTGTCTTCTGTACTAATAATAGCAACTATATTAAAATTAAATTAGTTTAGAAGAAGGTTCTGTGTGATCTATGCAGGCTTCTTCTATTTAGTTTGTTACTTGCTGAATACAAAGATGCTAATTTATAAGCAACCAGAAAAATATAGTTCTACTATACCATTTAAAATGATATACCATTTTAAATTCCATTTAAAATGGAATAATACTCATTAGGATTTCAAAATGCAGAAATACTTTAATGCATTTAGTCAGACAACAACTCATTCCAAGTATTAGCATCTATTGTTTAAATAGAGTAAAAGGCTGCATCACAAGAGGGAGAAGTGTGGGCGAGTATGGATACTGCGGGAGTCATAACAATGTCTTACCTTATGCTCCTGTTAAATCTCAATCATGACATCATTTTACTGTAAGATTTTTTTATTTAATTAACTTCTGATTTTATAAATTATAGTTTTATTACTTCTGGAGAAAATGATAAAAGCCTCTAAAGATTATTGAATGTATTTAAAATAACAAGCCTGCCTGGGTCAAATCCAATAATTAATATTTCCCTAATGAAAATAAAATGAAGATTTCTTATTGTTAAACAGTATTATATGCTATCTTCACTTATTAATATTGCTTCACCTCTCCAATGTACCTTTTATTCAAAGATATAAAAGTCGTTATAATTTGATCTCTATTTCATTGATGGACAAACTGGGATATCAGAGGTGTAATGACTTTCCTTGAATTGTGTGTCCCATTAATGATAAAGATAGTTTTATTATAATCTATGACCTCTGATATCAAATAGCTAACTCCATTCTTTACCAAATTGCTGACGGCCCCTGAAAGTGTTTCTAGCTGGAAAATCCATAGGTTCCGGGACCAGTTCTGTATTTTTTTTTTTCCTATCATATCTTTAGAATTCTAGCATTAAGTGCCTGGAATGTAGTAGAGATTCAATAAATATTTGTTGGATGAATGTACCCATGAAGTTTAATATATATGACTCTTCCATTTAAGAAATGACTCGTATTGCAAAGTCCAAAGGCATAAACTTTATCTATTCCTTCAACTTGACCCTTTTTATATCTTCTGATGAGCACTCACATAAACCCTCTGCTGCATTTGTGCTAGTCTCAGTATATACAACTCTCAGCTTTTCACACACAAACACATGCTTTGCTCAGTCTTATCCACAGGAAATTGCTCATGCTTGAATTGTCCACCCCAAATGAATTCCTTTTTACCATCAAACAAATCTACATAGAGAAACAAAATGACTATGAAAAATGTGCATTATGCAATTAGATGCCCGAGGTCAGATCTAGCTCTTTGATTTACTGTCTATGTAACATTAAATATGATATTTTACCTTTATGTCATATTTCTCCATCTGTATGTTGAAGATTATGATAGTGTTTACCTCGTAAGGTGTTATAAAAATTAAGTGACCAAATACTTAACAAAGTAAACTTTATTGCATTTTCTACTATATGTAAGACCTTGTTTTTATATTCCCTGTGCTGTTCAACTTCCTTGCCAGCTTCCTCCTTCATCTCCTCTATAACCTACCCCGCTTTCTTCTAGACTGATAAGATTATCGATATTTCCCCAGTTGCCAAATCTAATGACCTTTCTCAGACTTGCTCTTGTTTACCTCATATACAATTTTAAAGACCCCACTGACGTTGTGAAAGCTTCCTCCCCTAACTTCATACTTTGCTGTAGGATCTCTTTCTACTCCTCGAGACTATATTTCTATTTTCAAGGCTTCTATTTCTATTCTCTTCAAGATTCTTACCTTTTTGTGGCCCTTAGTATACAGACATTTGGTCACAAAAACAAAATCAATTTTACTTTTGTTTTCATTATTTATTCTGTCTCATATTTCCTACCATATGTATACGCCTCCTTCCACCCCCAGTGGCATTATCTTTAATCAGGTCATTGGCTGTTTGTATTTGAAAACATCTGTCCAATAGCTTCTCATCCTACAGACCTCACACACAGACATGATCTATCTAAATCATATGTTCTAATTGTGTGTCCTTCTCTTGATCACAGATTTTCAGTTCTTTCCAGTTGCTATCCAGCCTCTACTGTATTTGATCTATTCACCTTGTTATGGACTGAATTATATCCCTCCCAAATTCATATATTGAAGCCCTAACTCCCAGTATCTGGGAATATGAATGTATTTAGAGATATGTCTTTCAAAGAGGTGAAAATTAAGATGAGGTCATTAGGGTTGAGCTCTAATTTGATAGAACTGATGGTCTTATAAGAAAAGGGCTCTCAAAGAGACACCATGGATGCATTTGCACAGAAGAAAGATCATATGAAGATACAGTGAGAAGGTGGCCATGGACAAGCCCAAGAGAGAGGCCTTAGGAGAAACTGAACCTGTTGATGCCTTCCTCTTGGACTGCTAGACCCCAGAACTGTGAGAAAACATTGTTTAAATGACCCAATCTATGGTATCTGTTATGGCAGCCCTAGCAGACTAATACACATCTCTTATGTTCATCATTCATGTTAAGTCCCATGCTTTAACCTAAACTAGTTACTATTTCCCATTCTGTGATTTGAATCACACCATTTGCCCATTCTCAAATGCTATGACTCTCTTCCTATCAATTAGCAATTATAAAAAGCGCTTCATTGTGGAACATTTCCCAAATCTGTCTGGAGTGTGACTTCCCAGAGCACTTTGCTTCACCCTCCTTTATGGCACATGTTGCTTTATACCTTAGGATAGCTTATAGCTGATCATGTGCATATTGATGACCCTAGCTTGGAGGTTGATATCCCTGTTCACAGAATCCACGTCCAGCAAGATGTATGTGTACGTGTCGTCCTCTGTACTTAGCATACCAACTTGATGAGCAAAGCATTGCTCAGTGTAATGAAATAACTACTTGTTCAGGTTCCCAGAGTCTCATATGTATAATCCCATCAATATTGTAAGCTCCAGAAAGCATCTGTGTTCTTTTCCTAACCCCATAGCAGAAGTGATTCCCTCTTGGCTCTTCAGGCAGGCGCTCAGGTTTGCTTATACAGGCATGCCCATCACTAGAGGAGGAGAGCATGCTCCAAATGTGTGCAAAATACTGATCTTCACTCTATAGTACAGATAGCACTTTGCAGAGTTAGGGAGAAACTCAGATTGATGTAAGACAAAGGGACAGAGGTATACCCTTCCTATGTAATCACCGACCCAATGAGGAAACTAATTTTCTTCATAAAACTTAGGGTCCTTCCACAGTTCTAGATGCTCAATGTTCTTAGTTAGAGTTGAAAACTCCTTTTTAAATTACAGCCTTTTCTTCCTTTTTATTGACTCAATTTTATTAATTTATTCAGATATTCATCCAGGAGTATTGAGCATCTTCCCTGTGTTACTGTGTTTGATTATGAAAGATACTACTGATTATTAATTAAAAGATCTAGCCACCTGTGTGGCTCAGTCAGTTAAGTGTCTGACTCTTGGTTTTGGCTCAGGTCAAGATCTCAGAGTCATGGGATTGAGCCCCATGTCAAGCCCTATGCTCAGAGATGCTCTCTCTCTCCCTCTACTCTCTTGCTGTTCTCTCTCTCAAATAGATAAATGAAATCTTTAAAGTAAAATAAAATAAAATAAAATATATAACAGCTACTGAGTATTTATTATGTGCCAGTCACCATGATACATGCATTTTGTGTTGCATGATTTCTTTATATCTTTACAAAACCTAAGAGATACACACTATAATTTTTTAGTAGAAAAGAAAAAAAAAAGCTTAGAGAGGTTACATAACTTTGCCATATTTGCTCAGCCAGAAATTAGTGAAATCGGAGCATGAATCATGGTCTCTGACGTCTGGGCCCAAACTCTTAACAACTCCGTGTACATAGTTTGCTTTCTTAGAAATCTTATTATCGGGATCCCTGGGTGGCACAGTGGTTTGGCGCCTGCCTTTGGCCCAGGGCGTGATCCTGGAGACCTGGGATCGAATCCCACGTCGGGCTCCCGGTGCATGGAGCCTGCTTCTCCCTCTGCCTATGTCTCTGCCTCTCTCTCTCTCTCTCTCTCTCTGTATGACTATCACAAATAAATTTAAAAAAATTAAAAAAAAAGAAATCTTATTATCTAGTTGGTAATGAGAGGACTCAGAGATTTCTAAATACCTGGGTTAAATGAAAGTAGTATTTGTAAGCTGAGTTCCATAGAATAGAGAAAGGTAGAAGTGAATCATTCTAACAGGCAACAGAAGGAAGTCATGGGAGTCCTTCATCAAGAGGGCAGTGAGCATGGAAGATGAGTGGGACTTCCATAGGCAGAGGGCATCTGTGACTCAAGCAAGGTAAGAGAGATGTGACCGAGTGGACAGGACCGGGCACAGAGCTGGGTGATGCTACCCGAGTGGGTTAGAGAAGGTTGGGATTACAAAGGACCTTAGTGACTATGCTAGAGGAATTTGAACATTTCTGGGAAAGTTAGTAGGGAACTACTTCCCCCACTAAATCAGCTTTTTATGGATATGATAGAATGACAGCTTTAAAGATGGCTGAAACACAGGCCTTCAAAAATTTTTTTGTAATCAAAACATGGTGCCTTGAGAACCAATTCTGTGATGCTTAAGGCCAATTCAGTCTTTGAAGTTCAAATGAGCATGAATGCAATTAGCTGTTTGCTTCTTTAAAATGAGGATAGATCTGTCTAATGTAGCTTGTAATTTGCCAATTGTTTGTAAATCATGTTCTCCTGAAAATCACTGAAGTTATACAAAGGGAAGGTCCTTTCAGCATGTTCAACCCACATACTGACAGACACTGTTTTCCAAAATATTATTTTATTTTTTAAAATTTACAACATAATACAAAGGCATGAAACTCTTCAATCGAATTAAATGTTATTTAAATGCTTTAGGAATAATTCTGTTAAGGCATCTACACATAGTATTATCTGTTCCATACACCACGTTTCTTCCCACATGTAGTCACAATCTTTCCTATATCAGATTTTGCATATCAATTTGAACTGCTTATTAGTTCAACCTTTTATAGAAGGTAAAATGTTAAATGAAAAACTTGAATTTGTGAATTAAAGTTTGCCTTCCTCAAAATTTTTTGCTTCTTTATGCAAATGGATGAGTTTGTTGATGATTCATTGCACTTTCCATTCAAAAGCATTTTACTTAGTGCCATTAGATTGCTGTAAAAAAATAAGAGGCTAGAAAAATTAATACCATATCTCTCTCAGATTTGATGATGGGACATGTAGGTAAAATCTGAATCTCAGCCTTCAAGGTCAAAAAGGGATTTCTTGCCTGATTCAATTACTGCTCAATTTGATAGCAATAAAGGAGTTAAGAGCATCTCCTATAATTTGGCTAGACTTTCATTATAAAAATAGAACACATTAACAGGAAACCATTAAACACAATTTACGTGTGAATAGCCCCCTCAGTGGAAGCTTTGTTTCTGCCATTTACAGGATAAAGTAAAGGTAACTGTTTCACATCAATTACCAGTCACTGCAGACAACATACTTTTATTAACTCTGTGGTAAAAGCATTCATATTTATATTTCAAGAATGACACAAATCCATTCTTTCCAGAATTAATCCACATCCCGCACAATTACTGCCCTGACATTTATTGGAGTAATAAATTGGCTTTAGTGTTTGTTGGCTTTTCCCCTCCTTTGACCATCCTATTTTGCTGTATTGTATAATGTGCCTTCATTTTTTAACTGACTAGAGGGAAAATGGTTTCAATTTCACATTAGTGAATGTGGCCCATTTATTTTAATTTCCTTGGTACCCTTAAGAGAAAAAAAAAAAAAAGTATCTGTATTCAGAGTTTCAATTCAGAACAGTAGCTATAAATGCAAAATGCAAACTAGCTTTGCAGTTTAAAGCTTCTATTTATTATCAAAGTTTTAGGTTATGTTCCTTGGATCCGTAACTGCTGAGATGAAATGGCTGTAGCTGTGTGCAATGAAGAGATCCAGGTTCAAGTCTGGACTCTGCTTCTCTCTCTTCCTCTCTGAAACCACAGGGCCCTGGTAGTTCTGTTAACTTCTCCAGATCTTATCTCCTCATCTGTAAATTTTGGATTCTGATGTCTCCTTTCACAATTATCATAAGGGTGAAATAAATATATATATATATATACTGAAGCTCATACTGTTCCAGACACTGGTCTAAGCACAAATTACCTCAGCGAACAAAACCTACAAAAGTTCTTTTCCCCTGGGACTTCTATTTTGTCATATAAGAAAAACTGCAATTTTATGGTATAGAGTAGGTTCTAATGATTTCCAGACCTTTTCAAACTATGACTATAAAGTGAGGTGGCATTTCCTTTAAATGCCAAATTTTGATAGATGTCAGACAAGAGCTTCTCTTCAAAGCATCCTTCAGTGCTTCTCTGAGTCCCCAAGGACCCATCTGGTATAAACTAAGGGAACTTGTTCAAGTTCTCCCCTTAGGTTATTATGACAGTTAGCTTGTGCTGCTGAGCTTGTGCTTGGCACAGCCCTGTACACCCATGGTCCTCCCACCACTTCCCTCCCTTACCTATACCCCAGCCTCAGGCAATACCAGGTCCTCATCACCCTACTGCCCAGTAAACAGAAAAAGAATTTACCCCAACTCCATTCTTGATGAGGCCCATTTCTCTAGTTGTTACTTTCAGTCCCTTAATTTCATCTCTCTCTCTCTCTTTCTCTCTCTCCTCTCTCTCCTGTCTGTCTCAGTTTGAATGTCTGGGAAATCTCATGGGTTTCAGAGAAAATACCTTTTCCTACTCAAAGGCCACATGCCCTTATCCTCAGCTTCTCTCAGAGTAATTAGCAGAATGTAACAAAGCATCCTCCAATCATTCATTCTTGACAAACACTACTAGGTGTCTATTGTCTAGTCCACCTCCTCTTTACCATTTCTCCTCCAGTGAAGGAGTTCTCCAGTCCTTCCCACAATCCTTACCTTAGCTTCTTAGCTTTGGAGTCAGCTACTTAAAGATTGCAATTCTTTCTTCATCATCACAGTTTCAAAGAAACTGGGGTCAAAGTTTGATCATAGCTCAGCTCTAAGATAAGAGCAACAGATGGTCTACTCCCTTGTACAGATCTTTGTAATGTTCAATAATTTTTTTTTATAATGAGCTTGGAATTGTAGATATCATTTTCAAGGGATGTAGTAGAGATGCTAGATTTGGATATAACAATTAACAATTAAACAAGGGCTCTTCTTCAGTCTTTTGAGGATGTTTGATATGTTGTTGTAGAGGAGAAAACAATTTCCCATCGCCTTTCTGAGCTCTTATTTGAAACCCTTGTAATAAAAGACAAAGTAATAAGAGAAAAACAAACAAGTTGATTAATAAGTATACATGAATACATGGAAAATACCCAGAGAAAAAAATGAGTAATTGTTTTGGTGGCTTAGAATTCCACTTTATACAGCATCTTCAACAAAGAAAGGTAAACCTGTAGAAAAATGACAGGACAAAGCAAAGTAGTTTCTGCTTCAAAGAGCAAAGATAAGGCTAATTAGTACAGTTTGTTATATAGATTCCTCTGGTTCTTTCTCCAAGCTGATAGGGTCTAAAGTTTTCTCTGAGGACTAATTTTTGTCTTTCTTGGTAGAAAGGAGACAAAAGACACCTGCTTTGAGGTGTAAATGTATATATAGCTTTTTTTTTAGGCAAATGGAAGAAGGAGAAAGCTATTTTTTTGTATCTACTTTTTCTCAATTACTTTTAATTCAAAATAAACCATAACCCAAAGTGACATATTTGGGGGTAGCACAATCTGCTATGATAAATTACCAAATAGAGCACAAAAGTTTAGATTAGATCAGTAAAAGTGAACCAGATAGTGAGGAGGGAAAGCAGGTGCTGTATTGATCTTTATATATGGGGAATAAATGCATCAAAATTGTTGTCTTCAAATATAAAGGACAACTTTTGCAAAAATATGAGAGGATACTAAATTCAGAAATGAGAATAACTTTAAGTTGTGATACACGTGACAGGTGAAGTCTTTCAAATAACTCCTCCAGATTTTCCACAAAGCAATGCATATTGAATGAGTCCAATTCTTGGTTAAAGGTATTTGGGGAGGATAACAACAGGCACTTCAAATTTTGAGTGTTCTTGACTAAACTCTTTATTTCCAGCAGTCCTTGCCCTGTGAGTATTTCATTGTGAAGAATTTGAAACTTTCTAATGCTGCATGATTTACAGATACCTCTTTTCCCCTCAAAATAACAACACAGTTGAATTTAAGAGCAATATGCTCAAAATTGGCCAAAATCATCTTTTATAATATTAAGATAATAGTATTTTAGTAACCCAGAAGCAATTATATCAGTGAGTGAATTTATGTTTAGGAATATCAATTCAATGCAATGATGTAAACTTTGAATTAGCTACAAGGTCATCTAGCAATTGTTTAGTATTATTGGTAATTGAACAGCATTTAAAATTCCACAATAAAAGAATTCAAGACTATGTGATGCCTCAAATACATTCTATAAGGCAGAGGAATCATAGTACCTCATCTTCGATGAGTGTTTTCTAAAGATATGGTTGATACTGCCACATGTTTTAGGCAAAGTGAAACTATTGAAGATCTTAAATATTGAAAAATTAACAAGATAGTTAACAGTGCTTCTCAAAGTTTAAAGCAACTCAAGCCCCATGGGAAATATAAAAATAAATAAATAAAAATAGCATTGAAACATCTTAGAATAGGTAATCCAGGGGTGCCTGGGCGGCTCAGTTGATTTAGCATCCAGCTCTTGATTTTAGCTCAGGTTATGATCTCGGGTTCATGACTTCTAGAACTGTGTCAGGCTCTGCACTCAACGGGGAGTCTGCTTCCCCCTTCTCCCTGCCCCTCTGCACTTCCCCTTACACATGTGACAGCAGGATCTCTCTCTCTCTCTCTCTCTCTAATAAATATTTTTTTTTAAAAATAAGTAAGCCACATTGTTCAACATAAATGTATAAACATATGATTTATTATTTTTTGTGCTACATAATAAACACCAAACTTACTAACATACTAAACTTTGTATTATATCATCCCAACCTACCTTTTCAGATTTTCCGTTTTAAGTTTAAGTTACATCTGGCAAACTTGTCCTTGAGCCCATCTGTATCATTTCTCCCTTTCTACCATCTGTCAACATTCCATTTACTGTTCAAGGCCTTATTTGTAGGTTACCACTTTAAGAAGAAATAATCACATACCCCTCACCTGATACACTTGATGCATACTTTTATTAAATACTAATTGCTGTCTTTCCATATGATTGCATTTCACTCTTTACCTTCACTCCTGAAATCGTTAGTTTCCAGAGGAGAGAGACCAACCATGCTTTATCCCTCTCTTTAATCTCTTAATGTCATAAAAGATACAGCTTTTGGAGCCAGACCGACAAGGTAGGATTTTGAATCCTAGTTCACGAGTGTTACACCCCAGAGCAAGACCCTCTATTTGCTCATTTATAAAATGAAGGTATTAGCTTACCTCTTAAGCTTATTATGGCAATCAAGTGAGATACCACATGAAGCACTTGGCATAGTACGTAACCCTGAGTAGAGGCTTCATAAATGGCGATCACTGTTCTTGAGGCAAAGGTAGTAGAAAATAATTCATTTCCAAGTCTATCAGAGAGGTGGTGAAAGCGAAAATGGTAAGTAATAGGGACAGGGCTGGCGGACAAACTGAGTAGCTGAAGAGAATTTCCACCAACTCACATATTTGAGTTGTGAGTTGAACTCACATACTTCTCACAAAGAAAAGAGCATAGTCTTATCCTATGTCTTAGAGTGGCAGTTTTATTGTTCTAAACTACATGTTTGCTCTTTATTTCTGTAGTTCTTAAGATGAAAATATGTTAAGCCATTATTTTAATTTTTGGCCATCAGTTTAGAAATCACACATTATATTCTTACAGAATCTATTATCTAATTATAGGCTATATATAAAAAATATTTGAATATCTAATCATAAATTCAATGTAATCTCTTTGTGTCTTGGATTCAAGGATGCTCCTTTTCTTTGGGTATAGAGAGAGCACCTCTTACATGAGAGTTTTACTACTCATTTCAGGGAAAAATCAGAAAATCCTTTCTGTACATGTCATCTCTCAAATTCCTCCAGCTTAAAAAATTCAATGAGCCAAATTGCCCGATTTGGGAGTAGTGTGTACTGAACCCTGTCATCTGCTACCCTATTGTTAGGGGCCTTGAAACTATACTAATTATTGAAGGATGAATTTAGTTGAATAGATGAATAGATCATGGGCTCAGAGTGTTAAGACATTATTTAGCTTGTTTTTCCACTCTTCTTTCTGCTAATGTTGGGTCTAGAGCTGTTTTGTTGTATTTGTTGAAAAGCTGTTTATTCTTCATTGTTGTCTAGGACTTTAACAGAAGACTATGGTTGCTCCATGAACATTTTATTCAAAGTCAGGTTTATGATGCAAATATGTATATTTAATCTCTGGAACATGTATCATTTCTTTGACAGCCTGCCAAAGTATTCTAGTTGGTTGAGAACCATACATATGAGTCGTATCTTTAGCAGAAATCATAAAGATTGGTACAGTTTGTAGTCATTTTAGAATGGGCTTATTTAGAAGGCTCTACGTGATGTCTCAAGCAGTGACAGCAGTTTCTAGATTCATTTAAAAAACATTCTTAAAACAAAATTAAAATTGCCTTTAGAGGACATACACAGAGTTCTCCATTTAAGTCTATGAAACAGTCAAGTGATGCTAATTGGCTTCTGCACTTTTTCTTTTCCTCTGCAACCTCATTTTCAGACCAGGAAATACAGAATTGAATATTATCTTTAATTAAAGTAGCCAAATACTCCTATGTATAATTTAGATCCCATACAATGTGGATTGTGTGTGTGTGTCTATTAAGTTTAATATATTTTTTTAAGGATAGGGCCAAACCAATAAAAATATATATGAATTCATTTTGGAATATAAGAAAGAAAAACTGAAAAATAGTCCTAAATATAAGCAAATATTAGCTAAAAGGATGATGGCCATCATGATGTTTATAGTATCAAAAAAGAAAACTTTCAAATGTCATAAAAATGGAGTGTTAATTAAATCGTATATTCAATAACACCATATATACAAGTAGTAGTAAAAAAAATGTATATTGTTGAAGTTAAGCAAGGAAATGTGTCACCAGTACATCTATATGCTATACAAGTAGTTTACAAAATTATATGTACAGTGTGATACTATTCTGTTGCAGGTAAACACTTCCAAATATACAAATATAACTAGAGATAGGTAGACAGAAAGGCACCATTATCTTCACAGTGAGAATCCCTGGATGGTCAAATTATCTGTGATCGTTTTTCTTTTTACTCATTTAGGTTTTCTACAATGAATATGTATCACTTCCTACTAGGAGAATGGGAAAAGTTAGTTTTCACAAAAAAAAAAAAAAAAAAAAAAACAACTCCATAGGTGCCTGGGTAGCCCAGTCAATTGAGTGTTCTACTCTTTGATTTCTTTCAGGTCATGATCTCAGGGTCCTGGGGTCCAGCCCCAGATTGGTCCTGCTCAGTGGGGAGCCTGCTTGTCTCCCTCTCTCTCTGTTCCTCCCTGCCACCCACTCGTGTGCACTCTCGCTCTCTCTCTAAAATAAATTTTTAAAAAATATTCTTAAAAAAGAAAAACTCCAAAGAGCTTTATTTTCTTTTAGTATTTGATCTAAACTGTTTACATAGTTATGCACTAGTGCAAATGATTGACTGCAACCGTAACAATAACTGGAGAATAGGAAGCATGATAGAAACCAATCGAACAATAAACCTTGATTCTCACTGTAACTCAGCCCTCAGGGTCTTTGTCACTAGATTGTATATGATGAGTTTAACAATGTTCAATGGCTTGCTCCTAAAACTTGAAGTAATAAAGCTTCCAGGTTGGAGACTTCCTGTTACTGAATTTTCTGCTGTAATATATTGTGTTACGGTAGCTTCTGTTCCACTGGTATTTTAATGCACATATCTTCTTGAAATTTTTGTTAAAAAGACAAATATCTTGGATAACATAAGTTTGTAGGTCACACATCCATCCGAACCTGTCATTTACCCAAATTGCAAAGCCATCATGTGTAATTTGTCTCAATTAGCAATTTTATAGTTTGTAATTAACTTTACTGTTAATTGATTCTCTCTGTAATAAATGCTTGAGGAAGTAAAATGAATATGATCTGATTTTTTTTTCTTTTTCTTTTTTTTTTTTTTTTTTGGTCAAAGAGAAAAAATTTAACTCGAGGTTTGAGCAAAGCTGCTTTGCCTTGGAAGGACGAATTTTTTTTCCTGCCAAAAATGACTGCAAGTGATTGATGGGAATTTGTACCAGCTCTTTTTAAAGATTGGAAATTATGTAAATAATTTTAGTATTGTTTTATTTTCTACTTTTTAAATTCTTTTTCTCATTAAAAATGCAATTTTACCTAATTCTTTAAACGTTGATGTCTAGGTCTTGATGTACTACTCTTCCTAAAAGATGTAATTAAATGTGCTTTCATAAAGAAATCTATTACAGTAACAGTTTGAGGAAGCCTGTATAAATTTGTAAAGGATTAATTTTATATTATATCTGAGTCATTCACTAATGCAAATGCTAATTTGAAAGCTTGGCTTGTTGTTGAATGACTGAATATATTTCAGTGAAGCAGTTTGGGTTATGCTCTCTAGCAGAGGAGAAGAACTTTCAGTTTAAAGACCTCGTTATGGTTATGAATATATGGAGGGACGGGTAAAATGCAATTAGAAAACAATACCAGCAAATTAGCATCCATATTCTTACATGAATATTTGGAATTTGAAAGTAATTTTGTATCCTTTAATTGGCACTAAACGCCAAGATTTAGGGGTGTGGTCCATGTTTTTATGTTGTGTAGCAGATTGGAAGACAGAAAAGGATGGAAACGACTTACTCCAGAAAGAGATGAAGCACATGTAGGGAGGAAGACATTCTGCTCTTAGGGTCCCAGACTGGGTCTGCACATTTCACTGATAAAAAGAGGGGGTGAACAGGAGAAAAGCATGCAAAGTTAGTTAATGTAAGTTTTATGTGACACAGGAGCCTTCATGAGGAAATTAAGACCTGCGGAAATGGTTAGCCTGAGCGTTTTTATTCCAGGTTTGATGAAGAGTGAGAAGTGGTGGAAAACCGTGATAGCACAGCAGGTAGGAGGGGCCCCTGGGGGGCTCAGCGATGGAGAGTCTGCCTTTGGCTCAGGGTGTGATCCCCGGGTCCTGGGATCGAGTCCCACGTCGGGCTCCCTGCACAAGGCCTGCTTCTCCCTCTTCCTCTGCCTTTCTCTCTCTCTCTCTCTCTCTGTCTCTCATGAATGAATAAATAACATCTTAAAAAAAAAAACAAAAACAAGACAGAACAGAACAGAAGGTAGGAGCTAAGGGCACTACCCCAGGGGAAGCAGCAAGGCTTGTTCATTCAGATTCCTCTAGGTCTCTTCCAACTTTGGAAATAGTATGTTCCTTTCCTCCGGGTCTAGGGAGGGCACCTCTCCCATGAGGGTCTTCTGACCTGCTTCAGGACCAAGAAGAGGTCAGAGAGGCCTCTCAGCACCTGCCATCTCTATGACCTACCTCGGGGCAGGGGATTTATGGCAATTGAATTCCTTTGGAAGCTCTGCTTTTAGGCAGATAAGTGATTTCAGGAACTCAAATGCCTTCAGTTCAAAATAAAACTGGTGTGAAAGCGGCTTATTTGGACGGGGTGTCATATCCTGATCCCCTTCAAGCTCCATTCCTTTCCCATAACTGACGTTACCGCTGTGTGTATCTCTTTACTCAATCATTGCCCCTCTGTTGTTCTTTTTCCCTTGATTTCTTGCTTTTGATGAACCTCTCTTGGCTCTGGTCTCTGGTAGCTAATGGATTGAGAAGAGTGGGCAGTGGTGACAAGAAACTTAAAACAGGATTGTGTGGGGAGAGGGATACGTGCACACTGTAGGTCCCCAAAAGCAGTGGTCTCTACCTCCCCGTATCTCCGAAGAGGGATTTACAAGGACTGATACTGGTCAGTGATTATGCATTCATGGGTGAAATGGAAAAACAGTAACTGTAATCTCATAATTTTTTTTCATGAAGTTAAATATATTCCATTTAAAAAAACTGTCCTTTATTTTGAGGTTACAAAGCTCTCCCCTTTAGAGTTAAAAATATCCCTTCATTTAATGAAACGATGGTGTTGGTAAAAGAAAGTTTGTTTTGTGTTTTCTGGAGAAAGCAATGCGATAGAAATTCTGTCTTGGTCTTCTAAAAATACCTATGTGTATATTTTAATCTCAACTTGACTATTCTACAGAATACAATAATCTTGGAAGCAATGTAACAGAAACTAAGAGAAGAAAGACAGTTCCTCTCAGCATTCAGGTGAAAATGTGTGCCTGGAAACTGTCAGCCAAGGGGATTCCAGCCTTGTGGGTAAAGCAGATCAGAGAGTAAGTCCTTGCAGAGAAAAGCAGGGGATCGGGGAAGAGAAAGAGAGTGAGAGAGCGAATGGGCTTGAGAGAGACTGAAAGAGAGATTAGGAAAAACAGAGAGATCCAGTGGTCATCGCATGTCTCGTTCCTGATCTCGGAGTCCAGCTCTTCTCTTAATTTTAGTTACCTGAGATAATTTATTCCCTTTTTGCATGCGGTAGTTTGAGTTGGGTTTCAGCCACTTGCAAACAAGAGTGTCCAGATGAAGGAGTTTCTAGAAAGGGCTATTTCTAGGTCCTGGGATGGGTCTTTGGATGTTTTCTTTCAAGAGCAATACCCACAGGCAGATCTGGGAATGAGAATCCCAACCTAGTTGGGTTGGTTGGCACAAGACTGAGGGGGGCCTTCTCTGCTATCTTCCTCTTACTTTTATAGGTTCCATTGCTTGGTGTTCTGCAGATGGCTAGTAGGTGGTGGTGTCGGCCACCTTTGACAAATTTCTGATGCTCCATTTTCTCTCTAGGTTTCTTGATGAATGCTTGGTTGATTTTCAACTTAGAACAGACCTTTTTTGACTGCCAAGCACGCCCTGGCAGTCAGGTGGGCAGCTCCTGTCTCTCCTCAACCCTAATAAAGCATTCTCCCTTTGTTTATTCAGTTTGCTTTACACAGCATTTTGTTCTGGGGCTGAGTTGGAATTTAACATGATTGTCACAGTGACATAAAACAATTTCGAAAATCCCAGAATTGCAAGGTAAGAAGGGAGACATGAACATGTAATTTTTCAAAAGCTATAAATACAGGAGCAAGGAGATTCAGGGCTTGTATGATTTTTAACACATTATTTTCATTTACTTGTCTGAAATCATATGCTGGAAATCCTTTCTTAAAATATGTCTGGACTTCCATTTTTCTGCCTTCCCTTCTAATGACACATAGTTCTCATATTTCTCTTATTTTAAGGTCAATTAAATAATAAATCCTCCTTTATTCAGATTCAAGTAGTATACAATTTGCCATAAGTCAGATAGGAAATTTTTTTGTAAATTTATGTATATTTCTCCTCGTGAAGTAGAAAATGTTTTTTACAGAAAAAACCAATACTGTAAGCATGATTATTAAGGTAGTATCTAATTTTCGAAGTACTTTAAATCTGCATATACAGGCAAACAATCGGTATGCTAATTTTAGAACTTTCAGACTTCTCTTCTGAAGCACCTTTCCTTGATAACAGGCTAGTAATTATATATGCATTGTCATATTAATTAAAATTTAGATTTTTCAGTCATTCTTACTGAGTTTACCTCAAATAGAACTAAATTGCTAGGTTTGCACCAATATAAGTTTACACCACATAAAAATCTTAGAGTTGTTTTCGAAATAGATCCTGATGGTTAGAGGTTTTTAAATTCTTTTCTAAATGACTTAACAGTCTCACATCAGAATGCATCTCTAATGAATGCCATTAAACCAACATTTTTGGCCAGCAGTAGGTTATCTCGCCTCTAGAAGGATAAATTTCCCATTACTAAGATACCATTTATGGAATTGTTTGTAGGGAGATGAGGCATCTTTTAAAAACAGCCAAGAATATGGACCCTGGAGAGTCAGAAAAGAACTCTCTGGAGTGGAAGTCGTGAGGTCAGTTGATGAAACACTGCTGACCACGAGTACTAAGGCAGAGCTAGACACAGGTTGGGGAAATTATGAGTCTAGATTTTCTTCTGGAAGAACATTCATTTGACATATAACATATTATTTGTCCCTGGTACAAAGCATCTCAAGATCTTTTGAATCTGCTAATATATTCCCACTTGCTATTGCACTTCAGAATCTTATAGGACCTGGAAGGGGGCAGAAAGGGATTTCTGGTGCTGCTAGTGGTCTCTTTTATTTATTATTTATTTATTTATTTATTTATTTATTTATTTATTTATTTATTTTTTAGTGGTCTCTTTTAGATCTGAGTGTTGGTGTCACAGGTTTTTCACTTTGTGAAAGTTCATTAGGCTATAATTTAGGATTTGGGCGCTTTTGATGTATATAGTATATTAAATTACAATTTCGCTTAAAAAAGAAAAAAATCTAGAAGGAAGCTCTAGTCAATATGGAGGAATTGCATAAATTACTAGGAGAGGGAGTTATTGATGAATATAGAGGAAAAGGCAAAAAAAAAAAAAAAAAAAAGAATGTAAGAGAGGCAACATGCCGCTGCCCAGTGTGGCTCCCTGCTGCGGCTCACATTTACTGAGCATCTACTGAGTGCCAGGAATCTGCTCCGTGCAATCTATATAACATCTCATTCAGTTATCCCCAAAACTCGGTGAGTTAAGTTTATTATGTTCAATATACAGATGAAAAAATCAAAGGATTCCAGGATCCCAAACCTGGTGTCTGCCAGAGGTGGGAGTCTGCTTGGAGACAGGCTCCTTCTCCCAAGGTCCATAGAAGACTCTTCGGTAAGCTTAGGAGCCCCCTCTTCCCGGGCCTCTATAATGCTGGCATCTGCTTGCTGTTTGCAAGGCTGAGAAATGGGATATGGGTAGAAAGGCATAGACCGAGTGTCGTGAAATCTCGAGGGGATTAATGCCCATTAGTTCCTTTGAGGTGGAGATGCATCACCGCAGCGTGGAGAGGCGCTGCTGTTGAATTCTGAGCCCTCTGCCAACAGCCATCTGCCTGAGCTCTCCCCGGCGGGCCGCCGTCCAGGACGGCTGTGCCGCTGCAGTCTCCGAGTGGCTGGAGCACTGTAATGTCTATGTTAATCGCTGGGAAATAGCAGCAGCAGCAGCCAGACCACTCCAATGGAACAATCCGAATCAGGGTAAGTTTGATTGAGCAAAAAAAGTCATGCTGACTGTGTGATGAAGGGATGAAGGGGCAAAACAGGTAGCAGTGACAGGCCCTGCAGTCAGCTGCTGCGGATCTGATGTGAAGGGCGTGGGAAGAGCCAACTGTCAATAACACCCGGGGTGGGGGGGGTCAGCACCTCTCCCCACACTCCTTGTGTACCACCCATCGCATGTAGAAACTTCGGAAATGAGACACACTCCTGACATCGTAAGTCACAGGTTAGTACACGTGTACTAACTAATGTAGAGACAAGAGAAAACGGGTTTTTACTGCAAACATCCCAACAGGGCAGCAGGGGCTTTCTTTGTTCACCACATGCAGAAGTTCATCACTCCCTGGGTGTTCCTAGCATCCCTGTGATAATGACTCGGACTTGACCGTAGGTAAACTGCCACAGTAGAGCATAGATCATCGGTAAATCAGCAAATATTGTTGAAGTATCCGCGGGGTATGAGGATTGGAGTGTTGGGTATTTGGGGGAATAGAGAGAGATCCCAGGATTCCTGCCAGTAAACGTTAGCCTGTTAAATGAGTACTACTGGTAATGAGCATTACTAGGAGCGCCACGTCTCTCTTTAGGAAAATAGGTTATCTTCTGGGCAGAATTGATTACTTTTTCAGGAATGAGAAAGAGGCTAGGATTGGGAGGACTTGAAGTTTATGGTACATATATAACAACTCACAGAGTTACATTTTCCATACCCACTGAGAAAAATTTGCTGTTTGTACACAAGACAGTCATTTGTATTTGGCCCTCCATAGATCACCGCAGGGTATTTCTGAGAAAAATAAAATAAAACAAAATTTTAGTTATCATTCAGAGCCATGCAAGAATCTGAAGTCTTCTATCACACACTGAAAGGGCTGGTAAAAGTCGGTTTGCCCACCAAAGGATCACCACAAATCAACTCGAAAACACCAATGGCTCTTTGAATCCTTTTATCTGCTTATTGACAACATAAGATCACCACTGTGCTGTCAATCCAGCCGTCATTAAGTAGTTGGCCCTGCAGTGCTGCGATTTGGATTTTGTGGCATCTTTCGCTTAGAAATCTTTAAGAGAGAAAATAAGCACATTTCATTTTCTCAGCATTTGATTGCATAAGACAAACAAATAAAAATTAAATGTCCATCTCCAAATCACGCCCATTGTTTTTCATGAGCCCACACTGTTCTTTCCTCCTCTGGTTCTTCCTGGCCAGTAATACCTCTCCTCATAGTAATATTGGTAACTGCTACTTAGTATAATGCCTCCAGTGGGCCTGGAATTAGAGATGCTTTACCCATATTATTTCAATTTAACTACATTCTCAGTTCTGATTAATAATAAAATTCTGCAGATTTTTCTAGGAATGTAACTTTGAAAAACCTGATTAACAAGCATGTAGGCCAACTTAGGTTTTCCAAATGAGGACACCAATACAGAATCATTAAGTACCTAGTTTATAATCTTTTGATTTAGTGTTATGAAAGTATGACTTCTACATGACTCAAAAAGCATAACCAAAAACACAAAGCATATACAAGAAAATTCAGATACTCTGTCCAATGAAGGCTATTATACACAAAGCTAAAATAAAGATGGCAGTTCAAGATGGCAAAAAATGTATTCAGCATTTAAAAGGGGCAAAGGGGGTTGTTATCTAGAATATACTAGGAACTCCTTCAAATCAACGATGTCAATGACTCCAAGAGAAAAAGGGCAAAGTATTTAGAAAAGGAAAGTGCCAAAAGAGAAGCCCGAATGGATATGCAGATAAAAAGGTGTGTAAGTTCACTAGTAGCTGGGGGGAAATGCAAATTATAACAACAAAAAGGCATTTTATATCAATCAGGCTGGTAAAAACTGGAAAAGTGAATAACTATCGAGATTGCTAAGGATGTGGGAAGGTGGCCACATTTGGGCACTACTGATAGGAGTGTAAACCTGATTAGCCTTTCTAGAGAAGAGGTTATCACCGGAGAGAAGGATTTATAAGACTGCCATGATGTTGGCTACACAGCAGAACTGAGCTACACAAAACTATATTTAAAAAATCACAAAGAGCAACTTGTATCTTGTGGGAAATATTTTCTTTTAGGTGAGAAAAGAGGCTATTTTATCAGTGGTTTCAAACTCTTTCCTAGAAACTGAAACCAGTAGAAAAATGAAAAATATTTTTCAGATATAGTTATATGCTTAGTTCTCTATTCCCAGAGGCCAAAGACTGTGTCCATTATTGTGCCTTGAATGTATTTGATGCTAATAAATAGTTTCAGATGAATAAGTGAACAAAGTTTTAATGGAGAAATTATATATATATATAATATATATATTTATATATATTATATATATATATTTAGAGGGGGAAGTGGGAGGAGGTGTAGGGAAATTGAGAATCTTTTTTTTAAGATTTTATTTCTTTGACAGAGGAAGAGAGAGAGACCACAAGTGGGGCGAGGAGCAGAGAGGCAAGCAGACTCCCCCATGAGCAGGGAGCCTGATGTGAGGCTCCATCCCAGGACCCTGAGATCATGACCTGAGCCAAAGTCAGATGCATAATGGACTGAGCCACCCAGGGGCCCCAGAACAAAATCCCAAGCAGGCTCCTTGCCCAGTGCAGAGCCTGACTCGGGGCTCGATCTCACAAACCTGAGATCATAACCTGATCAAAAATCAAGAGTCAAATACTTAAGGAACCGAGCCACCCAGGCGCCCCAAGGAGATAATTTTTAAAATTCTAATATCCTATGTATACATACAACCACTGTGGCTAATCTTAAAAATAATGATTTTTTTTTAAAAAGGAAAAAAAAAAAAACCCTCAGCTAAAATGTAGACTACATCCCAAGCACTAGCCATATCAATAAAGAATAGATGAACATGCAACATTATTACATATTTTACAAGCATAACTCAGGTCGTATATCAGCATAATAGAGCATGAGGTGGGGGAATTTGGATTAAGGAGACAAAAGGAATGAGTGAATGAAGGAAGGAAGGAAGGAAGGAAGGAAGGAAGGAAGGAAGGAAGGAATAATAAATAGCATTAGAATACTTGTCGTGACCACGTGCCATGAACTATGAGTTGGTGGTTAACCCAACTCTCTGCACTTGAGATCCAAGAGCCACACAGATCCCCTCCCTTACACAGCTTTTAACAGCAAAGACGGAACTTGAAGCCAAGTTACAAGACTCTCCGTCCCTAATCCTGCCCTCTCCCTATATCGTGTACCGCTCTTATACTAAGTAGTGCCACACTGCATAATTTAAAGGCACTTATTAAGCGACATTTGTGTACAAGAGATGGATTGATGGAGTCCTAAGTGTTCAAGAAGAATATAGCTTAGGAGGGTAAGCCAAATAGAACTTGGCTAAGTGAGGTCCAGGTCCATTAAAAGAGAGAAAGAAAAAGAACCCCCTAAAGACAGAAATTGATTTTCACTAAACCTTTAAAGCAACATAAGCCTATGCGAAGGTTTCCACATAGCCTGAACACCCAGAAGGAATTCCAGAAAACGTTATTACCCAGTGGTGTGCCCAACAACTATTCCTCCTGACAACTGCTCCCTCCTAAAATTCATCTTCCTTATTCTCTCTACAGCTCCAACCTTTCTCTCTCACGCTCTCTCCTCCAACTTTTGGATTTGTTTTAGGTTTTCCTCTTCCTATCAGAGCTACTTCTCTTTCTTATTTTGTGCTCTTCAGCTCCACTAACGGGCAAAACAAAAAGCTAGCAGGTAGGGTTCACGGGGAAAGGTTATAAATACTTACACAGGGCCACAATCCCTTTGGAGCAAGAGGTATTTCAGAATTTCACATTTTTCAGGTTTTTGGAAGACATATGGTCCATAAAAAAATATGACTAAGGAGACTGGACTGCACTAATGTCATAGCAATTACATTATTCTTTTTTCTCTAACAAAACATACGAATATTCATACTGTACGGGGTAGCGATGTTAGTTCAGGTCAAGCTTTGCCCCCAGATAAACTCAGGTTGGGTCAAGTTTTGCTGCAAAATGAGTTTTTAAAAGCTTGACTTTTATCGCTTTTTTGAATCATGAAATCGATACGGGAATGTGGTTCTGTACATGAATCTCAAGGATCACCATCATGAGTTAATTTGTATAAAACAAGCATTCACATGCTCGTTTAAAACCAGAGGGGGAAAAAAATAAAAAAATAAAAAAATAAAAATAAAACCAGAGGGGGCGTAAAAATTGGGGGGTGGGATGCGCAGAGAGAAAACAAAGAACAAATGTAACAAGTAGAGAAGGCAGACAGACGAACCCAACAATAAGCAGTCATGACTTCAGTTGTGGATGGTCTGAACAGACCAATTAAGGGGCAGGTGCTGAGAGTGGATTTTAAAAAAATAAAAGCAAGACCCTAATATATGTGACTTTAAATACGAAGGCTTGGGTCACAGTTACAGGGTGGAGGGAAGCAGGCCCTGCTAACCACGACCTCAAGGCCGCGAGGGTGGCAGTGTTGGTTTCAGAAGTAGGCCACCGCAGGTCGCGGGACCTCACCACCCATTAAGGGGAACGTTACGGATAAAGCACCTACTACGTATCTTACATCTTGACCAACCTTTTTTCCCGCCTCAATTATCTCATTTATTCCTCATGAAAATCCAACTGGTATATGGCACCTGCTGCATGTTTGAATGCAAAGATGAATAAGACCGCAAAACCCAGCAGGCGCCACTTTCCTTTTATTAACTCATCAGAACAAAAAAATCCGCATTTGACACCTGCGAGCGGGCGTGTTTCTGGTCTCGTGTCCCTTCGATGATTGCTGTGACCCGAGGCTGCTCCAAAGCGCTCGGCCTGTCGCTGTCCACAGCCTGTCCCACGTAGGCCACCGCCCGGGCCCCGAGCGAGGCTGCTGCCTTGGGGCCTGCCCCACTGGGTGCCCACAGACGCCCACCCCCTCCGGCAGCGTGGAGCTGCACCTGTCCCCCAGACTGGGGACCCGGCTGGCAGCTCCCCATGAGCTCGTCTCCACTCTGTGCCCCTCGGGGTCCTGCAACCCTCTGGGCCTCCAGCCACACGGGTCCTGGATCCCTTTACAACCATGACAGACTTGGTGTCCCCTCATTATTGAGTGTCCTTAGCAATCCATGAACTTATGCAAGACAGCAAAACAGTAATTCCGTGTTATAAATACTGTGTGGTTTGGGGTTTGGGTTTTTGTTTTTTTTTTTTTTTTTTTTTTTTTTTTTTCATTGTTAATCAGCTATAGAACCCTAGCAAATATAACCTGGATCAGACTCCAAAAACAAAAGGGAACAAATCCAGTGGCATCTGGACATCAGTGCCATGGGCCTTCTCTCCCCTTCTTGGCTTGGGCTTTTTTGTGCATTTTAGTTTTATGTAACACACTCTTATTTAGTGATTATTACAGGGCAGCCCTGGTGGCTCAGCAGTTTAGCGCCACCTCCAGCCCAGGGTGTGATCCTGGAGACCCGGGGACGAGTCCCACGTCGGGCTCCCTGCAGGGAGCCTATTTCTCCCTCTGCCTGTCTCTCTCTCTCTCTCTTTCATGATTAAATAAATAAAATCTTTAAAAAATAATAAAAACGTAGTGATTATTACAGGCCAGGTACTCTTTTAAGTACAAGTATGAACTCATTTAATGCTCGTGACAACTGTGTGAATCAAGTCCTTATTTTATTGACAGAAGCACAAGAAGCTGAAGTAGTCACAGGCGAAGTCAGCCCAGTTAGAGAGTAGCAGAGCCGAGAGTCCAACCAGGGCAGAGGCGCCGCACAACTGCAGTGGTGACCCCCTCGGTCTTATGTCACCTGACACTCCATGGGCCATCCCCAGTGGCGAGTTCAGCACTACTTGGAGCCAGACTCCTACTTCCACAGAAACCCTTTGCTACCCTCACTAACAAAGCATGGTAAGGACACACTAGATGTTTAGTGATTGCAGAGGAACTAGACAAGGCATAAAAGGGTCCAGTCCTGACCCCAAACTAACAGTGAAGTGGGACAGGGAGGTCTTGTGAGTGGTTCATGGAAGCCAAATGAGATTTACAGTGTTAGGGAGGAAAAACCTGGCAAAAATGATATTCCCCGGAGTCACACTAACTTAACAACAGCATCAGGTGAGCGAGGCGGCCTGGTGCAGGCAGAGGACACGGGCTGGGGCATCAGGTGCCAAGGGCTGGTCTTTGTCCTGTCCTGGAATCATCATAGTAGTTGAGGCGTCGGGGCCGTAGCCCTATGACCAGAATATCACCCTAACTAACCCTTTAAGCCCCGGAGTCAGACACCCCCAGGCCCCCCGGGCTTCCCCTTCCCCTCTGTGCCTCTCTGAGGGGTGAACACAGGCCCTTTGCTTCCTCTCTTTCATCCCTTGAAAGTAGTGAATGGCGTCAAGCTGGGCCATGAAACCCTCCTTGGATGCGCTGCTTCCCACTGTGGCTGGGCAGTAGGTGTGGGCCAGGCCCTGGGAGTGTGGTGAGGGGTCCAGATTCTTGAAGCCTCAGGCTGGCGGGAAGGACCGAGGTTTGCAGGGCATGGTAGTGGAGACTGGCCAACAGAAGCAGCGGCTCGCCCTGGGGTTGGAGGGGGGGGACCTGGGCAGGATGTGGGGGCCAGGCCCAGCCTCAGCCTGCTCAAGGTGGCCTCTGCCTCACCTGGCGGGGGTGGGGGGGCTTGTTACAAGTGCATCTTCCCTGGGGACAGCAGTGAGAGCCCCCAGGGAGGGGATCCGGGATCCACCATGGCCCGGCTTCTGCGGGTGGTTTCAGTGCAGGTGACACCAGGACGGGGGTCACCTCCTGGCTGCTGTCCTCCCAAGGTGAGGCCTCCTCACCCCCAGCTGACTCTCCCCAGGTGTTCTGTTCCTGCAGCTAGTGGCCTGCAGGACAGCCCCAACCCTGGGTAAGCATGGGGAGGGTTCAATCAAATGCCACCAGTCTGGACGCCGAGGGTGCCTAGAGCACCCAGGGAGCCACGTGGAAACCAGCTCCCCCTGGTGACCCCTGGCCTCATGGAAAGAGGCCTCCAGCTGTAACTCACGCTCCACGGGCCTTCTCAGCTTCTAGACCGAGTGTTGTAAGACATGACTTCTCTCCTCTGCTCCATTGGGGAACAAGCGTGTGTGCCAGCTTCCCGTCAAGGGGGTGACCTCCACCGGAGTGACCAAGTTTGAAAAAACTCTGTCTTGATGTTAGACATCACCGTGTTGATGAAAGTGAGAGCAATGTATGCTCCTCTGAGCCAAAGGCTCCCTCGCAGAGAGCTCATGGGGCCCCTGGGGGGCTCAGTCACGTAAGCGTCCACCCCTTGATTTCCGCTCGGGTCACGATCTCAGGGTGACCATGGGGCTCTGTGCTTGGTGGGGAGTCTGTTGAAAGATTCTCTCCCTCTCTGCTGCCCCTCCCTTCTGTCTCTCTCTCTCTCTCTCTCTCTCTCTCGTGTGCCCTCTAAATACATAAATCTTAAAAAAATTGCATAGAGCTCATAGGACAAGTATATTAAGACAGCGCCATCGCACAGAATGCTATGAATTAGTGAGTACGATGAGGAAATAGGAAGTGAAACTATTTGGATATTAGCTAAAGTTGTTAGTTGAGGATAACCTTGATTTTATTTATTTATTTATTTATTTATTTATTTATTTATTTAAACTTGATTTTAGTGTGTGGATTTGGGGCAATACGGTTTTTAAGGGTGAACATGTCACTAGTGCTATTTTCTGCATTTGCTGTACCTTTTGTTTCCTCCGGGATGAACACGTGAAAAGAGTAATTAATAGCCAGAGATGGAGGCTGAGAGAGTGGTTTTGAGCACATTAATTGGGTGGTAATTCCAACAATAACAAAGCACAACCGACAGTGTGATGAAACATTATTAAAGAGGGATGTTATGAGGACTGTGGTTTTAATAGACTGAAGGAGGAATTATTGATGCAAAAAGTAAGGGCAGAGACGATGCCTGATATTAATGCTTCCAGTAATGATAAAAATATATTGAATGAATTTTATGGCACAAATACATTTGCAAATGTGGAAAATTATGTTTCTTATTCAAAGAATGTTATGAGGCATGAAGCCTCCTGAAGAATATTAACTAAAATAAGGTAATAAAGAGAGAATGTGGTAGCCAGTGTGAATCCCGACAGTGTAATTCTCATCAGACTTTAACTCTGTAAATCTCATTTGGCTTCTATGAGCAACTCATGGAATTTCACCATCCCCACTGGGCTGTTAGGTTTTAGTCACAATTGACATTTTTCTAAATGCAATGTCTAATTATTCCGTTGCTAGTGGACAGCTGTTGTTGTTTGGTTTTTGTTTTTTTCCACTCAGTGTTCTAAGCGGATTCATTGAGGTGTCAGCCATTCCCTCTCCCCCTTGGCCCTCAACTCATTCACCGTATCTGGAAGGAATTAAACTATATCCTTTGCCTTTCTTGTGATGTGGGAAATGGACCCTACTTGAAATACTTCAGAAAAAGATTCTCCACAGTGAACCACTTCTGTAACTCATCCTAAGGATGGTCTTTGCATCATGTAGGGCTAACTAATAATGCCAAGCTTCTTTTTATCTTTCTTCTACAAGGACTGTTCAGGTTGCTCCCACCTGTGCCTTATGTTATGGAATATTACCTCTAAGGATACCTCGCGGTATCTTTGGTTAATTTAAGGAAATCCCTTTCTTCCAAAAAACTAAAAATAGCTACTACAAAGAGTTAAAGATTTGTTTGGGGGGAAAAAAATATGTTCTGGGTCTGCGGCCATCCTAAATCTCTTACGTTTCTTTTCCTGAGTGTCCAGGTTACTTTTCATAAGTCCTACATATTCTTTTCTTTTTTTTTTTTTAAAGATTCATTTTAGGAAGAGAGTATGGAAGAGGGGGGAGAGACAGAGACAGGGGATGCAGAGTCTCCGCTGAGCATGGAGCTGGAATGGGGGACCCAAGGGGGAGTTCGATCTCACAATTCTGGTATCATGACCCCAGTGGAAACCAAGAGTTGGATGCTTAACAGACTCAACCATCCAGATACCCCAACTCAATACATTTTTTAAAAAGATTTTATCAACTTATTCATGAGAGACACACACACACACAGAGTGAGAGGCGGAGACACAGGCAGAGGGAGAAGCAGACTCCCTGCGAGGAGCCCAGTGTGGCACTCGATCCCAGGACCCCAAGATCATGACCTGAGCCAAAGGCAGACACTCAACAACTGAGCCACCCAGGTGCCCCCTAACCCTATACATTCTTGAAGAGGTCTTCCTTTTCCTTTAGGAAGCCTAGAGAACTAAGGAAATGTACTCCAGCCCCCTTTATCTTTTTCTGTCCATATACACACTACCCCAAATTGACTAATTTTGCATTTTGAATTGTCCTTGAACCTGTATCATGTACACAAGTCTTTGGGTAAAGGACACATGGCATTTTTCTTTTATAGGCTCCATACAGCCTATCATAGTCTTGAGCATCAAAAATTGCTTGTTGTGAATGTAAACATAATTCTCTTAGCTAGCTGTAGTTTCGACCGAAGTTGCTGCATATGGTATGAGACTCCTCGGGTACCAGAAAACAAGAGAGGATCCCTCAGAAGCAGGTCATTTACAAAGGAGGCATCCAGCTTCCAGTGCCAATTACCTCATAATTTTTACCTAAAGATCCTTAAGATAATTACTTTACCTCAAGAAAGGTGATCTATGGGAATAACTAAGATCCTTAGGCTGATATTTGTATTTTCAAAGCCTGTCCATTGGCTCCAAGTGACTTTTTTTTGTCCTTTGAGGATGAAGCGTTAAAAGGCATCCGGTAAGTTGCATTCGGTAAGTTGGTGGAGCCATTGGAGCTTACTCCTTGCAAAAGACAAAATATATACACCTGAAAAATGAAAACAGCAGTAGAGTGCTTTCCAGAACCAACAAACACAGCCCGGCTTCCTGGCAGTGCGGGTGCCATGAGCCTGGAATCATTTGTGTCCATGGTGCCTTTGTAGGCCTGTGACCGCCTGTGCTTGGGAAGATAAGGAACGTTGAGAGGTAACAATTTTCTGCTTAAGAATGTGAGAAACTGAAGCAAAATAGGCAGGACCTTCATATTGCAGCAACGGTAGCTAGAAAGTTTGTTGAATTTGAGCTATTGATAAGCCCAGAATAGAAATAAGGCCAATCCTCTGAGGTTCCGACCACTTTCCTGAAAATGATCTCTCTGAGGGTCAGTATTCACAAGTCTCACAATACAAAGGCTTTTTCTTCTGTCCTAATTCTCCTTGACCTTCCAGAGCAGTTGACATCGGCTCCTGACCATTCAGGAGACTCTCATGTGACATGTGGTCCACTGCATTCTTGCATTTCCTTATTTTGTTTGTTTTTGTTTTGTTGGCTCCTTCTCTCTTTTGAGAGAAAAGGGGTTGGAGGCCCAAAGAGGCCGACAGTCCACTCGGATCTACTGATGAGCTCCGTGTGTTGTGAGAGGACCGAGGGAAAAGAAGGTCTGTCTCTGGGAGACGTCAAGGATATCCTTCAGAGGAAACTCTCAGCAAGTGACTGCCAACCACGTAGAGGAGGATGAGGAGCTGAAAGTAAGGGTGGAGAATCTAAGTGGATTGGAGACTCCTCTGAACGGAGCTTCCTGTGACCCTGACGGGGAACACAGGTGAAGTAAAGGAGGAAAGAACCAACGCTCATTGGAGATCAGTGTTGTGCAGACCACTTCATTCATTCATTATAAAAGGAAAAATTGATAAACTACATCAAAATGTAAAACATCTACTCATGAAGGGCCACCCCTGAGAAAATGAATTGGCATCTCACAGAGCAAGAAGACATATTTGCAAAACATTTATCTAAGATGTCATTGTCTCACTTTATCTCTGGAACACTTTTAGGTAGTAATTATAATTACCCTTTTTTAGAAGATGAAAGAACATCAGAAGGTTTTCATTTTTTTTCAACAATTTTTTAATGAAAATTTCCAAATGTCAATAAGATTGACAGAATTTTAGAGCAAACATTCATATATCTATTACTATTTCCACCCTTTTAATTGTTGAGTAGTATCTGTCCCAGTATACCATGGTCTATTTCTTCATTCTCCTGTTTTTGTGTTTGTTTTTTTAAGTAGACTCCACGCCCAACGTGGGGCTTGAAATCACAGCCCCGAGATTTAGAGTCCTGTGCTCTTCCAGGCAGGCGCCCTCACTTTCCTGTTAATGAACACCCTGGCTGTTTACAGTTTGAGGTTATCATGAATAAAGTTTCTGTGGACATTATTGTAAAACTCTTTAAATAAACATATATTCTTATCTTACTTGTGTAAATACCTAGGAATAAAATTGCTGTGAGGGATTTCTCCCAAGTGACCGTACCATCTCTAATTCCTATAAACAATATGTGTGAGTTGGAATCGTTCCACATCTTTACCAAAATAGATGTGGTCAGTTTTTTTGTTTTTTTTTAACATTAGTCACTCTGATAGGCATTAGTAGTGGTATCTCATTGTGGTTTTAATTTTCATTTCCTGGTGACTAATGATTTTGAACACTTCTTCACGTACTTATGGGATATTCCTTTATCTTTTCATGTTAAAGGTCTGTTCAAATACTTTGCTCATCTAAAAAATTAGATTATTGGACTTTTATTATTCAATTGTAGATCTAAGAAACTCTTGTCTAGCTCCAAATCATATGAATATCCTCCTGCATTTTTCTCTAAAAGCTTTAGTATTTTAGACTTTACAGTTGGGCTAATGTTCAAATTAAATTTTATATATGGTGTGAAGTAGGTGTTGAAACTGATTTTTTCCATGTGGGTATATAGTTTTCTATTACCCTTTGCTGAAAAGACTTTTATTTTTCTATTTTATTGCTTTGGTTCTTCTTAGAGACTTTCAGATAAATTATCCAAGAGTTCACAGTTAGTAAGCCAAGAAAACAAAGAAACTAAAGTTGAAACTCCCATTCGACTGAAAAAGGTCACTTAGGTACTTTTCCCCCAAAATTGTGGCTAATGAAAAATGATGCTAATAAAAATAGCCGAAAATTGATAATTAAGTTTCTCAGCATAGATTATCTCATTTAATTTTCAGATTAACTCTAGTAAATAAATACTTACGTGATGCGCACTTAGAAATAAAGAAACAAACTTGGAGTGGTAAGATAATTTGCCAAAGTCACACAGCTCATAAGTGACAAAACCAAAAATCTTGACCCCAGGTCTGTTTGAATCTCTAAACTGCCCTCCTAACCAGTGTGTAGATTGTCCCATAATGAAGACCAGTGTGCCCATCATACACTATTCCTGGTGGGGATTGACTTAGCATCAGCATTGTTCCCACTACTTAGAAAGCAGGCACATTTGAGCCTACACACGGTCTTGAGAAAACTGTAATGCAGACTAGCATTATTTTAAATGGTATCTTAATGTCTTTAAAGACTTCTGTTTTTATCCTTTCATTATGCCTTATCTTATATTTTACTGAAGGTGTTTGAATAAATCTACTTGCAAATGTGATTTAAAATTGTGTAGCAGAGAGTAAGTACGGAAAAGCTAAGCTTTTAAAAATTTTTTTTTCTTATCAATTGAAAAAAGGCAGGCTTTTTAGTCTTCTGAAATGATTTCTCTAACGAGAGTTCTGATCTCAAGTCAGATTTTCTTACTTTCAGGAAGTCTGAAAAAAAGACGTCATGATGTAGAGTTACTACTAGGGTAAAAACTGCATGCCTTTTGGAGAATATTTGAACATTATACTCTCAGTGTTTCAAAAATGACCTAAAGAAAAGGTGCTATCTCAATATGTGTGAGATTTATTGCAAGCACATTAATAAGAACTGTTCCTACTCTTTTGCAAAAGCATGTGAAAAATTGAGGCTCCGCACTTTATTTTCTTAAATATAATTTAGCAGTGACTTGAAATTGCTTTTATACATAAGAAGATGAGAATAGTATTTCTTCAAATGGACTCTAATACAGGAGTTTTGTGCTTTAAATAATAATGGAAAATTGGACATTGGTAGTATAATGTGTTTTGTCTTGCTTTATTAAGAGCAGGCACTATTGGCTCTAATGGAAGCCAAAAAGGTTTTTCTTTTTTTTAATTGTTTTGCTTTGTCTGCTTGTTTATGCATCCTGTAGCTCTGCATCAGTGCATGAGAAATGGGGCTGTGCAGAAGGTGTGGGATTTACTCTCGTAATCTAATAGGTACAGTGGCCCCAGTGTGGACTCTGTGTACCTCCTGTTTCTGTGTTTGAGCCCATATTGGTAGGTGCAACAAACATGCTTTTCTCTATTTACATGGAATAAAGAAAATAATTTCAATGTAACTTTGGAAGTATTTGTTTCCTAAGGATTATATTTTAAGAAATATAGACGTACTTTAATTCATAAGGCATGCCCTAACTCATGCTGCCTACTTTTTTAATACTGAGGTGAAGAGCAACAACGTTGTCAAGTTAATTATATGTTTGTGAAGTATCAGGGGTGGATTCCACTGCTAAACAAGGTATTGGTTTTTCATTCCTTAATTTTATTTAGTGCAGTTATCATCCATCCAACAAATTTGATAGGAGCTAATAGTAAGTATCTAAGAAATCTGTAGTGTATTGGAAGGATTTTTTTTTAAGTTTCTGAAAAATTAAAACCAAGTCAACCTTGAATTTAAAAGTATAATTATTAAGATAGTCATTGATGATAAATAGGTGGGTGTTCTAAATTTTTAAATATTTCTACCTTCACATTGAAAGAAGTACTAAAAAAAGAATAGAATAGATTTCATTGGAGCAGAGATTCTTCATACTTTTCTACTTACTATGTTTTCAATATTTAGCCTATATTAAGCACAAAACAATATCGCTAATACTCTGAATATTAATGTGCATTTAAACATTATTGTGTTGCTCTAATTTTGAATACTGGCTGCCTTATATACTTTTATGAAGTGCATATTTTTCCATTTTCCCCATGTTAGGGAGAAGACCAGATTCCATTAACAGAAATTTATTTTACAATAAACCCTAAGATTACATATCTATTCTGTCAAGTAAAGGATTACAGTTTTAGCCAAGGTCAGACAGACAATTCTGTATATAAGTGAGATGGTGACTGAGAATTGAGATATGAGTTAGGATTTAGTAAGATTGAGAATCATCCAAATCCACTTATTGAGTTGCTGCCATATGCACATACTATTATATTTGCTTGAGAAAGTTGCCAAAAAAATTTTAAGACAATTTCTGTCCTTGGGGATTTTGCAAGCTGATAGAAGGATATACAAATAAATATTAATAATATATATACAAATACAAATATATACAAATAAATCTTAAATACACACACACACACAGGTACACAGCAATACATATCAAAAAAAGAGAAAGAAAAAAAGAAAGAAAGAAAAAGAAAGAAAGAAAGAAGAAAAAAAGAAAGAAAGAAAGAAAGAAAGAAAGAAAGAAAGAAAGAATAAAGAAAGAAAGAAGAAAGAAAGAGAAAGAAAGAAAGAAAGAAAGAAAGAAAGAAAGAAAGAAAGAAAGAAGAAAGAAAGAAAGGAAAGAAAGAAAGAAAGAAAGAAAGAAAGAAAGAAAGAAAGAAAGAAAGAAAGAAAGAAAAGAAAAGAAAGACCAGAAAAGTCATGGTGTGCTATTGGGAGCCTAGAGACCTTATATCTAGTTCAATCTCTATCCTATTTTACTTATATATTTTATAGTTTTATTCTGTTTTATTCACCTAAAACATTCAACATAGTCCAAAAATAGATATAATTCACAAGTTATTTTTTTAAAACAGATGATGAAATTTATGTGAAAGGAAAACATTGGTAGGAAAAAGTAATTTGAAATCAAAAGGGAGGGATACGTGGGTGGCTTGGTCAGTTTGGCATCAGACTCTTGATTTTGGCTCATGTCATGATAAATTGAGCCCTGTGTGGGACTCTGTGCTGAACGTGGAGCCTACTTAAGATTCTATCTCTCTCCCTCTGCTCCTCTCCACCCCCTTCTCCAAAAAAAAAAAAAGAAAGAAAGAAAGAAAGAAAGAAAGAAAGAAAGAAAGAAAGAAAGAAAGAAAAAGAAAGAAAGAAAGAAGAAAGGAGGAAAAAACCAAAAGGAATGCTAGGGTTCAAAAAATAGATGCTGTGAGGTCTTACACACTTGCTATATGTGGGCAAAAACTGGAATATCAACTTTCTAGAAGGCAGTAAGGAGATATGATCAAGTTTGTCACACAAAGTGTAACTAAAGCCATTGCAAAAGGAGCAACCCATCTATTCTCAGAACTCAGCAAGGAAAGAAATGGTTTTTATGTATCTTCAAGAAGAGAACATTGTGAGAGAGAGTCGTCATTCTCAACATTATTGTTCTAAACACGACAAATTTCATAGGGCTGTTTTAAGACATCCTGTCAGATGGGCTGCTGATTCAGTATTAACTTGATCTGCAGATCAGTTGTGTCGTGTAATTTTGGCTCACCGAATGCCCTTTCTAAGCTTTAGTTTCCCCACGTGCACACGAAGACGATCAGATTGATTAGGTGATTTAGAGAAGAAATCTTGGCCTAATGTGCCAAAGGGAGGTGAAGTCATTTGTGTAGATGATGGAAAGGAATCTTGGAGGAAGAGGTACTAAGTTTAGTTACATATAAATTGACATCCTAGCAGAAATTTTAAGCAGTCATTTGGAATCAAGGCAACAGAGAATGATCAGGGCTGAAACAACAACAAACAACCTTGAGGTTAGTGTCATGTGTCACAAGGTAGAGCTATCAAAAAAAGAATTTCTCCTTGAGGGTATACATATAGGGTAAGAAACAAGAACCAATCAATGGAATGCATGTGCTAATCCATAAGGAATGCAAGAATTAAGAATTTTAATTAATTAAGAATTAAAAAGGGGAACCAACAACAGTGATATAGAAAAATAGAGTTCAAGAATTTAAAGAGAATACAATGATAAATGATGATTTTATGAATTGTAATGAAAAATAGTACTTGAGGATAGGATACATTGAGTATGATGAAATACTATTAATGAATTCAAGATAAATACATACAGAATTTTTATTAGAAACGTAATTATAGACCCTAAGTAACGCTGAAGGTTTTGCAAAATATAAGGCAAACGGTTATTGCTTTAAACAATTTTATATTCCTGAAAAACTATTTTATATTCCATGAAAAGTGATTAAAAACAAAACAAAACAGAAGGTAAATTAGATGATCACAAATGCCAAAAGGCAAGTACAATTTTCTGCACCTTTGAAAAAAAAATAGGTTACATACAGCTAGCAGATCCAGGATGGAATTCATGGAAGTAAAATATTCAAAATGATCCCCAAAGTGACAGGATCAGATCAGAAAAAAAAGGAGACAAGCGTTTCTGAGTATCCGAAGGGGCATAGGCAAAGACTTGGAAGTGGGAAAGTTTGAGGCTTTCAGGGAAGAGCTAGTAATGCGTTGGTCAAGTAGGGTATGAGAGTATATATGAGCAGTCATTGCTATATTTGAAAAAGTTTGGGTTGACACCCTCAGATGCTGGTGTAAGAAAAGTTAAATTTAATTTCCTGGGTGACAAGAAGCTATTGAAGGTTTATGAGCCAGTAAGTGGTATGATCAGAGAAGTTCCTCAAGAAGACACCTCTGCCAATAATGGACAGGACAAAATAGGACAGCATCCAAGCAGGGAGAGTCTGGGGACGGGAGGTCAGTAGGAAGTCTGGGCACGGCAGTCCTCGAGGTGGCCTGAACCCGGAGAGCTGCAGGGGGAACGGACAGAGCAGGACTGAGAGAGCTAACAGACTTGACCAGCAATTGAATGTCAGTCTGTAACTACTGGAAAATGACAGCACGACCTAAGGCTAATTCCCTATCTCCAGTGCCATCTTTCTTACTTAGGAAAAATGGATTATGGTGTTTTGCTTCTACCTGTCTCAGAAATGCTGTCAGAATTGATTACACATATTTCCCCTAAGTAATTTAAAGTGCTTTAATTCATTGGAACTGGACAGTATGTAAATACGATTATTCATTATGTATAAAAGAGGATACAGAATGATGGATGTGCCCAGGCCAACACGAGAGAACTGTTTAAGCATATTGAGAGAAAAGCTAGATAATCAATATGATGCTTAATGTGAGGGCTAAAGATATTGATAGAAGGATTCTGAGTAAAAGGGAAATAGAAGAGGATAATGCATTTAGGAGTTAAGAATGATGAAAGAGGGCTATGTTACCTTAAATACTTTCAAGAGAAAAAGTGAGTATTTTAGGTTCACTGCTCAGTATTAAGAAGAAGAAAAAAGTTTGAAATAACAATTTGAGGCCGTTCGTAGCCCTTATGAAAAGGGATAGGAAAAATTATGCATATAGGTGTACATGCTGAATTCTATACCAAAAATGATCAATACTTCTACGTACAGCTGCGTTATAGAATAGCCTGGTATTTTAAAGACTAATCACTAGAGCTCTCTAGATCCAGAGGTCAGTGAGTAGAATTCAAAGTGTGGGCGCTGTTATAGGCTATTGTGGCATTGATACTAGGGGGTAGCTACTTGGAATGCCCTGAAAAATCACACTTGGCTCGTGTTTTTAGCTGATCCCTACATTGAAGACCATGAAAAGAGTGAAGTCCCACTCAGTAAAATTTGGATTGTGAAACTTTTTTTTTTTTTTTTGCTTTTTCCCCGGCATAATTATGGATCAGATTGACCTACTATTTATCACAGCTTGAAAGTCTATGATAAACCATTAGAAAACAGTGCATCATTTTGCATAAAATAAGCAATGCTCGGTTTGACAGCTAACGTGGTGCAGAGAGGAGGCCATGCTGTGATTTGAAGGATGAGGTTGGTCTCCAGGGCCTTCCCTGGCCTTTACTGGAACCTTATCACCCCAGCTATTTGGCCCTTTCCTCACCAAAAGTTTATTGATTTATTTTTCTTTTACTCAGCTCATAGTATCTTTAGAGTAAACTCAGAAATATTCAAGAGCAAACAAACAAACAAAAAAAGAAATGTTGAGGAGCATTCTTGAATTGGGAGGAGGGAAGCTCTAATGGTGAACCGGGGACTAGAGCTATTTATTGCTCTAAGGGTCAGAAGTGTTACTGCTGGAAAAAAAAATTTAAAAAAAAATTAAAAAAAAAAAAGAAGTGTTACTGCTGTCCGGGTGTCTGAGTGGATCATGAGGACTCCAGGCAGAGAGGAGAGAGCTCTGGACTGAGAGGTCAGATATTGGGAGAGGTTTGGTTGTAGAATTCTAGAACCAGTGAAGCATTGTCAAGGGATGCCTCTGGTACTGCTTGCAGGCATGTGGTCAGTACAATTCCTAGGAACCGCAGGGGCATTTCACAGGAGGTTAGGATGTGGTGGGTGTATGAAATTGCCAAGCCCAGAGTTTTCAGACCAACTTCTATGAGAATCCAATGTTTCTCAGACTTCCCTCATGGCCAAGTGCAGGACGTAAGAAACCAAGAAGGAGGGCCTCCAGGCCCCCACCTTCTCGTTCTACCACACTGGCTCTGCTGTTGCTCGTTACATATTGGGGTTCCAGGTATTAGGAAACAAGAGATTCTACTCTTAAAGGATGTTTTCTGAGCTAAAGTAACCAAGATTCATGGGGTCAAGTGACTCCCCTAAAGCTGGTTTCCAGTTGCAGGTGCCTTAAACAGTGTTATGGTGCTGAATTGTGAAGAGTCCCAAGTGGATTCAGTTTCGTAGCCCCAATTTAAGAGACAGACTAAATGAAGATTTGGCACGTCCCCTCTCAAGGGGTCGCCAAGTCTGGGCTTTTGCTGATGAGATGTTCCCGTCTCTCCTTTGTGTGCTGGTCAGCCACCACCTGCGCCGAAGAGAGCTCCCATTTGCCTTGTGTGCATCGGCTTTCGCTATAGCGGACTTCACTGGCTGCAAGGCAGATTTCTTACAATCAATTCAGAAAGGCTCTGACTTCCTCTTACCCTTATGTACGGCAATCAACTCTACACGGATGCCTGGAAGAAGCTTCAGGGATTGGAGGACGTGAATGGGACTGAAAAGCTTACAAACCAGGGCATGTCACAAAAACTGAAGGGAGGGGATAATCATGGAACTTGGGGTTAAGGGGAGAACTAATGGGATCAAACTAATGAAAGGAAATGTTCCTCGAGAGTAAGTGTCATCAACTTCTGTGAGAGCCTCGGAAAGACTGTGGAATTATGCTTTGTGTTATAAAGTTTTTATCCCACCCACCCAGATGGAGAGTGTACCCCGGCAGACAGATGAGCTTCCTATGCTTTGGCTCGATAGAATTTTCCATTTGTCTGAATAAAGATGCGATGCAATACTATTGAAAAGAGATGTAGATTTATGTGCTTGACAGTAATAGCTCCAGACACTTGGGTTCTCTGCCTTTCCAGTGCCAATAAAGATCCTCTTCCTCTGTGGAGAAATTTAGTTTTTCATGTAGCATAATCTGTTTTAACACTTAGCTCGAGGCTCACAAACTCCAAGCAACTCTTCAGTAAGATGTTAAGTTCTTCTTTTACTTGCAGCCTCACACTCATATTGAGATGTCACTGGCTTATTTATTTATTTTTTTTCCTATGAACCAGTTTGTGAATGTTCCAGGTGGGAAATGTAAAATGAGAGTATCATTTCAAGCTGGGCCAAAGGGGGGGGACATGTGTTGGATAGGGGCACAGTTATTCAGTGCATTAATCTGTAATACATGTGTAAGACTTACTGTGACATTATTCTGGGCTCTTTTGATAGCATGTTTTGATAGCAGACTTTTCCTTTTTTCTCAGTAAGAATATTAATTATTTTCTCTGGGAACTTCATTGAAGAGTTAACAAGAGAATTGATGGGCTTTTCTTTTAATTAAGCAAGGGATATATTTTAGAATGCATACTTTATGATAAATAAGCATCAACACTCTAAAAAGCCATGAAATAAATAAATAAATAAATAAATAAATAAATAAATAAATAAATAAATAATAAATAAATAAAAGCCATGAAGCAAAGTTCTCTGGGACCTGCTCGTTTTTCAACTTGAATACATTTTTGTGAATGGCTGCATTTTTATAGCACATATTTCAATGCATTAAGTAGGGTGATATACAGGTATATTTTAATAAGGCAATACAAATCAAACAGAACTAACCAAATTTATGTGATGGGGAGCCTTGAGGCTAACATATCACTGTATCATTTATTTAAACTCTCATCTTAGTAGCCCTTAGTAGGATAAAGGTGAGGTAATTGGGTGCTTCGATTAGAGGGTGTACAGTTTTAGCATCTGTGTCACTGATATTAATGGCAGAGATCTGTGAGGTTTTCAGTACTGTGGATTTGACAACGAAATTCACAATCAGTAGGCTTCTGAGGAGATCCCCCAATTTGGCTTCATCAGGAGGGATTATTGCATTGCATTGCCAAATGCTTTGTGCGAGGAGCAGCAAGGCTCACTCTATCAAAAATGCTTCTGACGAAACAGATGTGGCAGTAATGTTTCAGAGCTAACTAATTGCTGCCTTATCTGGGGAGAACCATTTTGGAGTGGGGTTATTTGTGCTCCATGCCTATCCTTGTGCAATTCCCAAAGCGCACGGGTAGGACTCTGTAGAGTTACTGCATTTCATCAGCTCAACGCTGCCTTGTAGCAGGATGGCGGGGTGTGCAAGGAAGTGTCCTGAGGTGGATGCTAAAAAAGTTGGGTGGGTCTCTTGCCTTCAGGATTTAATATCATGTAATGAGGGGCCAATTCCTCAACATCCCTGAGTTTCAGTGTGCTCATCAATAACACAGGAGTAAAATTCCTTGCTTTTTTTCCAGATCTCGGTGTTGTTATGATAACCAAATATGAGGATGAAAATGAAAGTATTTTGTAAACTGTGAGGCAAAAGATGAATGATCATTGTTATTTTTTTTTAAATCTATTCTCTTCATGGTCTTAACACAATTTTACTGACTCTAAATGTGCCATTTTAAACTGGCTCCATATTTATATGCAGTTTTGACATCTTAATTGATTGTACTTTTTTTCAGCTGGCTTTCCTGGACTTCTATTCATTTGAAACCATTCCAAGTAAACCTTTGTACACTTTTGAAGTCATTGTTTTTGATGGATTCACGTATGGAAAAAGAACAATAGGGCGTGGGTAAAGCTCAATGATCATTGAGCTCCAAATGCTAACAGAATTGTTTCCCTCTCGGCTTTGGCCCCTCCTTTTTCGTCTTTTCTCCCCCTGGAGCCATCTGTCTATAACCTCTTTTTCTGTTCCCTAAGCTTTGTCTTTCTCTCCCAACCTTTCCTCTCCAGTTCCTCCTTTGTTTCATTTTGCTGCTTTTTCCTGGGGTGTCTAGTTATCAGAAAAGAAAATTCACAACATTGCCTAAAATTGATTAGAATTTTTGCCTTCCTTTAGTATTATTGAAAATTCTGAAATGTTCGATATAGGGAACATATTAATGCCAAAGTTCTTAAATATTTTTGTCCCGTTCAATACAAATCTGAACAGCTTTCTGAAATTTAAGCAGTCTCGAACAGATCACTGGAACTTTTAGAGGCTAATTGATTCGAAGTATGACCTCACTGTGAACTACAGGTATGGCTCCTTCCTCCGTGTCCACTGACACAACTTGACAGTAGAGACAGGGTCCATTTCATGGCCATACTATCCCCAGTGCTAGCTTGGAGCTCTAAGTCACCAAACAAAGTGGAAAAATGACAGATTAGACGAATGCATCACAAAAGTCCCCACTGCTGCATGGAACCTAACTGGGCTGTCAGTATGCAGGAAGGCACACACACGCACAAACAGTGTTCAAAAGTATTCGACAGCACAAACCTGGACAGTTGTGGGGAATACAGAGTTGCCTAAGTTAAACTCAGTCATCGACAAAGAGTTCATGATCTTAAAGGATAGATTAAGTGAATTCTATAATAAACGTGTTCCCTTGATCATCTGGCCCTCCCTCCCCTCTCTTGGTTTTTCGCCATCCCAATTTGCTGTGCATCAGGTGTTCTGAATCAGCGCTTCTCAAACTGGGTTGTACAACCTGTTGCTTTTGTCTGTTTTGCTTCTAATCCAAGTGGACACGTCCATGGGCCTCCTGCAGGTGACAAGTACGGTGCTCGTGCCACATGGGATTGGCTGCCCTCGTTGAACAGTACAAGAACTGACCTAACCATATTCAGGGCAACAGCGAGGCCACTGGTGCTTTCCTGTCACAGCAGGGTCAACTCTCCATAAATGTTTCTGTTCGCTTACTCCCAATCTCTGATTTTATTTCTCGCAGACAGTCTGCCAGTGAGGTGGTGGATCACAGTTTTAAGTAACACTCTTCTAAATTAGTTGCAATTTGCAAACTGTGTGCCACCCTCTGCCATTCCACTGTGGTGTCTCCTTCCTGGAATGAGCCTGACTTCTCCTGACTAATCTCTGACTTGCCTGTCAAAACTCAGAATGTCAAGCTACCTCTTCCAGAAGGCCTTCCAAGACTTTGACTCCAAGCCCCACTACTCTGCTCATCTTCTGCCTGTATCACTTGCATTTGACCAAGTCGGCTCACTCTTCTGAGTATGAACTTCTCCAAGGCCTGTTTCTCTCTCCAGTGTCTAAAAATGCTTGGTGGTCGTCACTGACATTTAACATGGGGGCACTGAATAAATGAACACCAAATGGACCAAAGGGCATATAAATGGCTCTGCCAACACAGAATAGGAAGGTATTAATTCTTGTTGAAGAAAATAGAGAAAATTTCACTCAAGAAGCAGTATTTGAACACGCCCGAGAAAGAAGAGGAAGGTAGTAGGCATTGGAAGGAGAAACGTATTTTAGGCGGCAGCAAGGGAAAAAAAAAAAAGGCATTGATCATGAATTTGTGATCAGATCAAGAAACTGTGACTTGTCTTGTACAGCTAGAATTGTGGGCCTCTGGCAGATAAAGCTAGAGAGAAATCTGGAGAAGGAAACATTTGGATTTAACTTGTAGGATGTGTGAAAACATTAAAGATTTGGGGCATTTTAGAAAGATTCATTCATGTGTTCAGTTCACAGCTCGTAAGCAACAAATGAATGCCACGTATTCTGTTCTGTCCTGCTCCTAAAACATAATCCCCATCCTCACACAGCTGGTGGGATAGCCAGACAAGCAACAACGGAAACTATCTCAAGATTTTTGACGAGAATTTAATGATTTAACATGTGTAAAACAGTTAAACCTCACTTGGCACGTTATATGCATCCCGTAAGTGTCATCAATAATTCATTGTCCCCAATCTTGACTTTTTGCCTCTTAATGTTATCAATAAAATCACAACATTCTTAGTGTCAGGTATGTCCATTCAGCAAAATCAGACATTGAATTTGCTTTGTTGGCCTCTGTTAGAAGTAGGTTACAGCCAGTTGTATCTGTCCCGATAGAATCTAAGTATAAATTGTGTTTTTCTGTAAGTACTAATATGTGTTGAGAGCAGATTACATGCCAGGTATTGTGCTCAGGGCTTTATATGTGACTCTTCTACGATTTAATCCTCACATCCCTATGAAGCGGATACTATTATTACCTTCTTTTTAAGGTGAGGAACCTAAAGCTTAAATGAATTAAGTAATTTGTGCAAGAGAATTGGAGCACAGGTCTATCCCCAGAAATCAAGCCCTAACCCTGCCATCTCAGAGCCTATTTATCCAGAAATGCGTTTGGGTATTTTTCATAGGTATATAAGGGTATTGAGCGATTCTTCATGTCTGTGATTGCCCCCCTACTTTGTGTTTCATTCTCTGAAATGTATTTTCTTACTAAAAGCAGAATGGGTTTGCTTTCTCTCTTTTTCAAGTTTAGGTTCTGGGGATTCTGAAGGCAGTTCATATGGATGGGAAGAAAGTTGAACTGGAAGATCTTTTTTAATTTTTTCCTTCTAGGAATATTTTTTTCTCTTTCTTGAATTATAGGTCATATTAAGTTATTATCAGTCACATGTCATTTAAGCAAATAGTCTATTTGGATTCTCTTTCCTACTAATTCAGGGTGATAATTTTCTTAAAAGATGAGTAAATCATAAGCCTTTCATTGGAGGAGGCTTTACTTCCAACAGAAAGAAGAATTCAAAAGTCTCACCATAGACGTTCTCTTAGACCAGTATATATAATGGGATATATAATGGGATTTTTATAGTCACTCCTCAAAGATAAATGGCCACTTCTGTTTTTATTTTCCTGTCATGAAACATTTAATAAAGCATTAAATTTCTGTATGTCATTTGCAGTAAGCTCAAGTGCTACATTTCAGACTAAAGGAAACCATTCTCCTTTCAGACGGTTTTAATAAATTGAAAAACCTTGTCATTTATTATGGTAAACATGAACTTGATCAAATTAGTAATAAAGAGTTTCTAATTCATCTTTGGTTGCTTTCATTCCTCTGGGGAATATAGATTTTTTTTTTTTTATAAAATGGCTTTTAAGGCACGTATATGTATTTTTTTTTCATTTTTCTACCTTAAGATTAATTACTTACTGATTGACGTCTTGAGTTGGGTCCTATTTCCCTCCCGCCTAATTACATCCAATCATTTCGTTATCCTTCCGTGATTTCATGACAATTCTACTGAAAGTATTGTGACTGTAGATTGATGTTCCACAGCTTCTTATATTCTCGTAATTCAGGGCCTATTAATGGCAGACCGGGGAAAGAAAACCTAAGAACTTAATTGGTTTTAAATTGCCCTTAGATTGTAATTAGCGGAGAAGAGAAGTAAGTCATAACTTAGGTATTTTTTTTTAATCACAACAGAATTTAGAGGTGTTGATCTGTCAGGGCACTGTTTTTGGTAGGAGGGAGGGAACCTCCTGGTAATTAGACATGGGTTACTGCTACAATCCTTAGCAAGAAAAAAAAAAAAAAAAAAAAAAAAAGCCAGCACCTATGGACATGGTGATGAACCTCAAATATGGCAGCAGGGACTCCTGGCAACCCATGCTAGCAATCTTGTCCCAGGTCTAGGGGTGGCCAGGGGGAAAGGTAAAAACTGTAATTGTCTAGACACGTGAAAATTTTCACGAAGCCACAGGGCATAGAAATGAGTTGCTTGGCAACTGGATTTGAGGAATGCCCTTCCATAAAATCTTCTAAACTTCCACATATATTATCTTGACCACGAGAAGCCAGCTCTGGCTAAAAGTGACATTGATCCTACCATGACCTTGGTGTGGATGTTGGTGGGAGGGCAATCTGGCTACCATCTATCACACCTACTATTGATTTTTCAGAGTTGGTTGTGGTTATCTGACTTGCCAGGTGCAGTCCCTTTTTTTTCCCCCTCTCAGTTCTCCATCTGCATCCCTCTTATAACTCAGTCAAAACGGGTGACCTTCCCAAGAAAGCATCTTCAGGCAAGGGAACTGAATGAAGTGTTTGAACTCCCTGAGTATATAATTATGGATCTGGCTCTGCTTGTGGAGGGTAAACAATTTCCTTTAATTTGCTCAGTCCCTCTACCTCTTGTACAATAAACAGGAGATGGTGTTGGATGTTGAAGTGGCATCTTTGTGAAGTCGGATGTGGAAGGAAGGGTAAAAGATGTGGATTGGCATTATCCCAGGGCATTGGTTGTGATTTTGAGAGAAAGAGTTGTAGCTAAGATGATTTCTTTACATTTGCAGTGAAGTGACTGTAGAATGCAGTAACAATACAGATGGCAAGTGGTAACAAGGCAGGTAAGAATATATTTACCAGTATTTTTTATGCCTCCTTTGTCAAGTGAATGAGTTCAGAGCCTTTTGTATTATTATTCATGCATAAGCAGTCTGTGCATGGGGAATTAGCTAGAGAGGCAGTTTTTATTTTCACAGTTGACTTTTTAGAGTTATGAAAATTTAACTTCTTTAACTCCATTTACTGGTACACCGTTTTGACACCTTCTGTAATGAAATTTTATGGCAAAGTGAAGCATTTGTACCGAAGAGTACCTGTTTCAGTTAAATCAGATAAAAGTGCATGAATTGGACACACTTCCCATCTCATTGCAGATGAATCTCACTTTTACAGATTTTGGAAAAGAGCATTAGGAGTCCCATGTTACAGCACTAATAGAGAGATTCATGTATATCAGCCTGCCTCTTTCTTGCCATTTCCCAGGGCCCATCAAATTGTCTGAAATTCAGTAAGTAGATATTCATATATTTGTTGAAGATTTCAAAGGTAAATAGATGAATACTAATTTAAAAAAAACAACTTAAAGATTTTGTCATAAATCAACCTGCATATGTTTTAAATATTAACAAAAATATTAATAAATCTATTATTATTAATTTTACCTGACCTACCTCTGCCAGTGTATGTAAAAATGGTTTAGAAGTGGGCATGTACTTTGTATAGTTATTACGAAAACAATGTCTTACTTACAGAAATCAAAACTATTTTCTTAAGATTTTGAAGCAGTAAATTTCAATGGGGAAATACATAAAGAATTAATTTGTTGATATCCTCGTCTATAGATAATTTTTATTGCCAAAAGCTCAGCATTTTCTTGGACAAGATTTTGAGGACTCTTAAAGGAAATGCCAGGTCTTTCACATTTAACCCTGCAGGCTTGAGGATGAAATGTGAATAATCTCAGCTACAAATATATTCACAAATGTGTATAACAGCTGTATGAAGAGAGAATATGAACAGTTTCCCATTGCTGTTTAATACTTTTCCGAGCTTTCACAATGTGCCTGGTGCTAACTGAGCACCTCAATTATTCTCCATCTGTGCTCACTACCAAGGCTGCCAGCAGTCATACTGCATAGGATCCAGAGCCTATGGCAGACAGCCTGATGGAGTAAATGGTGCAATCTAGTATTTCTTCCCAGGCTAGCTCAGCTAGTTAATCTAGTAAAAGGATCACTAAGCATTGACTTAGACTATGAAATAAAGCCATGAGTCGTCATGGCCCTCAAAGGCAATTTTGCATGGAAAAGATAGTGTGTTACAATGCTGTATAGAAGTATTTTCAGTGCCAATGGGAAGGAATGGCAAAGAATGGAGCTTACTGTGAAAGAAAGGTTTTGGTGGGAGTGTGGGGGAAACTTAAGTAATCAAATTTTTGGATTGGTTAAAAAATGTATCAGCTTCTATTCCTAGTTTTATTCCCCATAAAATACTGTGTTAAACCAAATCAGGTGGCCTTTTCTGCAGAAAACCATTCTTGCTCTTTAAGCTGATAGTCATTTTTTAACTTATCGAGCCTCTTGGTGAAAATGAACATCCATGACTTCTTGCAATATCTGAGTCAAGTCATATGCTTTATGACGATCACCATTACCATTTAAAGAAAATCCATTAAGTAGCAAGCTCTGTGCGAGAAACTCTATATGGATTAGCTCTGTGTGCTATTACAAATTGACAGGAAGGAACTGAGACACAGAAGTAATTATGCCCGATTCACATGGCTAACAAGTGTCTGAGCTGGAGGTTTGAACTTGGCTGCATTGGCAACATAACCCACATTCTTATTTCAATGTACACACTGCATCTAAGGGCTCAAGGCCTTCATGAGTTTAGAATCAGTTTTTGTGGCTTCTGAACTCCCATCTTTGCCCTCTATAAAACTACTGCTTGATGTGTGAACTGGAGGAGAGGCACCCGTAGAAATTACTTGGCGTTTTTTAGGCATCGAGTATGGTCATCATGGTACTACCAATGTTAGATTGGGGGGGGGCGTGGGGAGTGTCTTCAATTCAGAGACTCCATTATTTTTCATTTAGTTTTCACATGGTTCTCAGTATATACTCTATCATAAAAATTTGAGTTGGGGGACAAAAGTAGGAGGAGGAGCAGTGAATTGGACTGTTTCTCCTTTTCCGATTAAACCTGGACAGTCCTCTCCAACTCATATGCTAGCAGATCACACAGCTTCATTCATGTATAGTATAACTTGGACTTTTTGAATTGATGTGAAAAATAGAGAAAGAAGAAGAAGAGGTAGGATAGGAAAAGAGAAAACGGGAACCAACTCTGCAAGTGATTTAAAATTGCAAAAAAGAGAACCAGATCATATGTTCTCTTTCACTCTCTCTTTGAGCAATAAGCTTTAAAGCAAGTGGAACTAAGCTTTTTCTTGAGGCTCTTTCCTTTTACTCTCTTCCTCCTCAAGCAAATATTCATTCTTCCTGAAGGAGATTACTGGTAAGAATCAAATTCTCCCTTCTTCTTTCTTACCACATCCCATTCCGTCCTGAATTCAACTTGCTTGCTCCTAGGCCTTCAAGATTCCTCCACTTTCAATCAATCATGTGAAGAGCTATGCTATAATTTTGTGCTTTTCACATTCTTAACTTACTTTACAATGGGATTTGGAGGTGCTTTTTTTTTCTGGCTCAAACTGATAAGAAAAAATATATAAAAGTGTTGGCTTCTTGAGCTTACACCAATGTTGTGAATTATATAACGAAACCTGTCTGGGTTGGAATTCTAAAGCTATTATCCTTCCAGTACTGAGATAGGACACCAAAGGAGCCATTTAGGATCCCTAGCCTTTTTATATAGCTTGAGAAATCAGGTTCATTTCTTCTAAAAAGAGGTTTTTTGAAGGTATTTAACTTATCACGTTGTCAATATTTTGCATTCTAAGCCCTTGGGAGACATCCTGAATCCTAAGATATGATTTCTCCATAAGGTTAGTCTGCCTCTTAAATGAGTTCTCAATATCTATTCTAGTGGTGTTTGAAAAGTTTTCACTTGGGATCTTCTGTGACCTTGGTGTTGTGTGCCATTTGTGCATCATTAAAAGGTTGTAATGAAGTTCCGCCGCACACAGATTGTAAAAGGTCAAGCAGAAAGTTGGGAGCCAATGAGGTTGGGAAGAAAAATTGTGCTTGCTGCAGAATTTGAGGGATTCATTATATTGATGCTATGGGGTTTTCAGCAGAGTAATAACTGGGTTAGCAATAGAATGTAAATCTTCTCAGCCACTTAGTCTGAATCTGCTTCTTCTTGATTTGTGGGGATATATTTTTAACAGAGTACAAGGAAAGTCATTACACTCCGAGGAAAGCCAGTGGAATTGGTAAATGCATTGTAGAAGGGCCAGCCAAAAAGAAGAGTAGAACCAGAGGGATAAAGCATATCAGCCTTCCTGGTTGCCAATATAAGAAGTATTGTCAACCCATATGAAATAATTGTCTCAGAAGAACATTGCATAAGTGATTAGTTTAATTCTTAAAGGGACACAAAGAATTGTTTTTAGCTTCAGTGGTTCAGAGTTATGAGTATAGCTAATTAAAAAGCTTAAAATAGCTATCAACAGAATTAATTAAAAGGATTTAAGATAAAAGTAACATCAACATAGCAGCAGCTGCAAGCCAATTTGTTTACTAAGGACCAGCAAGGTAAGCTAATAAGATCTTGGTGCTCTAAAAGGGGAAGAAACACTGAAGTTACCTGTTCTCCGTTGAATATTCTTTGGATGCATTTTTCTTAAAATGGAATTCTAGAAATTATGTGCAAAAGTGCAGCAGTTGATTGCACATCTCACAAGCGTACATATGGAGTGAGATAATTTCTTCTTTAAACAAGCCCCAAACCATCTGTTGACTTAAGTCAACTCTCTGAATTTTACTTGGAAATAATTGGAAGCCTAGATATTCCACAAGACTAGTTCAATGTGTTTCTTTAATTTATACATGGGCTTTTAGGAGTACATGTGAAGGAAAAGGGACAAGAAAGCTTTTCTAGAGAAGGATAGAATCATTAACACTATTAGGAGTTTCAACTTGATTCAGATTCATTGATCTAGATGGAGTGATTAAAAATTTTAAAAGAAAATTGACTTTTTAGAAAGCTTTTGAAGTTTGGGAGTGTGGGACAATGAGAAATTACTGATAATTTTATCCCAAAAGCTTATTTTGTAACTATCAAGTGTTAAGGCCTATAACTTAAGATTGAAGAACTTCCTATTAATTCTATTTTCAATACGTGGCATTCTATTCTATATGGAAATTGATTTTTTTCTGTATCAATATCTGTTAAGTGACCTCCTTGGCCCAAGTAGAGTGGGCCTCTTATTGTTCACATATAACAATCCCAACATTTCTCAAATCTTTGTTTCCTAAAAGTTCTAACTGACTAAAATATCAACTAAGACATTATAATTGAGTGGCTTGAAAGTATTCCTTGAAAGGAAAACAATAGTTGTATGAACTGGAATGTTATAGCACAGACCCTTGAAACTAGAATGATTTCTGTATGTCATTTGTATCATTCATTCACATGGTCTCATTGTTCAGAGAAGAAAACTAATTTTCTATCTGCTTTTTTCTTAAAAATGTAAGTATCACTGAAATCACTGCCTTTATCAGGACAGAAACAATTATTTTCTACTATGTTATTTTAATCACTTTAAAAACTGCCTTTTCTATTAATATATATATACTAAAAACATGCTGGCTACTAGTTTAACAATTTTAGTATGATAATAATGTATAATAATTATTACATTTATTTTATTTTCTCCTAAGTATAACCTTACATTAGATACTGGTAACAACAACCAGGGTCTTTGTCTTAGCAATAGTACCTATCTTATTAATTCATTTATTCATTCATTCACTTATGCATCCAACAATTTCTTAGCAATTGTTGTATACCAGGCTGTAGAAAGTTTCCTCAGTAAGAGCGTCTTATCTAGTTTAGAAGCATATATTTAGGAAAATAATTACAATCCAACATGGTAATGTGTATAATGTAAATGTATAGTAGTATATATAGCAAGTAGAATAGTTAATAAAAAATTCTTTGTTAGAGGAAGTCAGGGTGATTATGAGAAGTAAGTGTGAAATGTTAAGGGTATGGCATTCAGAAAACACTCAGGGCTCTTAGAATTAATTGATTCACCACTTACCAAATAATCATTGAAGCTTCCTATGTGCCATCTGCTGTATAAGACTCTTCAGATGTAAAAGTAAAGAAGCTTGCCTTCACAGAGCTTACTGCTCGTAGAGGAGGAAATAAAACATTACAATCCAATATGATAAGTGCATAAGTAAAACCCTGTATGATGCTTTTGGTAACCTGGAGGGGAGGGACTAATTCACTTCTTAAGTGGATGGGGAAGACTTCACTAAAGGAAAAAGGTAGAGGAAGAAGCAACTGGTGTAGATGAAGTGGGTTTTCTGGACAAGGAAGTTGATCCAAGCAGCAGGACTAAAAAATATACCAGTAAGGTGGTCGGAAAAGGCACGCCAAGGGAGTTTAATATTAGAGTATGCATTTCAGGGAGATGTTTCAGGGTGAGTTAAGAGATAGATAAGGTTGGATAATACCATGAAATTCCTTAACATATGGGCATGCAACTCCTCTGAAAGACATAGCTCTTTCATTTTAATTTCTAGTATTGCAGATCTAAAATAATATGGCAAATCTTTGCAACAACATGGATGGACCAAGAGGGTGTTATGCTAAGTGAAATAAGTCAGACTGAGAAAGACAAATAGCATATGATCTCAGACATATGGAATCTTAAAAAAAAAAAAAAACAAATAAATAAATAAACAGACAAACAGAGAGCAGAACCAGACCTATAAGTACAGAGAATAAACTGATGGTTTCCAATAGGAAGGCAGGGTGGAGATGAGGTAAAATGAGTGAAAGAGAGTGGGAGATAGAGGCTTCCAGTTTTGGAATAAATAAGTCATGGGAATAAAAGGCACAGCATAGAATAGTCAAGATACTGTAATAGCAATGCTTACTGACTGACCGTAGCTACACTTGCGGTGAGCATAACATAACGTATAGAGAAGTTGAATCACTAGGTTGTGCAGTGGAACCTAATGTAACATTGTGTGTCAACTATACTCAAATAAAGAAAAATTTAAAGTAAATAAATAAAATGGCAAAGTTAAAGAAGACTTTAATATGTCATTCTTTCTCTAAGGACAAAATGACACAGAAATAGAAGAACAAAATAACATAATCAGGTAGATATAATAAATATATATTGAAATTTACATCATGGTAATAGAGCATAGGCATTCTTCTCAGGTACTCTTGAAACATTAATAAAAATTGACCATTTATTGGGTTATAACAAAAACTTTAGTGTGCTACATAAAGCTTTAATAATATCAACATTTTATCAAAACATAACAAAACTAAAAACTAATTTAAAAAAGCTTGTTCTACCTGAAATATTCGAATTCTCTATTAAACAACTTTTGAGGAAAAAGGGAAATACAAACCGTAATTTCATAATTTTCAAAAGTTAATGCTAATATATCACGTATTCAAACTCATGTGATACAAATAAAGCAGTGAACAGAGGAAAATTCATAACCTTAAATATTTGTACCAATAAAGATGAAAGACTGGTATAAATTAATTTATTTCTCAACCCAAAAAGGTAGAAACACAACAACAACTCAAGCTTGGGAAAAAAATAAAGAAAGAGATTGAAGTTAATTAAGTAGTAAAGGGAAAAACAGTAGAAATAATAAGCACATCGAAAATTTGGCATTTTGAAACATCAACTAATTAACTGAACCACTATCTGCCTTGATTGAAGAAAAGGAGGACAATAAAAATAAAAGGAAGCAAGATATATCTTATGATATATTAAAGCAGAAAAAACTAAAAATCATGAGATTACTCTGCTTAACTCTGCAAATAGATTAGAAAACTGAGAGAGCATGGATAATCTCCCAGGAATCACAGTGTGCATGAACTATTATACATTCATACAATGGAGTACTATGAAACCATGGAAAATATTGAGAAATATCCTAATATAAAGAATGGTTTCTAGGATATATTGTAGATTGAAAAAAGCAAAATTTAAAATTGAGTTTTTAAAAGTGTAATTTTAAAGCAAATTTGAATAACTAGATAGCATAATAACAGATTTGAATAACTAAAAGAGCATAATGAGATCTTCAAAGGGCTGTTAAACAACAGACTTAATGCTAACTTCACCACTACACAAGTAATTCTTAGACTAATGATTCACGGACTCCCTAAAAAAAAAAAATTTGCAGAGACAGTTTATTTTTTTTTCTTCTGTTCCCCTCAATTAGAATGCATAATCTAGTAACTAAAGTAATTTAAAAATTAGGACAGTTTTTTTTTTCTTTTTAATTTCAGAATTGTCCAGCTCAAAAAAAAAAAAAAAAAAGTGAAGGTATATCAAGATAGGATATTTGACGTCCAGTCAGTTTATTTCAAATATGCATAAGGAATCTGTCAATTTATTCCAATGTATTCCAAACCTTTAAAAAGTGTCTTAATTAGCTTTTGCTGTTGACTCTTATATCAAGTCCATCTAAATTCAGTTTTTAAATGGATTATGGAGCAAATCTGTGTATGTGTGTGTGTGTGTCTCTCTCTCATAGAGAGTGTATCTCACTATTTTGGTTGTTTTTAGGTCATGGATAATTCTAATGTAGTAAAATAAGTAGTGTCTTGTTAGTAAAGATGGATTATATGATCTGGAGGTAAAATCAAGTCTCTGTGACATACTTTTTCTTTAAGTGATAAAGTTAAATTGGTCCTTGCTAGGAGCAAGGTATGTTTTGGCAGGACTTCATACCTGAATGATTTGTTTATGTGGGAAATTCTGACCTATACACAAAGGATCAGAACCAGCAATCTGTTCAAATGACTGTTCTGATGTTTGATAGAAGAGAGATTTGATAGGAAGTAAATTTTTCAAATATTCTCACTGACACTAATGTGTTTTCCTCAGATTGTGATGCTCTTGGCCATAAAAGTAATAACACAAAGAAACTTATTTGACACACCTAATCTAAAACCTTTTTATTCCCTGTATTTCTGAGTTCTTTTCCTTAATAAATATTATAACTATTTCTCTGGTTCACTGGAAGAAGTTGCCTTAAGTAACTACTTCAGATAAAGGGGGAAAAAAAACGCAGTCACAAAGGAAAATAGGTAAATAATGATGCTGTGTTTAAAGTTGTCAGAGTTGGCAAATCTTGATCTTTTTTCTCTACAGCTGAGAGAATAAATTTGATAAATCAACGTTTCTACCTCCCAAGTCCCATTAAATTAATCATAGTGCAAATGGGAATTTAGTAAAACTAAAATGTATTTTGAGAGTGTATTGTTACTGATTGTCGAAGCAGAAGTAACTTTTACTTCTACTGAGTATTAAGAATAGTATATCGATAATTGTAAATTCAACATCTAGAATTGATTCTCTTCTGTTTTGTATTAGAAGTTTAAATGCTGTTTGTTTAGAAAATGTGACTCAAAAGCCCTTGTGGAAAGTCAGTGTTACTTTTCTTCTCAGTAACATTACTGAGTTAGATGAAGTTTTCATTGGGTTAAGGTAGGCAAATCTAAGTAGGTTTCTGTGAAAACAATTGTTCCCACGTCTCCTCTATATTAATGGGCACGCAGTGTTCTACCAGAGAAATTTCAAAGTTATACGTCCTGTGCAGACCAGCTCCATTGCTGAGTTTAAGTCATCTGTTACGACTTGTGCCCGGCCCCCAAATTTCTGCCCTCAGACACCCTTTAAGAAATGGGATCATTGCATCTGTCTATTTGAAGAAAATAGTTTGGGGCATTTGGGGAAAAATGCAAAAAGACAAATATTAAAGAACGTCAATGTGGAATGTTCTTCAGAAAATGATCTTGAGAATCAGGACACAAAAGACCTGAATAGCACATTCTAGTCCTTTACTTTGAAGCTCTATTGGATTTCCTCTCAGCAGGCTGGCCCGAGGCAGTACTGGGAAGTAGGTGAGGTGTGAGGACGTTTTTCCCCCTTGTGTTATTCTTTCTAGCAATGTATGTGCATTTGCATTTTAACTGGGCTCTTGGCATTGGCGTTTCTGGCACCTTAGAAATAGCTGAGAGGAAAAGTGTTTCTGAATAGGATGGCCTTTTAGAGCTCCTTTAAGTTCACTATACAGTACCATACAGTACACTATGCAGTACAGCACTGTACGGTACTCTAAGTAGTCGGGGGCCCTATGGTGACCATAAGTTAGGTGGCACAGCAAAAAAGTTGTATGGAATGAAAATATTGTATGAAATACATGGACATCTATTGGCAAGCTTCGTCTGTCCCAGGCTGCTGCCATGAACCCAGTGTTACTAGATACTCTGACCTCTACCTATATACCCTCATTTCTAAACCACATTTGTGACTGATTTGAACCTAAGTAGATTTTGCACTTAGAATTAGCAAAACATTATTTGCTTATCAGAAATGTTTACCTTACATTCATTTTACTTGTAGGCTTTCTTAGTTCTTTTTAAAAATTTTATGGAATTAGAAAACATTGATATACCTGAAAAGAAGTTATATTTGATATAGAAATGATCCCAGCCACAAGTTTATTTTAATGGATCCTAATTCCACTTCTTTTAAACTTTTTAACGAGATATATATCTAAGATAATAGATGGGGTAAAAACACATTTTTTAGTTTTTAAATGTGAAATGTCAAACTAAAAAACATTTTGTTGAACAAGTATGTTCCATATTAAAGTGCATGGTAGATAGAGTGATGTGATACTAGATATTTACTTACACCTATCACATGCCAGCTAGGGAAAAAAAAATGAGTTGGTTGGGAGAAAAGAGTTATTGCTATATGTTATAGCAATATAATATAGTTATGTTATATAGCAACTATAATATAGTTATATTGTATACATTATTATATATACATATATATTGGGATGAAGTCAAGGAGGATATGGAGTTGCAGAGAAGATCACATTGGAAGACGGGAGACTTGTATTAGCTTTGGAGACGTAGAAAGAATGGGGCTTAATGTTTCTGAGAAAGTAAGGAAAAGCCTTATATAAAAGTCAGAACACATGCAACTTTGCATAAGGCACAGAGTAAGTAATATGTTATCTGTAGCAGAACCTCATGGTGAAGTAAGGTTAAATACTTGGGAAGAACTTATTGCCTTGGATGCTAGGCCAAATAACTGAAAGCATGTCCTGAAGGTTATGATCCTGGATGTAATATATCAAAGTAGTGTCTTGGAGATGTAACCCTGACAGATGAGAGAGACAAATTAGAAGGCTATCAGAGTGACCAGACCAGTGGTGATAATGGGAATGACAAAGAAGGGAATATCCTGGGAGACATTTTAAAAAGTAATTAATGAGACTTCCTGTTAGTATAAATATAGCACATGAAGAATTTGGAGGGAGGCTATGATAGGAAAGGTACCTACCCACATGTGTATCATACATTTTCTTCTTCTATATGGTGAAAGTAAGACCTTTACTATCTATACATACATCTTCTGGAGCAAGGGAGTACGTTAAGGTTGGATTGGAGGAGAAATCCAACCAGTTGAGTTGATAGTAGTATATGGAGAAGTGAAACTGGAGCACATGCAGGGAGCTCACTGGTGGTACAACTGTCTAGATAGCTTCTGCACTGGAGATCAAGAGAAGATACAAAAAATATATATATATAACCATCCTAGTGGGCCAGGTAAGCTACAGGAAAGTAGTTTGAACCTGAGTCTTATTATTTCTGAAAAAGCTATATAATAGAATGGTTATTACCATAAGATTTGGAAGCCGAAGACCAGGTTTTGAGTTCTAGGCCTAAGGCTTATTAGTTAAATGATCTGGGTTGAGTGGCTTAAACATCACTGAATCTCAGTATCCTCATCTATAAAATGAAAACAACAATAGAACAGCCTTATAGGGTGCTTAGGAGGATGAAATAAGACAGCTAATGTACATTATTTACTGTAGAGTTTGTCATATAGTAATAGATCATTGACATAAATATTGTTACTGTGGTGTTGGTAAAATATGGACAAATGAGCAAAACCGATGACTTGGTAGGTGGTTAGAAGCAATCTGGAAGTCTGACTTTTTCTGCAACTCTCAAAGAGAAATACGACTGTGAAAAGCTGAATTTAAAAAAAGCTAGATAGAATATTCTGCCTATGATTTTTTTTTATTAAATTGAAGACAAAGGACTGTAGCTATGGATTGTGGTTGGTTATTATTTGCCAGATAATTCATAGCATGCACCTCACAATCCCTGACATTTTAATACAAAAGTTTGTATATTAAATATCAGAACTTTAATTTAAAACTATTGTTATTAGAATGTCAGGAATGGCTAAATATATAAACTGATAAATTACTATGAAGTTGTACTCATCAAGAGTAAAGGACATGCCTAAGATTTGAAATTTTTTTTAAAAATGAAAGTCTAAGTAGGAAAATGTTTTTAATTTCTTGGTGACCATGTGGAAGAGTAACAGGAACTTGAGGCAGCTTTCAGTTTTCTGTTACTAAAATATTTGATCAGAATTTTGTTAAAGGCAGCTGAATTTTTGATCCTGGAAGACAGAGAAATATTCATAGAATATTAAAAGATTTAGGTATGTAAGGAAATAGAATCAATGAAGGCAGAGGTGATGAAAGCTTAGGGTTTTTTTGCACGGAATTTAAGGCAAGAATAGGCTATTCCTTCTAAGAAGGTGTCAGGTGGGCATATGGAAATATAAGTCTGGCAAGCAGGTAAGAAATATTCTCAGTTTATTTAGTTATTCTTTCTTAGAGAAACCATGCTAAGAATTTCTGAGGATATAGAAATAATTTTCTGCTTTTAAGTATCTTACGTACAGGTTACAGAATCAGGAAAGCCTTTTGAAGGAGCTGGCAATGAAATGACTTCAAGAAAGATTTTTGATAGGCAGAGATTAAAGAGCATTCCATGTGGAAGGGATCCGAATGAATAAAAGGATGAACGAGGTGCATGGTTGTGAACACAGAAGTAGAAATAATTATGCTACTTGGCTGTAGAAATGGACAAATATAACATCTTTGGAAAGTAAGTCTAGGGGAAGAAAAAAACACTTTCATATTATTGTATCTAATCCTCACAGTTACACTGAGTGGTAGTTGGCTCACTCTTGTCATTCTACAAATGAGAAATTCGAGAATCACTGATTTATCTAAAATCACTTAACCAGAAAGTATAATAGGAGGACTTCCAATCCTGAAGAGAGACACTATGTCCTTGGGGGAAAGCAGCAAAGGAGAAGGCAGTTTTGATCTTGGATGAACTGAAGGATGGCATTGTTATAGAGAGACCGGAGAGAGTCAGCGGAAAACTGACTTTGGCACAATGACGAACAGTTTATTCTGAGCTGGTTATGTAACACATGACACTAGGACATCCAAACCGAGATTGGAAAATGTAGACTCAGGAGTTACACGTTGACAACCTACAATGATAAAGTGATGAAAGTTGTAGACACATCAAGGGTACTGATGGCAAAATAGAGCCTGTGCTACGATGCTGAGGTCTGAGCCGAAATGCGGCAACACCGGTGTGGATGCTGCTGGCTCGGTAGAGCTGTCTAATTGCTTCCCACAGTATTTGCAGTCCAGGGCAGGCATAGACAAAGAGGACATTGTGGGTGAGGGGAGGGTACTGGTGTGGCTGCTTCAGCATAAAGGGTCAAGTATTGGTTTGGGAGCCCCACAGAAGGAATTGACCGTGGAGTCCAAAGTGAGTTCATAGCCAGAATAGCTATGGGGAAGCTACTGGTATTATTCAGTCTTCATTCTGGTTAAGTGTATTTGAAACAAAAATGACTCAAACTGAAGATGACATTAAGATATATTGCTGCTCCCAATGTAAAGGGTATTACATTCCCTTTATTAATAAAGTGAGTGACTGAATGAAATTTGCCTTCTGGCGTGGAATTTTATCCAAGTGTCAAATAGCTTCATTACCTAAATAATTCTCTATGCTATGTTTGTATAATATTAACATAAAATATATAACTCAACTATTTAATTAGATTCTCAAGAGAATAACAGATGAATAAAAAATAAAAATTTTAGATACAATGCATTCAAGAAGCATTGGCTGTCAAAGCTGGACCTACAAAAAATTTAAATCCATCTCTTTGTTTTGTTTTTCTTTTCAAATGAAAAAAAAAAAAGAAAAGAAAAGAAGTGAAGTTATACTAGGGGTACAGAGGACATTCTTTTAATACCAAACAATGTTCTAATAATTATAAAGTTTATGTGCAACTTTTACACATTTTAGTATTTTATTTCATTCAGATTAACTAAGATTTATCCTGCAGATATCTCAATTTAACTTTTAAAAGATAGAATTTCAGAATTCCTAGATGTGGAGGCCACTCTAGAGCACCTGATACTGTCAGGATGAATGTTTAAGAGTGTATATTTTAAGCATAGAGCTAATTAAATTTACCTAAAGTCATTTCCTCCACTGGTAGAAAATTCTAGACCTTGAAATCACTCCTTTGGATTAAAACACTTATTCTCTGCTTCACTTGTCTTCCTTCTGGAAGTCTGTATAGGTAGCAGTGAAGCCTAAAAGATTATTTTCAACATTTTGGAAATCTTCGTGAAAACCTTAATTTACTTCTTCACATTTGGTTGAAAGTATAGCAATCCTAATTTCATGCTAATGAGAAGCTCAGATTAATTTTACTGGTATCACTGAAATTTCTGGGATGTGATTGGTGGAGCTGACACACTCACCGGAATCACACGTCTGGTCATCACAGCATCCATTTTGATGACTTTCTTCCCCAAAAATTAAAAGTGGTAGTCAGAATCTTTCAAAACCTGCAGCTGAAAGAACAAAGCAATCCTTTGTAGTTTGAAAAAAAAATAAGAACCTCTATTTTTTAAAGCGTTCATAATATGCTGACTTAAAATGTAAATGTGGCCTAGATTGAAGCAATAGTAAACTGTTGGGTCCCACTTAATTTAAAAGCAAAGATCGGTTTAACCAATAAACTAGTAGAAAGCAGAGATGAATGCAATATGCAGAAAAAAAAGTGTCAATCAAATTGAAAGCAGTGGAAAGGTCAGGAACAGGATTCTTCTGGGAATGTTTGTAGCATTATTTAGAGCCAGTGTAGATGGAGCATCTCAAAAAACAACGTGACTCCAAATGGAGGATTGGAAGTGTCAATCATAACTCTCAGATGCTTCTGCTCTAGGACTAGCTCTGTTTAAATACTTGGAAAAATAAAGAGAATTAACCAGATCTTATGAATCACCATTATTGCCCATTTCCTATTGGCAAAGATGATGGCATGCTAATATTTATGATTAAGCTCCTATGGTTTAGGTGTTGCTCATGATTATAATTTTCACACTAATTAAATGGTATCTATTTTAGTAGAAACATAGACATGAAAAAGGAAATATTTAGTTCAAAGCTGTTTCTCATAGTTATAACCAATTGAAAGATGAAAAAAGTGAGTTTGACTTCTGGGTTATTCCTTATTTTCTTGTCAAAAACATATTGAAAATATGGAACAAAATGCAAGTTGTATTTAGGATGAGACGTGGTTTTAACTTCGTGTTTTAACTTTGAGCAAATGACACACAGTTTACTTTTGTAAGTGATAGAAAATAAGGTCAGCACCATCCTAGTGTTGACAGCAGAGAACTAGCAGCGTTGTCCTGTGATGAACGTTGATGTAAGCTCCTGGGCTTCCCGGTGAGGCATCATTAGGGGAAACGGTTGCGGATGATCCTCAATAGGGATCACATCATACTTTCTGAAAATGCAATGATTCCTTTTAGCCAACGCTTCCTTTTTGGCTTGGAGTTAAGCAGGCCAAGACATAGCCTTGCCCAGATATCACCTACCCCCGAGCCAGCAGCTTTTAATCAACCTTAGGATTGTACAATGCACAGTATTATTGCAAGCGTAAACGGTTACCTTGTCCACTTAAATCCGAACCAACCTCATCCATCACTCTAGGGCTTCCCAAGATTACTTCACCTGAACCAAGGCCATTCCTGAATTCCTTAGAACCAGAGAAAGTTTAGCTACCCTGATATCTCTTGGAGTGAAGCTAGTAGACGTAAGAAGAGCTGTAAGCTATTTGACAGAAGAGTACAGAATCTACCATGAATATTTATCCTAAATTTGAGCGACATTTAAAGGGTGTTTTTACAGGAGTCTAAATGTTTAACTTGTCTAAAAAATGCATACAATTCTATTAATATTTGAAAATGTATTATTTCCATGTCCTAGGATCTTAGGGAATTTAAGATATAATCAATAATTTATTTTAGGGATCCCTGGGTGGCGCAGTGGTTTAGCGCCTGCCTTTGGCCCAGGGCGCGATCCTGGAGACCCGGGATCGAATCCCACGTCAGGCTCCCGGTGCATGGAGCCTGCTTCTCCCTCTGCCTGTGTCTCTGCCTCTCTCTCTCTCTCTCTGTGACTATCATAAATAAATAAAAATTAAAAAAAAAATAATTTATTTTAAAGATGTATACTGTCAAGATAAGTTATTACACGAAGACAATGATTTAAAACCCCCTAATATTGGCTGATTGTGTTCCTTAATCAATCAGTAAACAGCAAATCAATTTACATGATAATCAGAGCCCCCAGATTAGACACAATTTTGATTAAGCGGTCCTTTAAAGTAAATGCCAGACATGATTGAAAATGTCACAAAATTTATTTCTGATACTCATGCTAGCGTGTAACTTGTCCAGGAGTTACACATTCTAATTAAAGGCAGAATGGAACCACATATGAGTAGACATTTCTGGAAATTAATATGACTTTTCCCTTAGTTCTTACCTTTTACAAATACTGGTAAGCATTTGTATTAAGGAATATCTTAGGAGAAAAATAAAATTTACTACAAGATATTAATTTTTTACCATTAGAGATGAAAATAAAGAGAACATAGAAATAATCTATATGTGGATTATTGATTCTTATAGATACCAGTATTTAGATATTAAGCTTCCGTGGAACTGAAAGTAAGCTATTAGGATCTTAATTTCATTGGTTTGGTTAATCTGATCAATATCAAATCATGCATAGAAATAGCTAATTTATACTGAGAATATACACTTTACATTGTTGTATGAAGAATCATTGTGGGTGTAACAGCATCTGAGATAGTAATTAAACTAAGCAACAGCACTTTATTTTACATATCTCTGCCCACACTGTACCATTCAATTAGCTTGTAACTGCTAACTCAATTAAATTATAATTTATATTACATATAACATACTATACATTATATTATTTGTCTGCCATATATATTTTGTGTCCAAAATTTGCCCAGCGATCTTGAAACAAAATACTTTATAATTTTAAGAATAATTTCCTTTCAAATGCATATTGGTTTTAGAGGTGATAGAGGCAATGCCATTCTAAGTTTCAGAACATATTTAAGTCTAATCTTCAATCTTTAGACTCAATTTCCTTTTATTCATTTAGCTGCTTTGTGGGCATCTACGTAGAAAGCTTTAGCCTTCTTCCCATCACTATTCACACAGCAGTGAGATTCTCTGAAAATTCACAATGGCTAGATCTGCGCCAGATTACAGTCCTTCCGGATGGGTCAGAGAAGACCCAGACAGACTCCATCATGTTCAGCCGAAGCTTTTATCTCAACTGGAAATACTTCTCTATGTTCTCTTTGCTTAACAAACTCATATGCATCTCTTGCAATCCATGTAAATTGTCCTATCTTCTGTGAAGCTGTTCTTGAAGCTGCCAGGGAGAGTTAGGATTAGTTCCTCCACCCCCTGGGCCCATAAAGTATGAGTGTGTGTGTGTGTGTGTGTGTGTGTGTGTGTGTGTTTCTATTTATGCTCACATGCATGCATATGTATGTGTCTGTAGAACAATTTGTGGTTGTGGATTTAAGGTGGCCAGCCCACAGATTTATTACCAGGGATAACTTGTGATATTACTGAAGTCCATTTGAGTCATCCATGCTTTAAGTAATTTATATGATGCTAAAGAAGCTAAATATTCAGGACCTCTTATTTGCACAGGCCCCTTGTGAGTACTGAGAGTTATTGGGAGGCATACGATGTTCTAAATTGAGAGGGGCGGTTGAGTTCATGAACCATCTGCCTAACGGTGTTGCTGGCAGACATTTCAGAAATACTGAATCCCCAAGATCTCAGTATTTGTTGTGTTTTATTTTCTTCTTCTTCTTCTTTTTTTTTTTTTTTTAGCTTTTATTTGTTTATGTAATCTCTACACCCAGCGTGGGGTTCGAACTCACAACCCTGAGATGAAGAGTCTCATGCTATTCCAACAGAGCCAGCCAGGTGCCCTTTATTTTTCTATTCTAAATAGTATTTATTTTGTACCTAAGTTAGGGTTTTGATTTTTGTTATTTTCTTGTTATTTGTTATTTCCCAAATAATATAAGTTTCAGAGACCACAAAACCTCCTCTCTTGAAACTGCAGAGAGGGTGCAGGAGAGTGTGGCCCTGAACCAGTGAACGAGCTTAGCATTTGTTTTGCATTGACCACGACGTTCAATAGGGTCTCAGTGGGTCTTGCTGAGATCCCACATTAGAACTATAAAGGCCTTTGAGATTATTTTGGTTTTCCGTCCACGTGTAATTTTTGCAAAAAAATTACAAAAAAAAAGTGAAGTTTCTAAGGATTCAAAAATAAAGACATGGTAGTAGGGAAGAAACAAACACACTGAAGTCGAGGAGATCAGACTTCAAGGTCCAAGCCACACGCCTAGCCTTCGTTAGCTGGTATGATCGTGATTCTAATCAATTTACGATTTCTAATATCTTCTTTCTACATGTGTGAATTGTAAGTAATGATACCTCTCTGGCAGAGTTTGGGGAAGATTAGAGATACATATTTAAACTATTTCATGTATTCGAGGAATCAAAAAATAACGTAACTGCCTTCAGGATGACTTGTTCTATCAGCAAACATGTTTTGGGAAATGGTTCTGCGCATCTCTCTTTCGTAATTGCACGTGTAGCCATGAGAGAGTCTCCGTCTAGGGCTAATATACCTTTCTCAGCTCTCTTTATAGCAGGTAGCTTCTGATCTCATCTGATAAGCTGGAACTACTAAGTTCTATTTTGATGAGAAAGACCTTTCATAGCATAAGATATTTACCTTACCCACTGAGAAAATACCAGGGAGAAGGCTGGAGGAGGGCAGAGAATATTTTAAACCAAAACAATCAAACACGTGAGTCAAGAAGATTTCTTGTTTAATAACACTTCCCCTGCCTAGCTGGCTGTGCATTTCAGATGGGGAGTAGGCTAGTGTCCCCTCTCCTCACTGCCCCTTGCTTCGAGAGAGCACCACCACTTCCCTGAGGAGGCCAGGAGATGGTTGGCAGCTCAAGAAATCATGGACGGTGGGACCTAAATAATTCAAATTGCTTTTATGCACAACAGCTCTGGGTATGCCTCTTATGAACAGTTAGCCTACAGAACTCCCCGCAGCTATTAACAAAAGCTACTGTCTTCAAACTATGACATTTTAAACTGATTTCCAGGAGAGAGTTTACTTCATGTACCTTGTATGCTCAGTTCACTGCTAACTCAGCACTGACACATCAAGTGACAAATTACAGAAAAAAAAAAAATAGTTTTGTTTTGTTTTGTTTTCCCAAGGAAAAACATATCTATTCCCATTTTCAAAATGAGATTATGTAGAACATACTGTTGGAGGAAATAAGGCATTATACGCTCAGAAAGTGTTACTCGGAAGGCATCAGCCTGGATACCCAAACTTTACAAGGGTCTAGTGCCCTAGTAGAACAGTGAAATCTGTAAAAACATGTTCACTAACTCGGTTATGAAGTGAAGCTTGTTTAAGGGAAGCAGTTGACTTTCTAAAGTGGTGATAATAGATCAGATAAAAGTAATTTTATAGATGGTTGCAAATGCTAAGATAATAGGCATGTAACATAAAGAAAGTTGGGGTGTTTAGGCCTTTGTCTTCTTTGCTCTGTTTCTTTGTTAACAATCGTCCCGTAAGGAAGGCTTATTTTATATAGCTCAAAATAGCAAACATTTGGTCTCTAGAGAGAAAAGCCAGAAAAATCTCACAGATGTGCAGTTACTCTCTAATGAATCATAAGGCTATTTCCTAAAGCTGAGGCAGTGAAGGTGGGGATGGAGGAACAAAACCCAACCATTGAGCATTCGTGCTGTATATGATTTATAGACATATGTATGCTACCTAAAGACTTCCGTGTACAGAGAGAAAACACTGCTGAAAACCTCTTCAGTAAAATATTTTTAAAATCTAATACGATGACTCCATCGTATTTTGAGAAAAAGAGCTACTATTTAGTGAGGTTTTCAAAGGAGAGCAACATATGTAAGAAAGGCCATTTTCCTAATTGCATAGCACGTAATGTTGGAAAAGGATGACTAGCATGTGTTAGATTCATTCCCGTTGGAGTAAAGTGTAAAAAACACCCCGTTTTGTTATGTCCTGACTGAGCACAATTTGCTCGATGAGGAAAGAGAGGAATTCGACAGCACTTATTTAAAGTATTAAAAAACACACTTATTTAAAGCATCAATAGTGATCAATCGTCCATCGGAAGAGGTCTGGGCAGAAATTTAGACTATGTGGTTTCTGAAGTTCTGTGTTGTCTTAATTTTGTTTTCCTATCCATATATAAATAGGATTCCTCTTCACAAGAATGCATATGACATTTCAAACAAGCAAACTTAAAAAGTCGTGCCTAATGGAAAGAACTTACCTTCTGGAGTCATGGAAGGGCCAAACTTAAATCCCAATCGCTGTTTCCAACCTAGGCAACAGAACTCTGGTTCTTTTTTCACAAGCTCAGCTTAAGGCTGGAAATTACTTTCCCGGTTTTGCATCATAGTATCTGAAAAAGGAAAGGACTGGCAATTTGTTTACTGCTGTTTTACATTAGAAATGATGTTCGTTGTGTTATTTGAAGAGGAACTTCATTTCAATCATTCTTTAATCTTGCAAAACCCTTTCCCACCCTACAAATCAAAAAGAATGTTTATTTCTAATAGCTGGATTTCTTCTTTTTTTTATTTTTTTTTTAAAAAAAAAGAGTTTATTTATTTATTGAGAAGAGAAAGGGGGCAGGGGGTGAATGAATCTTAAGCAGATTCCATGCTGTGCACGGAGCCAGATGCGGGGCTCAATCTAGTTTAAGCCTGTGTTACTCTCCATGTACTACCTCAGATTCTTTTCACTCTGTTGGCATAATTTCTGTCCAAAAATTATTTCACCTCTGCCTACATCCCCAAATATACAGCCGATAAAACAGAGATGCTCAGTCACAACAGGCAGAATAAATTAACCCTTTCCTATAGTTCCTGTAGCAATTAAATGCCAGAAATCTGGCTGCTGTATTGGGTGGGCTGCTGAGATTGAAGATCATTTTCATCGGTAGGTAGGCTGCATCCTTCTGCTACACACTTAACCATGAGTTGTAAACTGCATGAGAAACAAAAAAGTCTGCATTGCTCCATGTTGGTGTGATCAGAGGGCAAAGGCATACATACTATTTATTTATGACTTGGGGAAAAGGGGATACTTAAATTATAAGCACTTACCTCGAATTATTTAATCAAATTTCAGGATTTTCTGCTTCCCAGTTTAGCCCATACCGGAGAGCAATTGAGGGGTCTAATATGAGCTGTGTAGGCTGGAAGACTGATATTGAAAAATGCACGATGGCCACAGTATTATTATTATTATTATTATTATTATCATTATGACTAGTGATATGCACTAAAATGAGGGTCTAAGAAATATATTTTATTATTCAAATTATACTTTTGTACCTGTTTCTCTATTTAAAGTGAAAATATTAAGCGACTTTAATAAAAACTTCAAGTCAGGGATTTTCTGATGAGGCAGGCAAGCCACACATTTTTATGAGATGTATCCATATATTACCAATACTTTCTTGATATGACTACCCAACCCTCCATCCTTATATATCCAAACATTCTTTTTAAAATATAAATATTCTTTTACCTAAACTCTTATTTAAAACAGGTCATCAGGCCAGTAAGAGATTCATTTTTTTTTTTTTAAGTAGCCATTTAAAAAGAAAGATGGTAGATACTTTCAACCTGCAGCAATCATTTTTTTTCTGTGACTTTTGGTTTAAAATTAGGCCAGGATGTAAGCAATGGTGGCAAGTTATTCCACTGATAATTATTAAATACCCGCCAATATTATTAAATGATCATTATTAAATATAATGATCAAAAAGACTACAAAATAGATTGGGGAAGAGTTTTTGAAACATAGTCAACTGAATGAAAGGATATACAATATACACAAAATATAATTGGAGCTTTGTTTTAAAGTGCTATGAAATGTTTTAAAAATAAGAAAGTGCACCAAAATATTAACAGTTTATTTTCATGTGTATGGAAAAACTTCTGGCCATGTGTTTTATGTTCTTTTCTATTTATTTATTTATAGTTTTCCTTAATGAACATAGATTATGGTCTTAAGTGAAAAATAACAGATCCATGACATGCATGGGTTAACGTAGATTTGCGTGGTATAACAGAGTGGGTAAGCCTGTAGATTCTGGATCCAGATTGATCGCGCTTAACTGGTGACTCCTCTTCAGCAGTCGTCTCAGTTCTCTCTGCCTCCCTCTCTTCATCCATAAAATGTGCATACTTAGGCTTTTAACTCCCCTGTCCATTATAACAGATGTGTCACTATATAGAAAGCAATGGAGACAGTGCCTCATACATAGTTGGGAATCAACAGTATCAACTATTATGATTAAATTTGTAATTAAAAATACATCACAAATCGAGGACAACCTAACATTCAACGTTCTCTGAAATCACATAACTGAGATTTAGAATTTGATTTATAATATTCAGTTACACCCCCTATTTTGAGGTCACTTCCTTAAAATCTTATCTATTTGGAACATAGTTAAAAATATAGATTTTAAGCCTTGAATATTAAAATGGATGTCAGAGTTCATGTACTGATGCTAATGTAATCCGTTCTTTAAAAACTCTCAAGCCTTCAGAAGATTTCTTCCTATTCTCCACCTAATGCTGATACTCTGGTCACTGTTTTCCCCCCATCAGCACAGCAGATAAGGAACCGATGGAAAGATGGTGGCCATTAATACCAGGCTCTCCCAATGGGAATGAGGAGAGAGAACCAAGAGCCACATAGTGAGGTCAGGGATATATCAGCTGTACATTATGAAGCAAAACAAAACAAAATGAAGTAACAACAAAAAGCCTAAAAACTATTCATTTATGGAAAGATAAACAGCTTCTGAAGGAAAAATGTAATTTTGTATTTTTTTTGCAGTATGGTGAATATGAAAAGTTGATGCTTCTGCTGAGCTGTTATCATTAAGCTGCAATTAGAATTCACTATCTGATAAAGCAGGAACTTTTTTTCACACATTTTAGAAGTTTTTTTTAATTTAGTACTTTTGTGTGGGATGGGATGTGGGAAGAAATAATTACATGAAATAGCAGATTCCTTAACAATTTCAGATAATTGAGTACTAATACAGAAATTCCAAAACCACAGGTTTTTTTTTTTAAGTTTTCTCCTTTTGAGTATCTCATGTTTTTCTAAGACTGCGCACTTACATTACAGCTATCGTCAATTAATATAACTAACCTGTATATAACTTGAATATATATAACTTGAATAATATAACTCGAAGAACTAAGTAGTTCTTCAAGAAGATTTATGAATAGATTATAATAAAAGTTTATATATCTTCTTATAGGACTTTTCTCCAGGTTTTACTTATTTTATTTTTTTCAGCATGCTTCTTTCCACTTTCTAGAAAGATGGTACAGAGTGAAAAATCAGGTGGGGGGTGGGCATCAACAGAGATTGAATGTATAAATCATATTCTCATATTCTTTGTTCTCTAAAAATTCAGAATACAAAAGAACCCAGAAAACCAAAATAAGGGAGTTACAATGGTTGTGTTTATCAGTATTCAAAGATTAAAAAATAATGGAAAAGATTGTCTGGCCTAAATAAAAGGATAGGGATGTCACCCTGTTAATAACTTCCCTGAGAAAATACTGTTCCTGACATTTAATGCTCCAAATTCTTCCTGTAATCTTTGTTCCACTCTTTCATATGCTATAAAAGTCTATTCCCCTGTAATTCAAACATGATTCATGTTTTTAATACTGGAATGATGAGCTTCGTCTTGAAATCTTGCTAAAGTTAACACCAAATATTTAAAAACCGTGAAATATCTCTTTTTAAAAAACTCTATTGGATGACTAAATAATAATTCACCTTTTTTGTCAAAACTAAAACTGTTTTCTCATTTATTAACCCTTTAAAAAAATCACCACCACATTAGAAACAATCCTTGAAAGAAAAACAACATTATCATATTTAACATATACATTGGTTGTGAAATGCAATTCAATTTCAGGAAAGTTACAATTATAAATATATAAAAATTATTTCTTAAAAATTGCTCCTTATGAATGGGTGGATGAATACATATGTGATAAATGTGATAAAGCAAGTGTAATAAAATGTTAGGTGTAGCTGTTTTGTGAATGCTTATTGTAGTCTTTTGACTTCGCTGTGTATTTGGAATTTTTTCAAATGAAATGTTGGGGGAAACACACTTCTTAGAATAGACCAGTTAAAAACTCCTAATTCAAATTAGGAAAAAGGGCATTATTAGACCTTCAATTGCTTCACTGAATTTTCTTTCTATTATCACTCATTTACAAATATGTTTTTGTGAGGTTATATCTTATAGATTGAGTATGATCCAAATCATTTCTTGAGCAAAATATAGGCTCTTCAAGTGATTTGGCTCTTATCCATTGGGACTTGTTCAAATTTTCTTCTTCTCTGATACTCAGCATCTCCTCCAGGATAATTTTCATAGCACGTAGCTCTTCTCCTGTAAGGTACCTCCCATGTTTTACGTATATAGCGGTCATTGTGTCTGATTCTTAACATTTTGAGGGAAGATTCTTTGTGTTTTGTCTTCCACGGCAGAGAATTACAGAGTACGAAGGAAAGATAGCCTGAGGAAGAAAGGAGTGAGGACTTTTTTTTTTTTTTATCATTTTTTATTCCTTGAATTAAACTTCTAATTGGTAAAGTTTTAATTTTAATTTATTGCTAGACAACTTATTGAAAAGTGAAATAGCTAGTATACCTGTTTGTCATCAGCAAATAGATTTTTAAATTTATCTGAACCTAAGTTCAGTTTTTCAAAATCAATGTATTTTTTTCATAATTTTTAGCACACATTATTTGAGGTCCTACCAGAGTTAAGAAAAATCTTGACTGTTTAAAATAGTCTTCCAGTTTCCAATACAATAGTAATTGTCAACTATTTTTGATAAAAATGAGCATATTTGGGGGTAAAATCATTAATATTCGTGATTTTTAAAGTCAACTTGTACAAAAATATACATATAGTGGAGACTTAGTCCTTTCTGACCAAATGTACCAAATATCTCACAATCGCCTAGCTCAACTGCTATCACTTTTTTCCTTTCATAAATATTCACTGAAGCACATTTATGTATATGTTTATATATGTATATATACAGGTTTGGATTAATATGTGATTGTTCAACAAGTGATTTTTAGTTTTTTCCTGATCTTGAGACATTAACTTAATTATTAATAATTTGAATATGCACTCTTAAGGAAAAAAAGTCATGTATGTAAAAATACTCATGACAGTCTGCAACATGACAGGATAAAAAGCCTTAGCAGAACTGTAGAGATGTGAATATAGCATAATGTTAAATTCAGAAAACAATGTAGATTTTGGAACTCTATATGAACAATATAAGCCATACACTTATTTAAAATAACTGAGAAGGGCAGCCCCGGTGGCTCAGTGGATTAGTGCCGCATACAGCCCAGGGGGTGATCCTGGAGACCCATGATTGAGTCCCACGTCAGGCTCTCTGCATGGAGCCTGCTTCTCCCTCTGCCTCTCTCTCTCTCTCCTCTCTGTGTATTCTCGTGAATAAATAAATAAAATCTTAAAAAATAAAATAAAATAAAATAAAATAACTGAGAAGGAAAACTGAAAAAAATTCTTTTAAGTCTTTATTTTAATCACTCCGAGCTCATCGTGACAAGTGCACTACTTAACCCCGATCACCTATTTCATCCCCCCCACACTCTCCTCTCTGGTAACCAGCAGTTTGTTCTCTATAGTTAAGAGTCTTTTTCTTGGCTTACCTGTCCCCTTATTTTTTCCCTTAGCTCATTTGTTTTGTTTCTCCAATTCCATATGTAAGTGAAATTATATGGTATTTGTCTTTGACTTATTTCACTTAGTAGTATACTCTTTAGCTCCATCCATGTAAGATTTAATTCTTTTTGTGGCTGAATAATATTCCATTGTATTTGTATACCACCTCTTCTTCATCCTTTCATCAACTGATAGTCGCTTGCACTCCACCATACTTTGGCTATTGGAAATAATGTTACTACAAACATAGGGGTTCATATATTTCTTTGAGTTACTGTTTTTGTTTTCTTTGGATAAATACTCCGTAGTGCCACTGCTGGGTTGTAGGGTAGTTCTCTTTTTATTTTTTGAGGAACCTCCATACTGTTTTCCAGAGTAGCTGCATCAAGTTTATATTCCTACCAAAAGAAGGAGAGGATTCCTTTTCTCCACATCCTTACCAACACCCGTTGTTTCTTTTGTTATTCTTTTTAAAGATTTTATTTATTTATTAGAGAGAGAGAGAGAGAGGCAGAGAGAGAAGCAGGCTCCATGCAGGGACTCGAGTGGGACTCGATCCCAGGTCTCCAGGATCATGCCCTGGGCTGAAGGCAGCGCTAATCCGCTGAGCCACCAGGACTGCCCTCTTTGTTTTTCATTTTAGCCATTCTGACACTGAGGTGAAATCTCATTGTAGTTTTGATTTGCATCCCCCTGATGATGAGTGATGATGAGCATCCTTTTATGCATCTGTTGGCCATCTGGATGTCTTCTTTGGAGAAATATTTGTTCATGTTTTCTGCCCATTTTTTAATTGGATTATTTGGTTTTGGGATGTTAAGTTTTATAAGTTTTTTAAAATATATTTTGGATACCAATCCTTTATTGGATATGTCATTTGCAGATACCCTCCCCCATTCCTTTGGTTGCCCTTTAGTTCTGTTGATTATTTTCTTTACTGTGCAGAAGCTTTTTATTCTGATTCAATCCCAATAGTTTATTTTTGTTTTTGTTTCCTTTGCCTCGAGGACACAACTTTACTGAATTAGTTTATCAGTTCTAGCAATTTTGGGGGCAAGTCTTTCAGGTTTTCTATATATAATATCATGTCATCTGAAAATACTGAAAGTTTTATTTCTTCCTTGCCATTAAAAAGCAAAAAGTTTTATAGCCTCTGTACTTTTGTGGTATAATACATGGTCTTTTCTCCCACATCCTATTCTCCAAAAAAAGTCTCAAAATTTTTCAAAATTCAAAGTATTACCTTATTTGAAATAAATTTTGAAAAATATAACAAGATAACTTATAATATAGGAATCTATTGTTTTTCCTATTATAAGTCAAAAGATTTTGGCAAAATCCCTTTGAAATTATTTATATTTTATAATTTTTTGTGTAATTACACAACCTCAAAGACAAAATTCAGAATATCTTTTAGCATCGCAATGTAATTAATCTGGGCATATGATATGAATTTTTTTTCTAAAAGACACTATTTTCTTTTCATAGACAAACCATTGTTTTTGTCTTCATTTTTAACAATCATGTGGGGATTTGAAGAACCAATCTCCTTATGGCCATTTTGTTTTATATCTAGCATAGCAAAAACAAGCTGATCTACCTTTTTATGGTAGTTAAATGTAAAGTTACAAAACTGTCAATGCATACATAAATTGCTAAAGGCATAAAATGCCTCTATTATCCTGAACGACAGAGATAGCATGAAAGAAAAAAATATATATATATATATACTGTTACCAAGTTTTTCGAGATTTAACTACCAAACATTCCTTTACTCTCCCACTCTTCAAAGCCAAACCCAAATATGAATTTTAGATCTTCTCATACATTCATTCTCTGGGATTTTTAATGACTCTATATCCTGACCTTTAAATATAATGAAAGTTCTATGCCACAGCTATACCTAGAAGTCACTGCAAAATTAATGTTAGCATGCTCATATTTGCCCACGTTCTTATAATCCTCTTCATAATTGATTGTGGATCCATTGCCATTCTTTTCTCATTTGAATAGTTGTGAGTGAGAATTGTGGTGATGTATGGAATTCTCTTAATCCCCAGCTACATAACAGGGAAAGAAAGCAAACGGGTTCTCCATCCCAGGAAGGCTTTTTGTGTGTGTGTCAGCTTTGCTTTTGTATTCCTGCAGTCTGGTACCATTTGCTGCTCAGGGCAGAGACTTTTAAATCATTACGAATGCAAGCAAAGTTTTAATAGGTTTTACTACATGATATATATTTAGCATTCATTACATTTTGTGTTTTTCCCTATAATGTCATGATGTAAAAGAAAGTAATATCCTAGAGTAATGGAAAAAGACACCCATTTTGTTTCAAGATTCATTTCGTATTGACATTAATAACATAAGTTAATGGTTCATTTGAAGAAGAATAAGCAATTCATTCCAGGGGCCAACAGGGGTTCAGATACTTCCGGAGAGAAAGCAGTAAGATTCAGAGGCAAGTGAAAGTAAAAAGGTGACTAGAAGGGAAAATAGATTACTTAGAGGCCTTGAGAGAATATGCAAATGAAAGACATGTTAAAAATGTCTATTTTGCAAACTTTATTATCACAATCCAGCACCTTGTTTATCGAATTGTCAAAAGAAGGGGCTGGGAGGGGAATAGGGAAAATCATTCATCAAAACAAGATTTTTTAACTCCTTAAAATTAAATTAGTATTCAAATCTTCCCAGACATATTAAAGAGGGAGGCTAAAATGCACCACCAAGCACCAGACCCTCTGTACCGGATACCCATTTTATGACAGATTTGAAATAGAAGTTGAGGATAACACAGAATAGGACTACGATCTCTTTTTAAAAAATCAATAGCTTTTAAAATCCCAAATGCTCTCACTGCTGAGATTAATAAAGACTGAGAATCCATCCTGAACACACACAATGACTTCTATTACAAAACGAAAAATGAAAACGCTGCTATTACTGACACAGTCAATAGATCCCACCTCAATGCATACTGTAGTTTCCAGATTTTTAATTTAAATGCATATAGTTCCTGGGACTGGAGCATGATCAGCATTCATTCACTTCAGAAAATAATGGAAGATGTGGAAGTCTGTCCCATAAATAAACATATAACCTGCTTTGGGTACCATTTGCTTAAAATATTTTCCCTGGAAACTTATCTAGCCATTCTCAGTATGTGGTTCTTCCTCTAGCCTGCACTTCATTACAACTTTCTTTCTTTCAACTACAACTTGATCAGAATATCCTGCAGGTTTGAGGACGTGTTGTCCAGAGTCCATAGAAACAGCAGGCTTGTTCAAAAATTAGAGAGGATGAGGGCTCCTGGGTGGTTCAGGGGTTAATCTCCTGACTTGGGCTCAGGTCATGGTCCTGGGGTCCTGGTATCTAGCCCTGAGTGGAGCCTGCTCTGTGGGGAGCCTGCTTCTCTCTCTCTCCCTCCTTTCCCCATCCCTCACTTGTGTTCTCTCCCATGATCTCTGTCTCTCTCAAATAAGTAAATAAAATCTTAAAAAAGAATAAGAGAGGATCTAAATATTTGCATTCAGACTTTCATAAGTTCAAAGAAGTGCACAATTTTATAAACACACAGTCTTTCCCAAGTACCTGAAAATATTTCTTACCCTTTGTGTTTATGAGATTTTGGGGTAAAAGAAAACTCTACTTAAAAAAATAAAGAAGAAATTAATATATATTGATCTAAAAGATCTTTCAACAGCACTTTTATTCTTATTATGAAGGGTGAGGCCACCAATAAATCATTCAAGAGAGCTCGGCAGCATTCACATGGAGTGCGCAATGGATCCATTTAATCCAATTAAGTTCAAGAAGTAATTCTCTCACTGATAGGCATCCAGAATTTCTATGTCAAAGTCACAAATGCATTCAGAGCAAAATATGCTATGTAATATTTGCCTTAGAGACTGTATAAACAGGTCATTTCTTTTTCTTTCAAGATAATATGTGGGGGACCCAGGTTCTTGTAGTGGTGCCTTCACTATATCTAGATTTATCACTACTTTTATTTAATCTGTTACGTTAACTCTTTATCAACCAAAAAGCTATCCAATAGATAAAGATGTGCTTTTCATTAAGAACCAGCCATCATTTGTCTCATAACATAGACATCCACTCAATGCATTCATCTCTGAAGTGAGGAATAAAGAAAAAAAATTCTACGCATGAAAGATAGACTCAATGTCCACGTGGGGAGAAGTCAAGCTGCCTATTCTAAGGGAAGAGCATGCATTCCTATGTGTAAGAAACAACATATTCTATATACTTAATGAAAATTAATTTTGCGTTAGAATTTTAAATAGAAAAAAAAGAGAAAAACAAAATTACTTAAGAAAGGAATTGTTGGGGTGCCTTAGTGGCTCAGTGAAGTGTCTGCCTTCATCTCAGGTCATGGTCCCAGGATCCTAGGATCAAGCCCCCATCAGGCTCCCTGCTCAGTGGGAAGCCTGCTTCTCCCTCTCCCTCAGTCCATCCCCCGGCTCATGAGCTCTCTCTTTCTGTCTCTCTTTCACTCTCTCTCTCTCTCTCAAATAAATAAATCTGAAAAGAAAAAAAAAATCTTAAAAGAAAAAAAAAAGGAATTGTTTATAGCTTTAGAAAGACTCACAAAGATATTTCAGGGAGAAATACACTCGGATCAATTCATACAGAATGAGAGTTGGTCATTTGGGAACCAAACTAAAAGGAATTCCCCATCACCAAACCAGTAGAATTCAGTTGGAATATAGGAGCACATAAGGACAAGAACCTTAAGAGGACTGGCAATATTTGTACATGACCCTCAGGGAGATTTAAGAGAACAAAGATTTTTTTTTTTTTTTTTTGGCTTATTACAGCAATCTTCCAGAAAGCTCAGTGATCTTTGGCCCCTTTCTACTGAAAGCGTGGTCCTCAGACCAGCAGCATAGATCTCTTGAGGGGGCTAGTTCGAAATGCCCATGTCAGGCCCTCATCTGTCCCATCCGGGTGACTCTTCCTCACTCTAAAGTTAGAGCAAGAATGTTTAGCTTTCAAAAACACTTGCTTTTCCCTCCTGATTTTCACGATTGTGGATAATTTTGCAACATTGCTAGACCACGAGCTGTCGTACCCGGAGGAAGTAGAGTGCTGAGGCAGTGAGGTAGATTTGTGCTTTTCCAGACAGCTCTGACCTGCCCAGAGCAATGATTGATCTTGGTTGACCAGGTGCCTGAAGGAAATTAACCTGGAGTTGTGAAGCCAAGATGAAATTTGTGGTGATCCCTAATCAATCTGGCAAATGGATGATTCAGGGGCTTCGGTTGTGGTCATGTCTAGTTAAACCTTTTAAAACAGCTATGGGTTTTTATTGCTTTGTGTTTTGGTCACCAGTGCTTCCTGTGGCTTCTAGATTTATTTAACAGTTGCAGAATGTATTTTCTCTCTGTGAAATTTAAAAAAAAAATATTTGGGTGATTTATGTTTAATTACACCTGATGATAGGAAATACTTTCCAATTACTTTAAAGGAAACCTCACATTAATAATAAGCTTGCCTTCGCTCTTTGCCTATTGCAGAAATACATTCTTTAGCCAGTGTAGTATAGTATCTAGCCAGGGACCGTGCTAGATGCAGAACTATTCTTTGATCTTTCACAGTGTTTTCTTCTTTAAAACTAACAAAGAGATCATGCTGTGGTTACTATCATTTTTAATCTAGAAATATCATCCTTTAACAGTAGCTCATTGAATCATTTATTTTTCCTTGCCCTGGGAACTGGAAAAACATATTCATGAAAGTGTTAAACTTTGGTTTTCTAAAAGGAATACATTTGTGGGTTTGCAGGGGCTTGAGGGGAGGTTCTTTTGCCTTTAAGATATTATGAAACCTTATGAAGCTTACCTAATTTCAGTTAACTTTATAAATATATTTAAAAGGATATTTCTAATTCATTAATTACTAACCGATGGTTCCTCTGCCTCTTTCTGCCATCTAGACTTTAATAATACCAGTCCTATTATCAGCCTCCTCAAATATGGCCAACTCCCCCCCAAAAAAAAATTAATTGAATCTAAGAATACTGTACTAAGGAAGTCTTGGAATAAATTAGTTGAAAAATAATTCTCCCTCTTGGAGCTTGTAAGTCTCTTATAGAATAGAAAAGTTTATCTAAATTATAATTATAAATAAAAATGCATTGAATATAAATAAGAATGAAGAGAGAAATAAAATTAATTTTAATGTTATATAATATTTGTCATTAAAATTACTATGTTTTGTGCAAAGCACTCCTCAGGTACCTAGTAGCCACATGAATATGTGACATAAAGTGGAGTTGTTCTCAGAAGAAATCAAAACAGGTAACTCTTCCGAGCTTGTATGAATAGTGGACTAGCAAATGAAAGAATGAAACTCTGATCTGGGGAAAGACACATGAGATAAACCAAGGCAAGAGGGTCAGTGGAGGAAAATAGACAAGTAGGAAAGGAAAGAGAGAGAGAAAGTAAATTCACCAAAAAAAAAAAAAAAAAAAAAAATGGAGGACAGGTACCATCGTATGACAGATAGGATTTGTTGTCTTTTTAGCAATCATAAGAGGAAGTGTTGTGGGAGCTCATGTGAGAATTTGGGGACCTCAATACATCTCTTTTTTCCATAGGTCTCTAAGAGCTGTGCTTGCCTCCCATTAAGAACTATCATCAAGATAAGTTACCATCTGATAATGTAAAGAAACTAAGTGAAACTGATACCAATAAGTGGGTCTTTGTTTCACATTTTTTAGACAAACCAAAAAATGACATTATTCATTGCATTTCTCTCCCTCTCTCTCTTTTTTCTTTCACTTCAGAGAGGAAAGTGGGTCTCTGTTGCCACATAAGCACTTTAATGCACGGCAATTCTGGTCATCTCATGAAGATATATAGTGAGTCCAGTCGTGGTGTCCCTAAAGAGAACTTGAACATTCAGCTTTATGGTTATTCAGAAGTTATGGACACTTCCCAATTCAAATGTGGCCCATGGTTTCTAACTTCGAATCTGTGGTCTAGCTCCCTTCCCCCAATTTTTAATCCATCAAGTCTTTAAATTCTCTGAGTCATTATAAGATGACCGGGGTCTGTACCAGGATTCTAGAAGGGAGCAGACCCGCAGCTCATTGTTATTCCCCTGAGCTAGCCAGTCCCAGGGACCATACCTAACAACAGTGACTGCAGAAAATAAATCAAACCCTGGGACAGCTTTAAAAAGCTTACTTTTCTTATGAGAATGAAGCTTTAACCTTGCCTGGCACATCAGGGATCTAAAGGAATACAATCTTCCATTTATTTGCATTAACCAGAAAGGCATTGTGCCAACGTGGAGCCTGATTTTCAGCACACAAGATTTTGCAGAAAAGAAGGAAAAGGAAGTATTGAGATATTATCTGAAATAAATTTAACCAGATACCAGAATCCAGTTATGGCTAAAAAGTGCAAGCAATAAGGGTACATGTTTTCAAAATAGTACCTTCTTTAATAAGTGAGATCCCACATAGCCTGTTAGGCGATGAGAGCGGTTTAGAGGTACAGCTTCCAACTAAGCAGCTGCAAATGCATACGCCAGCGACAGGCGAGATACTGGTTAGAGGAAGGAAATAAAGGCAGATCTGAGTGTAGTTAAGAAAACAAATTAAAACAGTAGTTTGTCTTTCTGAAGCAAACTAATTAATAGTCACACACTAATTCATCAATAATGCTAATGCCTATCAGTAGGTTAATGCAGCACGTTAGCCAGTTTGATATAAATGAAACCATGGGAAACATTTATTTAAGGTATGTGTTTGATTGGGATTGCCTCTTTTTCAAATTTGACCTTATAACTAAATTATCCACACTTCGAATACAATTTTTTTCTGCTAATTGGTTTACATGTAATAATTAGACAATCTTTGTAGCCAATGTCAGACTAATTTAGTTAGTATCTACTATTATAAAGATAAAGTTTGTTTCTTCTCACCCTTGAAATATACCCATTCTCAAGTATTTCATAAACGTATTTATTTTTCTCACCAATGACCTTTCCTCTCTGTGTTCTCATGCCTCTAGAGAGAGCAATAGAATTAAACTTAGTATTATGATCCTGGAATTTAAGTAAGGAAACTCTGTTTCCCATTGAAATTAACTTGAGGAATTTATCTATATAAAATATCATACATTTATATAATGTTAATATAATAGCTACACATTATATATTCATCTAATATAAATAACATATTATTTAAATATGTTTAAATATTATTTTATACATTATTGGTATCATTGTATAATATATTTTAAATTATATATAATTATATATGAATTTCATATATAATAAGGATACACGAATATAAATTTTTATATATTTATAATATATAAACATATTTATATATTATATAATATAATAAGGATACACAAATATAAATAAGGATATTTATATTATATATTATATATAAGATATATTTTATATTTATTTATGATATATAAATATTATAAATGTATTTATAATATATATTATTTATATTTGAATATGTTATTTTTATTAAGTTATTTAATTATATATAAATAATATATATCTTATGAATTATATAATTCTATATAAATATGTTTTATATTTTATATAAATAATATATATTTCATAAATAGAATGTTTTCCATCTAATATGTATAAGCATTTATATTAATTTATAATTAATTTATATTTTAATTATAATTATATTTTAATAATTTATAATTAATTTATATTTTAAGGATGCATCATCTCTTGTGAGGCCCTGTAGGTACAAGGTGAAGTTACCATTTTGCAGCTTGTTGGAAGTGTGTGTGGCCAATGACCTAAGTCCTTCCAATGGCATTATGCCTTTGTTTTCCCACAGAGGAATTGAGGCTTACTCTTATACCATTTGCCTTTTAAGATTTAACAGCTATCCATTGGGTTTTGTTTTTGTTGGGTTCACATTTGAAGGTTACACTTTCTATTAATACACAATAAATCTCTCTGGGAAATTCTACATGAAGCTTTCATTATAAAGCATAATTATCCCGTGGAATGAAAGTGGGATTTTAGTAGTATCTGGACTATATTCATCTGCAAGTGTAATGTCCAAGAAATTTTCTTCTCTCTGAGCCTCAGCTTCCTTTTTGATAAAATAAAAATAATAATAGTAACATCTACCTCGCTAGATTATTTTAAGAAATAAATGGTTGTGTAGAGAGCTCTTTGTGAATGGTGAAGTTGAGGTGTGTATGGTCATCAATAATTTCACCCTAAAGATTGCTATTACCAGTTTTGTTTTATAAAGAGCAAATAAAATTTTGTATCCCCATCTGAAATGACAGATCTTAAAAATATGCATTCCTTGTTGACTAGTCTTTCTAAATACAATGCTTCCCCATTCTCTACCACAACAGAGTTCATGTGGACTTCACCTTGCTTGTCTTGTAGTGCACATCTACTTATCTGGTGAAGGATGACTCCTGCATTTTCTTCAGTGGACTCCTGCTCTGCTTCATTTAACTGAGATGCTTCAAAATGGGAGGAGGAGTAATATCAGTTAAATGCAAATCAGAAAAACGTTTATAGTTTCAAAGGAGTCCTTCGTTCTTTGTAAACTTCCCTCCCTGTTCCAGTCACTGGACAAAACTGGCTTCTTACTTGACACATCCTTTAGCACTCCTTTTAGAGGTCTCTTGCATTGCAAACTTACCAAATCTACCAATGTCATCTCACACCACATTGTTCTTGCATTCCTAAACTTGACGCACTCTTATGGGCCTCAGGATCTATAGATATGTGCGTTCACTTTGCCTAAAATAATCTTTGAATACTCAATTTCTTTTTATCTTTTGGGTCTCAGAATAGATGTCACCTCCTCAGAAAGGATGTCTCCGAATCAAAAACACGTCTCCCTATTTTACCCTTTATTTTCCTTCAGTGCATCTCACTTGTTCTCACGTTGTATATATTTGTTTATCTACTTATTTGTTGTTTGCCTCCTCCAGTTGGACTATAATTCCATGAGAAAAGGTTACCAGGTCTCTTCTGATCCTCTCCATATAGCTAAAAGAGCGCCTGGTTCCTAGAAGACAGCCAATAAATACCTATTGAGTAAATGCATACATTAATAGAGAACAGAGAAGATGTCATTTTAAGTGTCTTTGTGGAAGTTCCATTTGTCCAGAGACACATCTCAGATGATTGGATTAGATAGTTTTAATTGCTGACAGAGCATCTCCTTGCAGAACTCTTGCTAACATATCAGCTCAAGGAGCCTTAACCTCCTCAGCTCATTGTTCTCTCCTCCCTGTAGTCTCCACCAAAGCTGCTTATCCTTATGCACTGCCTGTCTCTTGGAATGACTCCATCCACCTCCTACTCTAAGAATAAATTTGAGGATCATATTTAGGTCCTTCATCTTTGTCACTCTCTACATCCAAATAGATTTCCCCATCTGAAAGTCTCTCAGATGCATTCTTATTTCATGTTCATTTGTCTCTTACCTGAAAATCTGCATTAACTTCTGGCACACGTCCATGTCTCCTGTTCCTCCATTCTTATTTACATGGTAATATCTCTTATTAAATTATAAAAATCTTAAGGGCAGGTATTCTCTTAGAGATCATGGTTCCTAATGTAGCAACATACACATGGCCAATTCCTGCTTAGCTTTCACTTACTTATCCTAAAATTCAGTAGTTTCCATCATTCATTGTAAAGCCAAGTTATAATTTCTAGTAATTATGACGTATATTGGAAAAGTTACTTTAAAAATATCACAAATATCTTCACATCCTTTGTCTCATAATTTAGCTGTAATTTGGTAATCGTTCAAACATTGTCATTGTAAAACCTATAAAGCCTGATTCTTCCCTCTTTCAGGCAATATGCCCTGAGAGTATAAACAATAATATCTGTTATTTATTCTTTAGGATTCCCTTGTTATACCCTATTAAACATCTATAAATATCCTCCCTCTGTGTTTACAGAGAAAATAAATTGCTTTTCTGCTCAACATTCCTTGGCTCCACGCATAACACACACACACACACACACACACATACACACACACACACACACACAAATGAGTTGAGTATATATTTTCATCTAATAAAAGGAAGTGTGGTGAGCCAATCACAAACACTGTAACTTAAAATCTCAGCAGCTTTGAGACTAGGTGAGCAATAGTCCCTCCTTTTGAAAACTAATGAGAATGGGAAGAATCAGAAGGCTGAGGCTGAGCAAAGATTGGCCTCTCGCACCCAACCATTTCTCTCTGCCCTGGGGAAAGGGCAAAGAGAGTCAATCAGGCACACGGCCATTGTATCAAAGGTTCTGGACCCCTTTGGGACATTTGCGTATTTATGACTAGACAAGCCTTTCCTGCCTCAGCACCCTTGTCATGTTGTTTCTTCCCCGTCACCGTGACAGATGTAAGATAATATATAAGGGTCACTTACTGGACAGGGTCTGAAAAATGGACAAAATAGATCTTGAACCTGGTGAGGAAGTTTCAGAAGTAAAAGTTTTAAAGGTGCTTTGTGGAAAAGAAATTACATCAGGATGGAGCTAGATTAAGCTTAAGAAGAAAAACCTAATTTTGGTAACAAACAAGTAGCCAATGAAAATCAAATTAAGGGTAGTCCTTACACAGCTTATAGATTACCTTCCTGGAAAGTCACTAGAAGTTGCAATGATGTATGCTAAATCAGCCTGCATACACAGGATTGGAGAGTCACTCTCCGTGCAGGAGCCCATATACACATATAGTGTGTGTGTGTGTGTGTGTGTGTGATGATATTTTATAGACACTACCATAAGCACCACCTGTAAGAAATCAGTTTTCAGACGTTTTTAGTAGTAGTTTTTCATGTGACACTTTTAATGGATCCTGAATGAATAAAATAGATAAAAATGGAACTAGTGTGATTAAAACAGTTAATGGGAAATATTTGGAAGCCTCACACATTAGGTCTTTCCCTCTCTCTCCCTTGGTGACCCTTGAGTGGTCCTTCGTGCAACTTGGGCTGATTTAATCAAGAACAAATTATATCACCTGTATACATTAACAGTATAAAACTTCCTAACATGCATGAAGTATTAATTACCTGTATAATGTTTATATTTTTTGCAGCAACAAATCAGAGAGTAAATAAATATTTTCACAAGAGATATTGAATTCAGGAAGGTTTTGAGGGAAATTTGGTAGGTGTTTTGAAGAAAATGAGACACATAGTGACTTATTTGCATAAATTTTCCTCAGAGGGCATGGGCATTAAAAGTCAAATGGTTCTTCTGCATTTAGCACCAGAATCCCATCACCCAGAACTTGGATGGCAAACATATTATGACCATAAGGGTCACAAAGAATATCACAAGGGTTATGTCAGATTTTGGTACATTCACAGTGACCTTAGATTAGAATAGTCTCAAATTAGAAGACAAAAAAAGACCCAATCATGCAATTAGGGAATGCTATTTTTTTTCTCGAATTATTTGGTGTATCTAGCTCTATTAATTTCTAAGTACCCAAATGTGCAGTTCTTTGGAAATTTTACTGAAGTAAACGTCTATTAATACATAGAGGTCTGAATGGCAAAGCTGGGAGGTCAGCATTTATTCTCATCACCTCCACTCCCAAAGAGAAGGAATGAGAAGGGTGGTTTTGAGGGGTCCCCAGTAAACTACAAATACTTGAAGGCAGAGACCATGTAATATTGTCACCATAGCATCAACATTTAGTACAAGCCCCGGTTCATTGGAGGTTCTCAATTTTACATTAATATAGAAACATTAATTTTATGAATGGATAAACTCAAATTGTGCCAACAATTAGAACTCTTGATAAATAAGCCTATCAATAAAATGTTGTGGAACACAGTGGCACCAGTATTTTATGTCTCTGCTTTAAATTAGATCACACCCTCAAATACTGATGGGTGAGCAGGTGAGCAGAGGGCATGGTTCCCCCAGTCTGTGCCTGAGAATGACTCCTAAGGAAGCCAGTTCTACAATCACACTCGTTTATCCAGATTTACTTGCTTTCTTTTAAAATCCAGACTTCCAGATGACAGTCAGCTCATCTAATCGACTAATACATAAGGATTAATAAATAGATGTTAATACCAACAGAATAGCTTAACATCGAGATCTCCTTCGTGCATAGAGAGAAAATATGCATTTAAAAATTACCCGTAAGCCTTATTCAGAAGCAATCCTAACTGGAATGATAGGAATCATGGAAGACAACCGCAAGAGATGATATAACTAAATCTCTACTTTACAAAAATAGATAGGAGGTCAGGTTGAAAATGGATAAATTATAAATGTGGAAACTCCCAAATAAATACCTAGATCATGAAGAACGAGCCCTTGGCTGAGATAGTGTTTATAGCAATATTTTGTGACTTTTCAAATAACAGAACTTAACAACAATGGAAAAACCAGGAAAAACCACCTAGTCTTTTTTGTGTTATTCAGGCTTTTGTTAGCAGTGATCATTTTTGAGACAATTTATTGAAATCTATTACTTCGGTGGGCACTCTCAACATTGTTCATCTTAATTGAGAATATTTGTTAGAATTTTTTTAAAATGTGATTGCATTTGTAGAAACCTCAGTGACAGTGGTATTTAGAAACTCTGAGACTTTCAGAGGTGATACCTTACAAGGCAAATAACATCTTTTCGGAAACAATATCCTGGAGTGAATTAAGTCAGTAAGTAAATAGCGTGTACGTGTGTGTGATTTTTTGAACCAATGACTTTTGCCACCATATATTCGAAGGGATTTCATTTCTCCATTCTGGGAATGATTTGAGGGTTAATGAAACAGTGGGTCTATGAGCACCATTGTAGAAAGATGCTAGCTACATATAAATGATTATAATTATCCAATTTTCTGAATGTTTTCTTAATAAGCAGATGGGAAATTTCCGTTCATGGCAAGGAATTTCAAAGGCTTAATCATTTCATTTTTGTAACTATTCAGATTTTCAAGTATAGCTCTGCTTAGAACTCAAATCACTTTTAGAAATCATTCATATCTATTCCTCAGGGCAAAAATCAGTGAATGGATGTGAATAACTTTGGATGGTCTACACACCAAGCACCAAAGTGAAAACTTGGCAGTTGTTCAATTTATTTGATCAGCGTAGATTGTCAGATGGAATATTCATTGCCCAAAAGGGAGCTTTTAAAATTGTTTGGATTTGGATCTGCAAAGAATTGTTTTTATGTATTAATATAAAGTACGTGAGTCATTTCTATCAAGTCTGTGTTAAAAACAGATCATTCTCCCAGTCACTCACTCAACCTTTTGAATAGTCAATCATTAAATCCCAAATTATTTCAACGGATATGAACATGGGGCACAATTATGTAGTGTTTTGGAGTCAGCGTACCCAGCTGTGAATAAAAACATAGTGCATAATGGAGAAAGTCTTTGCTCTGAGTTTACAAAGAAAGCAGTTACAAAGAGTAACTGAAATAGCTCCTGGAGTTTCATGGAGAGATCAAGTGCTGCTGGAAGTGGTCAGAGGGGTGGCACAGCTCTAATTAGCAACAAGGACACCCGCTCATTATCACTCCACACCACTTCCCCCTAATAAGGTGGTGATTCATAGTCAGTGGGTAAGTGGTGCGGTCACCAGCAACTGCCCACCACTTCACCACTGTAGCGCTAAGCATGCGCCTGGATGAGCCGTTTTCTCTCTCCTCCAAGTACTTTCTTTGCTGAGGTGGTATTAACATTCACCTGATAAAATCAAACCAGTTCCCCATAAATGTCAGACCAAAGCAGACACAGTCACAGGAAAAATAAAAGGAAATTTAAATACAAATCGCCTTCATAATGATGCTAATTTGTTGCTACTTGCAGTAAAGCTCTTAATGAGATTATCTAGGATTGAGCCTGTGTCCATGGAGAGTTTCATTAACCTCCCCAGACATTTTTCCTTCATTTATGGCTATGTACTTAGCATGTTTGATTATCTAGATTTCACATCTTGTAATTCATAGTTTTTGCACATCTGCAAAATTTGTTCTTAGGATAAATGAGAGAAAAGTCGAAGTATTTATGGGCATGATAAATTTTTCTTTATGTAATATATGTATGCTTTTGTGCATGTGCCTCTATACCCACCCAGCAGATTATCTGCTGGAGGTAGAGGAGGTGCAGTGGAGAACATTTTTATCAAATTCAGGAAACTAGCTACCTCAAGTGCTTTTTCAAGTATGGTGGACAATAAGAAGATATAAATGTCGGATGTCTGGTGGCGTCTGCTTTCTGTAGTCCTATTCAGCAGTGATACTCCATTTAAACTGAGTGCGGAACAGTATTTCTCAGACTTTCCTGTGCATCCGGATCACCTGGGCATCTTATTGAAATTTAGATTCTGATTTAGTCAGTCCAGTGTGAAGCCTGAGTCTCTGCATTTCTAACCAAATCTCACGAAGGCTGCTGGGCCATAAATCAGTCATACTCTGAGTAGCAAGAGTATGGTATACTAAAGCTATTAATAGGTAGACTCGCATCCCATTTAAAGAACTGAATATAGAGCCTATGAGTCTTATAATGAAGACCCAAAAAGAGAGTAATCCCCTCAAAATACAGAAGCCATTAGAAAATTCATTAATAGGAGCCTTTATGCATATATTAGAAACTTTGGCTCTGTTAACTTAAATAGGATCTCATTAAATGAGTGAAAATGCCGGAAAATGAAGATATCAACTAAGTCGGGTTCCCTGCTGTGAAATTCTGATAGTTAGTCATGTTAAAGATAAATTACTTTATTAAAACTGGACATTTCTATTAAAACCAAAAGCAGCCCTTACAAACAACTGTATAAATCAAAAAGTGATGTCCAAGGGAAAACAGTAGGAGTTAGGAAGCGGACTTTTTATCCCAGCTCTGCCATGGAAACAGCTTTCTTTATCTACAAATTGAAGATGATAAACATCTGGCTCAAATCTCATAAATATGTAGTGAGGTGTGAATATGAAAAATCCACATGTATGCATTTTGAAGTAACTTATACCTAAAACATTATTTAAATTGCAAATATTATTTTCTGCTGTAGACAACAGATCATGATCTAGGCCACGCTAGAGCCTATGCTAATTTGCAGTGTTTATTGTTTGTTTATAATCTCCAGGTTTTCATACATGGGAGGAAGTGGGAGAGGGTGGTCATTTTTTTATTTGGCAGTGCACTTTTTTAACTGCCCTGATTTCACCTGAAAAATATGCTTACAGTTTCCATAGGCTCAGATTTCTTTCATTCATTCATTCAGATTTTTTTCTTTCAGTTTATTGAGAAATAATTGAGATACAGCACTGTATAAGTTTAAGATGCACAGCACAATGACTTGATATACATATATTTTGAAGTATGTATATGATGGATGTTAACTAAACCATAAGTTTAGTTAACATCCATCATCTCATATAGATACAAAAAAAAAGTTGTTTTCTTTGTGATGAGAACTTCAAGGATTACTCTCACCGAACTTTCAAATATATCCTACAGCAGCCTAACTAGTCCCCATGCTGTAACTTACACCCCCAGTACTTAATTATCAGAAGCGTTTACCTTTTGACCACTTTCACCCAATTCCTCCTCACCTTCTCACCTCTGGTAATCACAAATCTGATCTCTCTCTTCTCTCTTTCTCTCTCTCTCTCTCTCTTTTAGATTCTACATACATCTAAATTAGGTTGCCCAGTATTTGTCTTTCTCCCCCTGACTTTCACCTAGCAAAATGCCTTCGAAGTCCATCTGGGTTGTCACAAATGGCAGAAATTCCTTCCTTCTTTATGTCTAAATAATGGCCCGTTGTGTATATATCCCACTTTTTTCTTTACCTGTTTATCTGTCAGTGAACATTTAGGTGGTTTGCATGTCTTGTTTATTTTAGATAATGTTGCAGTGAATGTGGGCATGTATCTCTTCAACATAGTGAATTTGTGTCACATACATACCTACATACATAGAAGTGAAATTGCTGGAACGTATGGTAATTCTACTTTTAACCTTTTGAGGAACTTCCATAGCGTTTTGTTTTGTTTAGTGACTACCACTTGACAATCCCACCAAGAGTACACAAGGGAGCCCTTTTATCCACATTGGCGCCAGTGTTTGTTACCTCTTGGTTTTTTGAATTTAGCCATCCTAACAGGCATGAGATGTCTCCTTATAGTTTTGATTTGCATTTCCCTAGTGACCCAATGATTGGTGATGTTGAGCACCTTTTCATGTACCTGTTGGCTATTTTAATATCTTTGAAAAAATACCTATTGGGATTCTTGGCCCATTTTAAAATGGGGCATTTATTTATTTATTTATTTGCCATTGAGTTTATGAGTTCTTTATATATTTTGGTTATTAATCTCTTACCAGATGTATGGTTTGAAAATATTTTTTTTTCTTATTCTGTAGGTTCCCTTTTTCATTCTGTTGATGGTTTTTTGGGTTTGGTATAGCCTCACTTATACTTATTTTTTATCCCATTGCTTCTGTTCTAGGTATCATAACAAAAAAAAAAATCATGTCCAGGACAAAGAAAAGCATTTTCCCTATGTTTTCTTCTAAGACTTTTATGGCTTTCAATTTTAAAGTCTTTAATCCATTTCAAGTTAATTTTTGTGAGTGGTGTATATGATATGGCTTTCAGTCTTTACATGTGAATATCCAATTTTTCCAACACCATTTTTATTGGAGACTATTTTCTCTCTCTCTATTTTTTAAAAAGATTTATTTATCTATTTGAAACAGAGAGTGTGTGTGTGTGTGTGAAGTGGGGAAGGGCAGAGGCAGAGAATCTTTAAGCAATCTCCCTGCTGAGCATGGAGATGTGACCTCACTCACTACCCATGAGATCATGACCTGAGCCTACACCAAGAGTCGGGCACTTAACCAAGGCCCTCCTGTCTATCTATCCTTTCTCCATTAAGTATTGTTGGCTTCTGTGTCAAATATTAGTTGACCATATATGCTGAGATTTATATCTGGGCTCTCAAATTTGTTCCATTGGTCTGTCTTTATGCCAATTCTATACTGTTTTGATTACTCTAGCTGTAAAACATAGCTTGAAATCATGAAATGTGATACTCCCCCCACACTGCCTCCCAGTTTCCTTTGCCCTCAGGATTCCTTTGGCTATCTGGGGTCTTTTGTGATTCCATAAGTTTCTACTTCTGTAAAAAAATGTCATTGGAGTCTTGATAGGAATTATATTGAATCTATAGATGGCTTTGGGTAATATGGGCATATTAACAATATTAATTTTTCCAATTCATGAACAGTGAATATTTTTCTGTGAACTCTTCAGTTTATTTCATCAGTGTCTCAGAGTTTTTAATGTAGAGATCTTTCATCTCCTTGGTTAAATTTATTCCTTGGTACTTTATTCGTTTTGATACTATTGTAAAAGGGATAATTTCCTTTATTTCTTTTTTGGATAATTTGTTAGTGTGCAGAAGCACTACTGATTTTTGAATATTACATTTATATTCTTCAACTTAACTGAATTCATTGATTAGGTGTAACATCAGATTCCATTTAAATATGTGGTAACATTACTAGTTCTTGTTGAAGGCTGTCTATGGAGTTCTGGGATTAAAGGAGAGAATACATTTCTATATCTGGGTAAACAGCCACAGAAAATGATTAAAGCTTGGGGCACCTGGGTGGCTCAGTTGGTTGAAGCATCCAACTTTTGGTTTTAGCTCAGGTTTGATCTGAGTATCATGTGATTGTGTCCCACATCCAGCTCTACACTTAGAGTGGGGTCTGCTTTGGTTTCTCTCTCCCTCTCCTCTGCCCCCCCTTCCCATAAGTAAATAAATCTTAAAAAAAGAAAATGATTAAAGTTTATTTAGTCATAGATATCATTGATTATTCTAACTTGCAGTATATATGCCATCAATTTAATTATTTAATACAATACGTGAAGAACTTAAGAAAGAAGGCTTTAATTAATCTCAGAAGTAAAAAGTTCAGAAGAATATGCTAGTATGAAATAGGCTCTATTGTGAGAGGAAAATGTATTGTTAGGCAGCTTGTGTATCTCAAAAAATGATAAGCTCTGAAAATATCTGTAGAGCTAATTATCTCAGGCAATGAATTTTTGTTCCAAAAGTTACAGTGTTTCTCAATGTTCACTTATGGGATGGGATGCAGTTCTGACATTTTTGCTGAGTCAGGAACATCTCAGGGCAACTGTCAAGGTTGATACATCATCTTTAAAGATGTGCCTTAAACCTTTGCTATGACCCATGTTGACTCTTAGACATTTCTGTGGGTGGAAGATATAATTTAATTTATTCAGGTTTTGCATTTACTGAGTGTGGGATTTGTCTTCTTTGTGAACAAAAAATGCGAAGAAAAATCTTCCTTGAGCTTTCCAGGGTTCTGCTAGAAATGAAAACCCACAATGTGACCGCAGGCTCTTGTTGCTGTTTCTGTCTTGCCATGCCACAGGAATGCAACTTTGGAATCTTTTAACGGCCTCACATCTTGCATGAATCAATAAATTCTGATGTTAAAAGGGTTTATTCTAATTGCAGTTATTCTATTATGACCACCGTGAAGTATAATTATTTTCATGAATTTAATTTAACATACTTTTATTAAGCTTTGTCCCACTGCTGGAATCATCTTCCAAAAGTGCATAGCTAATCTCGTCTCTCGGTTTCAAGTCCTGCAGTGGCTCTGCTTCCCAATGCTTTTGAATGAAGTCACACCTCTTTAGTGTAGCATACAAGGTTCCTCAGGATCTGGCCATACCTACCTGATTTACAATTCAATTTCTTGACTCTCACATCTTGGCTTCCAGGCATATTGAATTCTAAGCTTGGTTCTCCCAATGGCCATCCCCTCTCAAGCCACCAGTCCTGTACACAAGCTGTGGTTTATATCAAAAAGTTATTTTTTGTTCTTTCTTCAGAATCTCCCAATTTCAGTTCAAAAGTCATTTCTTGCCAAAAACACTTGAAAATCCCTGGAAGGGTAAGAAGGTGCCCCCCTCCATTTCTCCTGGTTTACTAGGCACTCCTAACTATGTCTATTTTCTCAGCATTCCATTTGGGTAGCGATCCCTTTACCTGAAAGTACAGTATATTATCCCAATTTGAGTAATACGAGGCCATCACACTTCTAGAGATTCCCTTGGACAGCAAGTAAGAGGCAAAAAGCATGACTGTTTTTAAGCCACCCACTTTCACCTTCTATCAACTATGTGATGTGAACACAGGTACTTACTTAGCCCTCTTTGACCTTGATTTCCTTACTCATAAAATTAGAACAATGATAGTCTACTTGTAATAGTTTGGGATTTTAAATTCAGTTATGTGTACAAAATGCACAGCTTAGTTTCTGGTACATTGTAGGCTCTCAATAAATATCAGCACTTTTTTTTTTAATTATAATGGCTCTATATTGTAATTACACATTACCTCCTTCACTGGACTATGAACTTCTTGAAAACAGACTTGTGTATGTCGTTTATCTATTTTTCCTTGAGGCCTAGCATGCTAGCTGCCACGCTATAGATTAATAGTAAATGTTTATCAAATGGATGAATGACTAAAAGAATGACTGACTCACTCACTGAATGAATGAATGAATGAATGAATGAATGCATATTACCTGCCCTGAAGGGAAGAAAAGTGCTTTTACATGAGCCATAGTATATATCAGAAGTGCCCTACTAAAAATAGATAATGAGATTAGTAAAGAAATTCACTTGTGTCCACCGGGGTGATTAGAGGGTATTCACAGAGAAAATGGCACTTGAATAAAACTTCAGCGTGTCAGAAAGGTGTGAGAAGAAATGGCATTTCAGACGGAGGGCATGGCCACCATCATTTTCATTATACAATGAGTAGCTTAGTAAATAATATGTCCTGTAACTTTAAAAAAAAAACAATAAGGAGTTTCTAAATTTGAAAGCAAAAGTTCAGACTTTCTACCCTCTGAAGGCCTTTTGTGGTTGCCATTCTGTTCGATGACAGAGGTGTTGCTCACTGTGATTTCTCCTATGTCGATATGCAATTAAAAACACAAAATCACAGTCAGTCTCTTTTTCCTCTTGGTTGAACTGCAGAATGTTTGTGTATCTGTGCGGTGGGGGGAGTGAAATCTTCGTTTCCCCCCTTTTGCTTTTTAATATGATAATCATCTCTTAAAACTACAGGAGAAATTAATAAAGATCTTCTTGCTAAAATTAGAAGGATCTATTTGCTTTGACAAGTTCTAACTGTTTATAGTGTCAGATTATTTTCAAAATATTACAGATGTGGAAAAGGGGTAGAATTAGTTTTGAGTAAAATTATGGCTTGTCGGCAGATAACACAATCAACCTTTCAAAAGCAAACACCTCTTTCCAAGTGGTATAGTTGTTAGGAAATGAAAGCCTTATTCAAATGCTAAATAAGAAAAAAATGATGATAGGAATAGAAGCTCCTCTGAAGAAAAAAAATAGAGAGAGGAGGATTTTAGGCCTGGTTTGCAAAGAAATCCCCACTTGCAGGTGCTACCTCGTTGTGGATTGGGTGATTGGGTGGCCTTGACGGTGTTGACAGCCGATTGGGGGGGGGGATTCCAGCTAATGGACAGCTAATATCATGATTGAACGGTGCCCGATCCATTTAAGGATAGAAAATCAATAGTCTATTAGATTCGCAGTGTTTGCCTTCATCGCCGCGGCTACACTAATTAAGCGCCGCCTTAAGATGAAGAGGAGCCTGGAGAATTGAACTGGTAATGAGATTCAGGCTTGAAGTAAATGAAGCAACTTCACCATAAGGCACACTGACAGACAATTAAACCTCTTTATCAATGCAGCTTTCATCCAGAAATAAAATCTCATATGGCAGCTATAAAATAAATGGGGGCCCGGGAAGATCTCTAAATCTTTTTCGCAGCTTGCGGTTGTACTTCTAACTTCAACACTGTTTTGACATTTGGTTTATTTGCATTGGAAGTTAGTCCTAGTGAGTAACATTTCATTTTTCTACATGGAAGTTCCTAGGGTGTCGCATTTGTTGAAATGTTTTAAGAAAGGTTTTGATTAAGCATAAAACCGATTAGAGATAAAAAGCAATTTGCTCAAAAATTTTTGGACTGCAGAGAGGGGATGTTCTAGGGGGTAATAATTGCTATTAACATTTTAAAAATCCTTTCAAAAATATTTCAACGTGGTTAATTTTACAGATAAAGACTCATTCCTGCTTATCCGAATATCACCTCTTCCACAAATTAAAAATTTACTGTGGGGAAGGATCAGCACCAGGAGCCAGAGCATCGTCTCATCTGAATGTCTGGAACTGGGGCAGATTTTATTTTAAACACCATGATGGGAGTTGGCAGTTAAATGTTGTGGTGAATGGGCAATTTTCAAATATGCTGTTACAATACAGTAAAATAATATAACCCATCTGCATTTTATAAGAAAATACGCCTTTGAAAATAGGCCTTTTGTTATGTTGTAGCGTATTAGTGGTATGGTGAAGTGCTGTGCATAACATAAAAAATATCATTACCTATTAGAATCAGACCTAAATCCCTCACTTCCAATGTTCTGGAATATAGTTGGTACTGAATGGCATAGCTGTATGTTTACCTGTTAAATTCCATACACACGTTCTAAGAATCTGAAGGGAAATGACCAGATCATAACTTCTTTCTTTTTCTCTTTTCTCCGTGATGACTAATTCTATGCACTCCACACAACTGATATTTATTATATTTATTATTTTGCTTTTCCTACATGTAGGTTATTGGTAACATTTCCTAGTTTATCTTCTGAGTAAAGGCAGAAGTGTAAAAACACCTGCCTGTTTCTTCGCATCTCGTAATGATATTTCACTTTATCTTTTGTTTACTCTTATATATTTAGTACCATTTTCCATTTCACAGTCTTTCACAATGGCTTCTCATTTCTTCTTTCAGCGCTACAAATCATCTTTCTTTAGTCTTTATTTCCTTATTTTTTCTGCAGTTGCTTGGTTATTTTTCCCTCTATCCATGTTCTATGGCTTGGCTTTTTGAGCTTCAAAAATATTATAGCAATACTTCAATCAAATTTACCATGTGAACTTTAGAAATATTATGATAATATTTCACTCAAAGCTGTTTTACTCAGCTTTTACTGATCATATATTAGATATATTGCACTGGGGTATATTTGTAGAAGGATACAGATGTGTGCAGTCATCCACCTATTTACTCAAAAAATATCTGTTGAACATTTAGAACGGAGTATCCTGCATGTATCTAATACCATGGAGCATTATTGGAAATTGAAAGATAGTCTTACTAGCTATAAATTGTGTCTTTGAGTATTTTATAATATTTATTTTAAAAATTCAATATATGACATGATGCAAGTTAGACACATGAAAATTAAATATAATCTAAAGGATACAGGAAATAATGGAATGAATATATATTTGATGAGCTGTAATGGTACGTAGAAAGCTGAGAGTTTTTGTTGTTCTAACTCAGATTACAAGGCACTTCAGGGAGGAGGAGTGCCATCTTGCAAGTGAGTAGGATTTTTGTAAGTGGTGAAGAAGTGGAGACATATCATATACTCATGTTTGTGAAGATGTGCGAGTCAGCAGAGTTGGAGGTAACAGTTTCTTTTGGCAGGATCGCAGATTGTGTTGAGAAGGATAACATGAAATTAGGTGCAGATCATAGAGGGTATAAACTGCCATGGTGAGGAGTTCAGAAATTATTCTGGAGCCAGTGTGAATCTAGCAAAGTTGTCTTTTGATTAGGAAATTACATTACTTGATCGGAGTTTTTAAGATATGGCTTGTGCAAGAGTGGGAGATGACGAACAGCGTAATAAGTGTTCTCAAATTGTAACCAGCAGCAAAAAAGGAAAAGAATGCAGATTCACAGATTTTGGCGAGGAGGCTATGGCATGAACATGGGTTTAAAAAAAAATAACTTGTATTTTGGAAAGTAGGGTAGAGCTAAGGAAAAGGAGAGACCAAAAAGTATGTTAGAAAGTCTCATTTTTAAGACTTAAGTTTTGACTCTGTGTGAAAGGTGCAAAGGGGGAGGAATTGAAATGGAGTTTCTAGCTTGATTGTTTGGATCAAAGGATTTTGCTGTTCACTTAAATCAGTGACACCAGATCATTTTCATTCTGGGCAAGTGTCTTCAATCTACTGAGGAGATTGTCGGTTGCTGTTTTCCTCTTGAGTATATATGTCAGTGAAGTTGGTTTGGGAGCATTGTATGAGTGGGCGCAATATTCCATGGCCACAAAATGTGGCTGGGTCACATTGGTAATCTGCTCAAGAAGGTAGAGGATTAGTCTTCGCCTAGGATGCTTGAATCCCTGAAATTAATGCAATAACTGCCATCGATTGGGAATCTGAATTGTACGTGACGCGGTGATGAGATGTTTACATTAAAATATCTCATCCATCTTTTGATGGACACTTAGGTTGCTTCCTTACTTGGCTATGGTAAATAGTACTGCAGCGAGAAAGACAGATACCATGTTATTTCACTCGTATGTGGAACCTGAAAGACAAAACAAATGAATAAACGAACAAGAAGCTGAACAGATCTATAAATACAAAGAGTAAACTAATAGTTGCCAGAGGGAAGGGGGCGGGGAGTGGACAAAAGGGACAAGGGGGAGTGGGAGATACAGGCTTCCAGGTATGGAATGAGTAGGTCATAGAAATGAAAGGCTCAGCACAGGGAATAGAGCCAATGATACTGGTGTAGTGTTGTGTGGTGACAATTTGTGACGAGCACGAGATAACGTAGAGAGAAGTCGATGCACTGTGGTGTATACCTGAAACTAATGTAACGCTGTGTGTCAACTATACTCAAATAAAATGATTTTTACAAAACCAGATCTATCCCTCACACATGAGCACGCATGCACACACACGCACACACAGATATCTCATTCAATCCTTGATAAGAATCGTTAGTCTTCTCTTTACAAATGTGTAAAATGAAGTTCAAGAAGTTCAGATCATTTGGCCAAAGTCTCACAACTAGGGTCATGAGAGAATAAGTTTAACTGATGTTAGAATCTTTAAGAATTATTTTGCTGCATTTCACCTACTCAAGGAAATTAACAGCCACGATTGCTGTAACACTGTATTTTTTAATGCAATGTTTTACTTGAGATAATGCTAGATATGCATAGTTGTTAAGAGATAGTTGTTGCCCTTACCAATTTCCTGCCATGATAATATAGCAAAACTACAGTAAAATATCACAGCCAGGATACTGATGTTGATGCAGTCAAGATGAAGAACAATTCCATCGCCACAAGGGCCTTTCATGGTGTCCTTTTCGTAGCCACACCCCCCTCCCTCCAGCTCCACTGCTCCTTGCTCCTTACCCTTTGGCAACCACTAATCTGTCCTTAATCTATAATTTTGTCATTTCAGGAACATTAGTATCATGTAGTAACTGAGATTTGGGTTTGGCATTTTTCACTCAGACTCAATCTCTGGAGATTCATCCAGGGGTGTGTGTGTGTGCACGCGCATTGTGTGTGTACACATGAGTTTTGTTTTTTGTTTGGCTAAGCTTTTAGAAATAACTGATTTGGAAAGGGAGAAATGAAGAATGACTAATAGCATTACATAATCTTAAAATAAGTATCTTCTAATGGTCTTAACTATCATGATTGTACGTTGGGGCTGATTTATCCTTCTGGAGAAATTGTTTAAGATTATAAAACTCCTTATTTAAACTTTCAAAAGTATTCCCCCCTCCCATATCTTTTTGCAGCCTTCTATTAACTGGGCATTATTTCTTGTACATCATTTTCTAATGTGGATTTGACCAGCTTTGAGAAGTCGCTGTCGTATGCTGTCAGTTGGCCATTACAGCTTTTGGAAGTTGCTTCTGAATTTTTATTCTCTGTTCCTAACTTAGAAGGACTCCATCCTCTTTTTTTTTGACCATGCACATTTTACTAAGTCACCTAATTTTCATAAACATTTTATTTGTCCTACTCTGTCAAAAAAAAAAGTTATCTCTTCTTTCCTTTGATGGCATTTTTCTCCCGGCTGACCTTAAGACTCCATAAAGAAACTGACATATTAAAAATATTCTTTTATCCTTCTTTATTTTGGATTCTTTGAATTTTTATCCAGGGTGGAAAAAAGTATTAGCCATTAATGGGTTGTACCTTATTAGAATATTTATGATAAGCAAAGATGTGAAGATATTTTAAGCATCTAAAAATCCATTCCCCAGGTTACATTTGGTGTTACTCTCTAGGAACAAATCCTTTGAAATTTAAATGTGGATCCATGTCTGCTGATGCCGTAGCGTTTATGTCTGAAGTAGAATCAGAAGCTGTCCACGAGTTTCCTAAACTGCTTCTCCCTTGGTCGATTGAACAGGGAGAAAAAATGCAAAGACCTTTTTGTGAATTAGAAACATGTTCAAGAACTACAAAAACCTAAAACACCGCCTTCATTGAATTCCGTGGAATGCTCCACTTTTTTTGGTTTTCAGAGTGGTACGCAGCACTTGATTTGTCATTTTTAGAACCTTCTCCCAGTACAGAACTTCCCCGACTTGTTAAAGCCTGAAACTACAGATGTTCACTTGGGTGGCTTCTCCTGCGTGAACATTTCCCTGATTTGTAGTTATTTAATTCTCTATTCCATTGAATACTGTGCTACATTTCCCTGTAGATTTGTACTTTCTTTTCCACATCTCTACCTCCCACATGAACTAATCACAGCATTCACTTTGGTTGCTCGCATTTTTACTGTATCTTGGTTTTATTTCTGTCTGGCTGTTTTAAAGGGATGTTTATTTCCTTTTATTTTCTCAGATAAGGTAAGATACTACCTTATCCAACATCTAGGAAAAAAAAAGCCTAAAAACCTGAAACTACTGTAAAACAAATGGTTTTATTCCTTTCTAATTAGCTTCTCAAGCGTTATTCCTTTGGGTTTGAGTACTTTCTAAAAATTAATGATTGTTATCAAAAGAGAGTTAGCTATTATGACACCAACCCCAAGGACGATGCCTAGCATGTAGTAAATACTCAAGAAATATCCAGCATAGGGAATTTCCTCAAAAAGTTAAAAATAGAACTACTTTATGATCCAGCAATTGCATCACTAGATATTTACCCAAAGAATGCAAAAATATTAATTCAAAGGGATATATTTACCCTAATGGTTAGAGTAGCATTATCTACAATAGCCAAACTGTGGAAACAACCCAAGTGGCCATTGACTGATGAATGGGCCTATTCCATTCCATCAGCCGATCGATGAATGGAATATGCCCATACATATTCCATTGTGTATATATATATAATATGTATATATATGAATATATATGTGGAAAAAATATATATACATTATATATACACACACGCAATGTGTATATGGAATTTGACTCAGCAGTAAAAAAGAATGAAATCTTGCCATTTGCAACAAAATGTATGGAACTAGAGGGTATTATGCGAAGCAAAATAAGTCCGTCAGAGAAAGACAAATACCATATGGTTTCATTCAAATGTGAAATTTAAGAAACAGAACCAGCATAGGAGGAAAAAAGAGAGAGAGAGGCAAATCAAGAAACGAAACTCAACTATAGAGAACAAATTGATGGTTAGCAGATGGGAGGTGAGTGGGCAAAATGGGTGATGGGGAGTAAGGATGGTGATGCACTTGTGATGAGCACAAATGAATAATAGTTAGGGATAAAAAATGTTTACTTAATGTAGGCTACCAAATATGTCATTTGGACCGAAGAATTATTTTCTAATATTATGATTCTTTGCTTAAATTACCTGGACAAATACTTCAATTTTTCAATATATTTTGACTATATAAACATAGAGCCTTGGAGCATTTTCTTTTAACCCAGAGAGACCTAGGGTAAAATGTGGATAGGTTAAACAAATTTAAAGCACTAAACAAGAAATACATTATTCCAGAGAACAATCCTTTTCTGGCTTTTGGTAAATAGTTACTGCTGCTTTTTAAAGGTCGCATTCAGAAACACCCAAGGCAAGTGCTGAGAAATATTTATTGTCAGTCTTTCTTGTACATGCTTGGGCACCACCCGGCACTAAGAAGCTGTAACTTTGTCCTCATGGGTCAACCAGAGCAGATTATTTTTTTAATTTTCTTTTTTTTTTTTTTTTGAGAAAAAGTTATTATAAAGGGTTGAGATTTTATGGTTTTCTTAAGGATTAGGTATTGCTTTTGTTAAATTCTCATCTCCAGTCTAAGAAAGGAGATACCAACTCATATTCCCTTGTATTCCAGGTGAGGTAGTGAAATGGACAGAGGGTGGGATGTAGCAAATGGTGTGGCCTGGAAAGCACAGTCCCAAGGGAAAGTAGTAGCTGCTTCTTACCTCTGGTCTATTGTATGTAAAACTTCGGGCCAAATATCTCCAGAACTTAACATTGCTTAAGAGAACTTCAGATTTTTAAGAGATACTTTGGATTTCTCCCAGTCTCTAAATGGTGGTAGCTATTTCATGTGTTTTTAAACCCACTGTGACCAAAACAAATGGATTATTTTAATATGCAAAATACAAATGAAACTTAACAATATATTAAATGAAAAATAGAATTGCCAAATATTTCGTTTAGCCTTTTTATTTTCGTAAAGTTTAAAGTTACAAAATCTACCTTTCATAAATACATACATATTTAATAAGACTCCAGGAAAAGGAAATCAATGGCTTGATGAACACAAGGGATACAGAATGGTAATTGTACTTGGTGGAGGAAGGAAAAGAATGAATTATTGGATACAGGTTATTATTAAGGTCTTATGATTTAAGTGGGAGACCGATTCCTGAGTGATATTACATTACTAAAAATAACCAATTAAATGAGAACTAAATAAATGAGTGCCACATGCAAACTTACAGGGGAACTATGTAATGAAACAAGGGTCAAATTCTGTGCATATTAAACCTAAATAAAAATATATTAGACTACGCCAAATACATGTACTGTTAGATTTACCAGTGAACCCAGTCCTAGAATCACCAATTTTCAACTCCTGTTCTAAGAGAAGGACCCAGCGAGCAAGATGATTATTATGTAGGTGAGAAGTTGATACATAAGACAAACAGCAATTTAATAGAAGGACCCAAGAAATGTCACAAAGTAATATCTGAACAATTGCCAAATTAATATATAAGCCATTGATACATGAATTAGCAAACTCCCTAATGGCTTGGAAAGATTTGTAAATGAAGTATGAAAACTAAGCCTTTTGATATATAGGTAGCTCGTATATAGGAACTTCACAAGGTCAAATTTTCCAATTGAAAAATAAAGTCACCTGGATAATGAAATAGATCAATATCAATTTAAACTTTCTTTTACTCTATTACAATATCTATAAGTTAAAAAAACTCCCTTGTACTTCAGAAAACTGTTATGAATATGAGAATTAATTCACAAAATAGAGTTTGAACTCCTCGCAGGTAATCATTAAAATAAATGTGGGAGAACTCAGTATTATGACTATTCTGAACTGATCATTGCAAGTCCTATTTCTCTTTTTTTTTTTTTGACCCAATGCCATTTCTGTGATATTTGCTAATATCACTCTGTTCTGCTCACTGTTCAATAGATCCACGACACAGATTAACGGCCCAAGTCAGATGCAGAATGTACTTTATATCTTCAGTTGTATTGAAAAGTCGTTCTAAAATGTCACTCATTACTCCTGCTTCTCTATTAAAATGATGAATTCAAACAGTAGAAGACAAAAGCAAATTGATTTAGAAGTTCTTATTTACAAACCAATAATACCACATTTTTAAGATATGTTAGCCTGTCATGCAAATATGATTTATTCTTTATTTTTGGCCTGTTATTGATGAATCTTGAATATGGCACACTGGTTAGCATATAGTAGGCACTCAATAAATAGTCAGTGAACAAATGAATTAATGGGTTGGCCTTTTTCTCTTTGAATTGATCCTCAAAACAACTTGATACAAATCACAGCATTTGTACAGCTAAACATAAGCATGTAGTTCTGTGTATGCTTTTCATAAAGTGTATATAAAAATATGCCTACATGCACATAGTACCCTCTATAATTTCTGCATCCCATTTTCAAGGAATATTAATGTTATTATAGGATAGAAGCATTAGAGAAAGAATATGAGAACCGTCAAAAAAAGAAATAATCTCACCACTCATACAAGATTTTTGGTGTTTACTTTTTATAATCTATACCACAAGTGAGTGCTTTGACATCTTTTTCCTCACTTGGATGCATCACTCCTAAGAGCATTTGCTTATCAACAGTACATAAGCTCCAAAAGACACATTTTCACATGCCACTAGATTAGGATATTAGTTTCAGATACTTTCAAAAAGCTGGTCTTCAAAGAATCAATGCCATACAGTGATTTTGAGCCTCAAATGCTTCTGAAGAAAAAAAATGATAAGGTAAAAGCAATGCAAATAAGAAGGATAGGCTTTATTTTCAAAATGAGACAAAGTTTCATGAGACATACTATTTATTATTCAATTCAAATATATTCTACTGTAGTGTTTATTACTGGAAAGCATCAGTAAAATGTGATTTAAAATGTTGTGGTGGGACAACTTTCTTATCATTCCTGCCTCCCTTATCTAGAGTAAATTTAAATCCCTTTCTGTCTCAAGGGCTTTGTAACAATTACTGTTTTAGTGACAGCCACTGGAGATGCCCTGTGTTGTTTCGGATCTGGTAACAAGAATTAATGAGCTTAACATGTACATAGCTAAACAATTGCAGCTAAGGATCACCCTAGCTAGGTTTCTATCCTCCCCTTGCCATTTATCAGCTGTGCAACCTTGGAGTAATCACGAACCACTCTGAGCCTCAATTTTATTATTTAAAATGTGAATACAAAAATAATAAAATAAGAAAATTAAATTATTAAATTAAATTAAATTAAAATAAAATAAATAAAATAAAATAAAATAAAATAAAATAATAAATAAAATGTGAATGCAAAGGACAGTTCTGCCATTGACCTGTTGTATAGATTTAATAAAATGACCTGTACACGTCTTATGTGCCTAATATTTAATAAACATATAATATATACATAACAATAATCCTTAAAATATTTCTAATATCTTGATTAGCACAGTTAGGTTTGTATTATCAGTAGCTGAACGTGCATGAATCCACTTAAATCCTAAAGGCTGAAAATGGGAAGGGTCTGTATCAGCCTTCTGATACAGTCTGTATCAGTATAGTCATACTATAAATCATTGGAAATCAGGATTTATAGCATCAGCTCAGAGAGAACTTAACTACCACCCAGCAGTAGTAGGTGCCACTCTAATAGAGATAATTTATCATTTTGCCAGAAGCTCTCTTCTCCAACTTCATCTCCCCCTCCTTCTCTATTTTTAGATTGAGTGGTACAAATATTAGCTAGGAATATTCAACATATATTAAATGGGACTACTCTTATGTAACAGAAATATATCTCTGCATCATATTTATTGAGACCGAGGCACTGGTTTTAATTTTTCTGTGTTGTGCATGTACAGGCTCTGGTTTTTATGCCACGTGATCCAAACTGCTGTGTTTCCTGGCTGTTTTTACCCACATGGCTTTTAGGGCATTTAAGTTCCTAGAAACACAGCTTGCAGTAACAACCATATGTCATAAACATTAAGGGGGAGACTTTATGTAACTCATTAAAATACCAATCTACAAATATCAACATAAAGCCCCTAGTAATATGACTGAAGTTGTAAAAATGATCTCTTCTCTCATTTTGCATAATCTTCCATTTTAAAATAGCATATAAACAATTCCAAAACTCCCAGGAGTACTCTAAATATTGTAAAGTGGATGCTTCATACCAGTTTAGCTGATGCCTCACTCAATGAGGCTTTCAGTATCAACTAGACCAAGTCACACAAATAATTAATCTGTCAAAAACAAAGCAAAACAAAGCAAAACACTCCACAAAAAAAAAAAAAAAAAAAAAAAAACATGACTCTGTTCTTTTGAAATCTGTTTCCTCTTAAATTACAAATTCGGGAAACATGATTTTGCTCACATAGCTTCTAGTTGTGTTTGTCAAATTTGTGTTACGCCGTGTACTTTCCACGCACTTCTGTGTAACCTGCGAAGTGCTGTTATCATTGTCCACCTGAGCAGAGGTACCCTGCCAATGCATCTGTCTCCCTGTGGCCCATTTTTACCCCAGCTGGAAGGTTCCCCACAAATCTTTTAAGTCTCCCCCTCTCACACCATAAGGACTCCTGAGCCCTGATCGTCTCTGGCTCTCCAGAGTCCTTGGTCTCAGAACCATTTTACAAAATAGGAAGCATCATTATTCTCCTTTACAAGGCAAGGAAATTGAGGTTCAGAGTAATTCACTCAATATTATAAAGCCAACAACAACAACAAAAAAAAGCAAAAGTTGAACCAGAACCTCGGTTTTCCAAACCTTGATGGGAACATCCATGCTGCCTGGTTAGCAAAGGACTATTGACCACGCTGACATTTAGAGTGTTCCCAAGATTGTGGACTGTCTCCTATGATTTGGGTTTTGCTTATTTGCAGATTAAATGCCAAAGTCAACCGAGTATGAAGTAGAGGAGTACCTGGAGTTAGATTTGGGTTCAAATCCTATAATGCTGTTTGCTAGTTCTGGGACCACGGAGAGTGATTTAATCACCAGAATTTACTCAGTTTGCCAATCGAAAGATCAAATGAGATCACTAAAGTACTTAGTTAAGCACAAAGACCGACATTTAAGCTCCATAAGTGATAGCCATTATTTTGTAAAAATTAAAGCACATGGGAAAATAGGTTTAGCTATCAGGCATTGCTTGGGCTCCAATCCTGGTTCTTCATGTCTCTAATGGCTGCCTGACCTTGAGCAAATCTTACTTTCTGGATATTGTTTTCCTCATCTGTTAAACAGATATACGAAACCATATTACAGGATCCAAATAAAGATAAATGATTCACGGAGAAGTCCTTGAAGCCAGCGAGCCCAGAGGTCATGGAGATAACTTTTGAATCTCTGATCCAAGAAATGAAAGGTATGAGAGTCTAGGACTAGGTGATAAGGGAATGGGTAGCAGGATTAACTTGAACACTGGACAGAAATAAAGGAAGCCTGGGGCTATTCCTATGTCCCAGATGACATAATGAAAAAGTCATAGCCCTAGATTTAGAAGATTGGACGGATAATTTCTCCTCTACCACTAATTTGCTGTGTTGTCCTGAAGATGTCACTTCAGTTCTTCGATCTTCAAAGCCCCCTCTGCTCAGTGAAGCTGTGGAACTGAATGACGTGAGACCATGGTCATCTCCAGCGCTAAGGTTCTCTGTGTCGATTCATTAGACAACAGCATCATTCATACAGTATATTCCACTAATTACTTAATATTCCACTTGATGCTTTGGGGTGAGGGAATGAAATGTTTCCATAGAGAATTCTGTATGTGCCATTTATCTTCTGAAATTTTACAGTGAAAACCTCTGGGGAATATTAAACCTCTAGGAAGTCCAATAAAAAGGAAAATCCTTAACCCCTCAATTTTCAAACTTAATAGCCTCCATGGAACCTGTATATTCACTTTTATAAATGCTGTGGGCTTTGGACAATTCAAAGGTTTAGACAAAAGTAAGAGATTTTTATCATCACCATCCTCATCACCACTGTTACCACCGACCGCCACCATCATCATCATCAAAACTCAACATTACTACCATCGTACATTTATGAAAACTAGCTCCATAGAGTGCACAATGAATTGAGACATGTAATATTCTGGGAATACATGAGCAAAAATAGAATTTGGAAACTGTAGACTCACATACCAGAAAGCTAAATGTTGATTTTTGGATTTCAATTTAAACTTGGTGCAAGTGTAGAATTCAAATATTCTTGGATAATGGCAATTGAAATAGAAGGCAGGTGAGCCATAATCCAGTCAAATTTCATTTTAGTCATGAATGACTGTCACTTATAATATTTTCTCATTTCTTCAAAAAATTAACAAAATTATATATACAAAGTGATTTCTATTCCATAGAAGGGGAAAGTGTAAGCTGCCATTGACAACTTTATAATTTAATAATACACAATGCTTGAAGCACTTTAATATCCCTTATTTTATTTAATATTTGTAAAAATCATATGAAAATAAGCTTGGCAGATATTATTTTATACATTTTATGGACAAGCAAACTAAGGATGAAAGAAGTTAAGTCACTTCTTTAAGGACATAGATAATTTTGAATTTTTAATGATCATTAATTTTTAGACTTGATGTCCTATTTTGTTGTGCTGCCATTCTCTTCAATTACATCTATAATAGGCATTTATCAAAAAACTGGTTCATGTGAAAGAATGAAGATTTCAAATGACAGTAGATCAATGTTTCTCAAGTCTTTTATATCATAGCACACAAGGAAAATCACTAGGACAAATGAACCAGCCTGCTTCTGTCTGGTGAGGAATGGCCACGAGGGCTGCAGGAGGTCAATATCTAATATACCTGCAATCTCTTTGCAACACACTATCGCACTGCAGCCCACCAGCTTGGAAGCTCTGAAACCCCTACAAAAGATGTGATTGATTTAACCAAAGATTAGAAGGAAACTCTATTACTTTCATTTCCATAGATTATTTTATTTTATGAGACATTACAAATGCCCTTTATTTAACATATAATCTTAACACATACTCAAGTCCAACACTCTCTTTCAGGAACTGATTCTAATCTGGCTTCAAAGGGAACAAAGAAATCCTTTATGCAGGGAATGAATAAATTTGTTTCGCAAGGAATGTTTTCCTTTTTTTTCCCCCTTTCTCTTTCTCTGATAATTAAGGTCGTGCCATTAATAATTATTTATTTTTTTTGCTGATTTTTCATCTACTTTTGAAACTGCTAATTTTCTTCTTTTAACTTACTTTAATTTTTAAAATTCGCAAATGGCCATTTACCACTGTTTGGCAATTTTTTTCGGGCAAAGAGAACTGCATTTTCTCTAAATTCCTCTCAGATTCTAATCACTTTTTTCTTAGTATCATACTTATTTGTACACATGTCACTTACTTTCCTAGAGGAAGCATCTGGGCCTGTTTCAGCCGTAGAGCCCTCAGAGAGCTTACTATAGTACCTTTCACATTGCATCCGAGCTTCACGACCAAACCCATCCATTTTCTTAACACTTATAATTGGACACTGACTATGAACCCTGCTGTATGCAGGCTCTGGGAATTGAAAAATATATAAAGATGTGTTTTAAAGTGTATATGATTTAGTGATAAGATTAAGGTTATATAATAATTTCAATGCATTGAAGAGTTCTAAGGTTCAAGTCTTTAAAAGTATAATTTATTCACTTGTGGTGGAGAAGGAGCTAAGTCAGGAAACATTTCATGAAGGAGTAAAACTCCGAACTTATTCCTGAAGGATTTTTAGATGTTGAACAAGCACATGGGAGTGGGATGGGGAGTAGAAAGAAGGATGTTTCTCGTGTCCGCCTGCCCATGTGATCTAAAAGAAAGAAAAGAAGATCTCTAAGCATTTGGAAAGTTCTGGAAAGAACTTACATACATGTGGAATGCAAAGTGAGGTACTGGGGGTCTTTTGTTCCATACCAAAAGCAACGCTGTGGGTTTTCCCACTCACACCCCTGGCTTGTATAAGGTACATAGTTGGATGTGAGCAATGCCTGATGCTTTCCAAAATCTACAGTAAATAACCCTATGCATTCTCAATCGTCTTCTCTATAATCTTTTAAAAGACAGTAATAATTGATATTCCATCTCTAGGTAAGGCAAAGGACATGGGAAAAGACAATAACTGGAATACGTTGTTTTCCTCATGCTTAAAATATGTATGATTCAATTAAAATAAAATTATTACAAAAGTAATGCATGCCAGTTACTGAAATCTCAAATAACACAAAGGTTCTTAGGGTAAAACTGAATGCCTTCCTTCACCCACACAACTCATAACCCCATGGTTCATCTTCAGCCGACACCATTGCGTGTTTTGTATGTCATTTCTATGTCTTTCTAAATGCACATGTTTCTCAGCATTATAGTCATTCTAGAACGTGCTTTCTTCAGTTCGTTTCCCTGCAGCAGTACACATGGGTCTAACCTCACTGTAGTTAACCACTTCGTAGTACTATATGGCTTGGATTTATTATAATTTCTTTTTCAATCCTCTTTGCCTTAACATTTTGTGCAAATCCATTAAATTAGACAATATTCTAATTTCGCATGGATCTGGGAAAGATTTGTCAGGTGCCTAATTTTTCTGTGGATTTGCATTAGGATCCTCTGTTCTATACCACATGCTCTTGCTCGGGGCTCTAAGACTGCTTCAGAACAAGCATTTCTTCTTAGAGAGATTACAAGATTACTACATGACTTACTTAGAAGCCAATCCTCAGGTGGTAGCAAGCTCTTTGTGACTTTGAAAGTGCTCTGGGAATATTTGCCAAGGACTCATCGTTCTAGGATTTATTTATCTAAATTAGAACTTCCCCAACTGTGTCCTGTGGAGTACTGATACATCTCAACAAGTGCTCAATCAAAAAGAATTCCTTGTCATATGATGTAAGTAGCACCCCAGTTTCCCTTGGACATTCGTGGAGCACCAACTTATAATAAAAGTCAGGAAGTTCCTGTAATAAAGAAACTTATTTATCTCTGTTTAATCTAGTTTTTCTTAGTGTGAATCCTAAACCTTTTAAAAAATAATAGCTCTATCTCATGAAATACTGTAGCCATAGTTCGAGAACCACTGGTTCAGATGCCTAGATATTTCATGGAATGTCCATTAACATTAAAAGTAACAAAAGTTGAGAAACTAGATTCCAAATAACACAAAATAGAGCTAGGAATAGCATTAAAGATAAGTATGTGGTTGTGAGGATGAAATGAAATGATGATATGAAGCACCAGGACATCAAGTGTACAGGCCAGTGTTCAAAAACTGCTGTCTTATGATTATTAGTTCTACCTACCTTAGTCATCTCATTGAATCGCTTATTAATTTGACTCTCTAGAGAATAACCAGTGACCCATTTTAGCTTCTTTAGGAATTTAAACTTTATCCTGTGGTATTGAATAATAATTGGTGATTTTTTTTTTTTAAGATTTATTTCTTTATTTGAAAGAGAGAGAGGGAGTATGAGTAGGGGGAGGGGCAGAAGGAGAGAATTCAAGCCAATTCCCTGTGGAGCCCAGCATGGGCCTGAGCCAAAACCAAGACTTGGAAGATCAACCTACGGAGCCACCCAGTTACCCCAATAATGAGAGATTTTAAAGCAGGATATGACATGGTCGTGTTTCAGTTTTAAAAAAGATCTCTTCCTCCCTTTCTCTCTCTCCCCATCTCCTCCCTCCTCCAGAGTGGAGGTGGAATTGATAGAGGAAATTTAAACCCCCACGAGGTAGAGTTTTAAACCTCAAAATATCAAGCTTCTTGACCAAGGCACCACACTTTAAAAGTGCTAGACCAAGACTAGAACGCAGATCTACTTAACTCTGAATCCAGGCTTCACTTCATACCACTAGGCTGCCCAAGTTCCCGGCTTTGGGTAAGATAGGGCCCCGCAGTCGTTAGTCGGCCTGCAACGTGTCTGACTCTGACCTGCAATGTATCTGAATCTTCAGAGCAACAGGCCTTGTTATGTTAGCTTTTCCCTTGAGTAATCTAAATAGTCTGAAGCTTTCAAATTCCTGTAACTTATGCACTAGGAAGTGCCTCAGAGCCACAGAAATTCAAGTGCAATTTGAATGATACCTTTAGAGTCAACTGGGTAGCCTTGCATGTGCCCTCCAGTTGGTAACACATCGAGGGTTCAGGCCAAGCACATATGCTCATTATTTTTGCTGTTTGGGAGCAGAGACTAGTGACAGCATTTGAAAGAGCAAAAGCAGTGAGTTCCGCCTGAGAGCCACTTGACCTTTTCAACTCTACTTGGCCTCCCCTCTGTCCATAGGTCCTGAGTGGAATGAGTGTGCCTGAGAGTGCTATTGTCTACAGCAGCATTTTATTTTGAGATCACTGACCAGACACACTTTTCACCCAACAAGGTGACCTGTGCTTTGTGTGAAAATGCTGTGTGCACAGCACAGGGCAGCACAGGCCACATTGATCCACATTTGTATTCCAGACAAGCTGGCAAGTGTATAAAATTAATGCAATCAGCGATTGGGGCTTGAGCTTCAAGTAGCCCTAGAAATTAGTTCTAAGGTAGACTTTCAGCACAGTAAAAGAAGAAGAAGGAAGAAAAACAACAAAACAAAACAAAACAGGAAGAAAGCTTTGTTCCTTAGCTAGGGGGATGAAATTTAGTTCTGAATAGATTCATTTCTGGATGCTCAATCTCCAGTTCTCACCACTGAATTTTTCATCAAATATAAACAACTCCTACACCTCCAAGATCTCACACAATGAGAATTATACACCCATATATTAAAGCACCCATCATCTAAGGTACATAGGATTTTATGGGGACAAAATCATAAACTAGAATATACTACCTGAACATATGTTTCTAATTTCTTTCCTTTGAAGAGCTGGACCTACATGTGCATATAAATATGAAAAACCAAACTCACTATTCTTGCACTTGTCATTTTCTTCTTTAAATCAAGCAGACTTTCCTGCTTCTAATTTATACTCACACTCTCCTCCGTCTATTCTTTTACCCTATTTTATATAGGATTTTCCCATCTTTTGTAAGTAAAGACTTCTCTTTCCCCTCTTTGAAATCACTTCACCTCTGGGCCAGCTCTTGATCATGCTGCCTTGGAACATCCTGTGGAATTAAGAAAATAGATGAAAAGAAAAGTGAGTAAACATATTTCCCAAGCCTAGTGATATTGCCCATTTTCAATCTCCGTAAAAACACTAAGTTATTTAATATCACCTGCAACTAATTATTTTTCCTCTTTCAGGAGGTAACCTCCTTAAGAGTAAAATTTTTCACTTAAAGTTTTAACCCATTTTGAAAACTGGCTTTCTGCATGTTCTATAAGAGCTTGAGCATGAAGGTTTAATAACCATAACATAAAAATAGCAGGGTCATACAAAGGAAATGTAACCTTGCTGCGTTCTTTCTTGCTTTAGCTGAAAGAAGGCTTGTGCCCTCTGTTAGCTAAAAATCCACCAGGATCCCTTAGTCTTTTATTATCTTCTACCTAGAGGGGAAGATTATTTTTTTCCATCTCTCTGATGACATTTTCAAAATAATTCTTGTTCTTTAATAACCTCTTCAGGGAGAAGGGAAGAATGCAATTTACGACATCCTCGTGATTATCATGTGGCAAATTTGCCCTTCAGATTTAACAATGACATTGTTTTTAAGCCAAAACCTAGAACTAGATCTCCAAAAGCAAAGATCACTTGCTCTGGCTTTGCCCTCACGTGGAAAATCGTTCCTAGCCTTGCTTATTTTATGGTTTTTAAATAACAGAAGATTTTTCTCTCTCTCTCTCTCTTTCTTTTTTTAATAGCTGGGTCTGTCATGCCTGCATACACTGGTAGCTTTTGTATTAAAGATGTATAAAGAAAATTTGTTTTAGCACCATGTTATTTAAAGACAAAGAAATAAATAGATAAATAAACACAAATAAATACCTCATCCTTCAAAAGTGATAAGGAGAAGGCTTTTCAAGATAGTAAGCATACATGCTTGACCCTTGAACACAGGAGTTTGAACTGAATCGCTCAAATTATACAAGGATTTTTTTTCCTTAGAAATACAGTACTGTAAATGTATTTTCTTTTCCTTATGATTTTCTTAATAATATTTTCTTTTCTCTAGTTTACTTTATTGTAAGAGTACAGTATAAATATATACACAAATGATGTTAAGTGACTGTTTATGTGATCAGGCTTCTGGTCAGCAGTAGGCTTCTGGTCAACTGTATTAGAAATTTAAGTTTGGCGGAGAGTCAAAAGTCATAGGTGGATTTTTGGCACCCTAACCCCCATGTTGTTTAAAGATCAACTGTATTCAAACAATCACTAATATTCGAGCACAATTTGAAAACACTAAGGATGAGAACATCAAATGCTACTGGTTACGCATTTAAGTAGTGGGGAAATGGAACTACAGACAATTTACCTTAAGGTAAATTCACCTAACATGAGGCTCTTTAGTGTAGATTCCAACTGTAAGGGAAAATTCTTTTTCTCTTCTATTCTCAGTGTTTGTGATAACAGATATGTAGAGATTTTCCCACACCAAGCAGTTCTTTGATTTTCAGCTGACAACGACGGGGTATCCTACTAATTTACCTCAATTCTGATACTGTCTACCTGGAGATAGTATCAGATCCTACTGGTTAGATCAGTCCCTTAAGACTGCTCCCACTGAAGGTGCCAATCACCAGTTCACTTTCTCACCCATACTTTGACCAACCAGCTATAAATCGGGATTTCACAATCGCCTCCTCGGGTTTGATAATTTGCTAGAATGGCTGATGGAACTCAGGGAAATATTTCATAATTGATTGTAAAAGGATACGACTCAGAACCAGCTAGATGGAAGAGACACATAGGACAAGGTTTAAAGAAAGAGGCATGGAGCTTCCCTGCCCTCTCTGAGTGCACCACTCTCACCACTGCCATGACCCAGAAGCTCATCAAATCCCGTAGTTCAGTACTTTTATAGAGCTTAATCTCCAGCTTCTTCTGCCCCCAATTCCTTCCCAAAAGTTGGTGGGTGATCTGAGAATTCTACTTTCTAAACACCTCGTCTTTCTGGTGATCAACCCCATCCTAAGTCACTTCATTGGTATAAACTCAGATGTGTTTAAAAGGGGCTCCTTATAAATAACAAAAGACACTTCTATCACTCAGGAAAGTCCAAAGATTCTGAGAGCTCTGTCCCATGAACCATGTACAAAGACCAAGTATATTTCTTATACCATGTCATCTCATCAGGATTCACAATGGAGAATCACAAAGTAAAGAGAACTATTTGCAGGCAGGTTTTGGAAGTGAAAACCAATAATAAAAGGCAGAAAAAAAATAATTGTCACCTGAGTAGAAAGAGCAGTGATATTTGTTGCTCTGAATTATAGGAGAAATAGGTGAATTATAAGGTGATAGACAGCTGGGAGTCTATATAGTCAATATAATACGGTAGTCAAAGATTTCTGCCTGTGAGTCATCAATGCTGAGATTGTGGTCAACCAGCTGTTTTCCTTGTTTGCTACCATTTGTTGAACATAAAAAAAAATCCATCAACAAATATTTATTGACTATCTATTTTGTACAAGGCACTGTACTAGAGAGTGGGGATAGACTGGCACTGGTGAATAAAACCACATAGTTTTTGTTCTATGAAGCAATATTCAGGAGAAAGTGGAAAAGAAACAAGTATATTATACATTATATATTATGTATAGTATGTAATATATCATGAATATTGTAGGAAGTAGAAACAGAGTTCTTGTGAAAGCATGTAAAAAAAAATACAGATCAAGTTTAGTCTGGAAGTTACTCTGAGAAAGTTTAAACTAAAATTTACAGTTTAACCAGCAATTTACTGGGCAAAGATGTAGAAGGAATAGCAGGTACCAAAAGCTTGACCCAGGAAGCGACTTGGTGCATTTGAAGAACTTGACAAAGCATAGTCTAGCTGAAGATTATTGAAGGTTATAGAGAATAAATAGTATGAGGTGAAGCTGGAGACATCCTTAAGTGGCAGATTACAGTGTAGGCAAAGATTAAGACTTTTGTCTTCATTTTAAAAGCAATAGCAACCCATTAAAGGGCTTAAAGTAGAGGTATGATATGAGTAGATTTTCAGTTTTGAAAGAACTTTTTAATGGCTATGTGTAGGATGACTTGGATCAAAAAATAAAAAGCATATAAAATTCTATAGTTCAGTCTGGAGGCAAAGTTGGCTTGTACAAGAGTGCAATGAGGGAGGAGAAAAAGCCAAAGTTTTAATTTAAAGTGTATTTAAAATATATTGTGAGAATCTTAACAATCAATTTGATACACGGGGACAGAGAAATGAGGACTAGGAAAGATGACATCTGGCTGTCTGGCTTGAACAACTAGGAGTACCATTTACTAGCACAGGAAAGTAGTGGAAGAGAAGATTGACTGGGGGCGTCAGTGTGATGTAGGGAGTTCAAGATGTGGACATGTTCCCATTGAGATGCTGGTCAAGTAAATAGACAGTTGCATAATCCAGTTTGAGACTCAATGGGAAGTCAAAGTCTGAAATGTCGCCTACGGAGTTGTTGGAATATATATGTATATGTCACTCTTGGTTGTACATGAGATTGTACAGAAAAAGAGTATACGGTGATAAAAGAAACAGGCCTAAAACTGAACCCTGAAAAAAAAAAATCAAAGAGTAGCCAAAGAGGTAAAAGAGAAACTGGAATCTCGGGCCATAGGGAATGAGGTTGTTTCAAGAGAGCTGTCACCAGTTACCTTGACTGAAACCACTGCAGTCAAATAATGTGAGGCAGGGAGGAAAAAAAAAAACAAAAAAACAAAAAACAAACAAAAAAAAAAAAAGAAAAAAAAACTTCTTGAATTGAATAACATAGAGGTTTTACTTTGGGACAGACACCAGACGAAGGTGCTTTACCTCTAACTGTAATTCTCACAGTGCAGTAGGTATTATTGCCACGGGGTAGATGGGGAAGCAACATCACTGTTCAAGGTCACACATAAAAAGTGGTGGTGGAAAATCTAAGGTCCAACCGCAGGTCCAGGATGGAGAGATGGAGCCCTATGTTCCTGCTTTGCCGCGTAAGCCCTTGCCCGAACTAGTTTTGTTATTTCTCTTGTTGCTGTTTGTTGTTTTGGTATTAAAATCAAGGGCACAGAACTGGATTCAGTTTATTCTTTTATTGCTTTGTGTGTGTGTGGTAGCCTTGCCTCTCCCAATAGATTTATGAGTTTGCTAAGGGCCAGCGCCAGAGCAGAGTGTAAAGAGGAAAGAAAATAGACTTTGCAACCTGACAGACCTGGGTCATAGTTTAAAAATTATAATGTCCATGAAGTGTCTAGTGGAGTGACAGGTACAGATGAGCCAGGTGGCGAATGGATGTGATTTTTATTATTATTTTTTTGTTTCCCTTTCTGCCCAATGTGCTGTACGGGACAAGATTAAATAGATATCAGATTTAATTCTTAACAAACTATGAAGTGCTAATGCATTCTTCATCCGTTAATTGTGTCCACCATAATTGCTAACATAGTTTAGGAGTCAATCAACTGCTGGTAATGGAAACATGCCCTACCCTGGGACTGAGAAGAGAATAGAAAATGAGATACTCTGCTTTCCCTTAACCCTCCGCAAATGCCACACTGGAAAACGAGACCTCTGCAAATCATGAGCTCCTCAAGGACAAGTTCTGTGATTTCTCTAAGCTTCCATTTCCATTGTACTTAATCTAGCATCAGGCACATGGTATTTACACAGTACTTACTAAAATAAAATAAATAAATTGGATGTTGATGAAGAGGAGATTTCTTGGCCTCCAAAGACATTAGAAGTTTTCTCTCCTGAACTACAAAATGTCATGTGCTAGCATGGCATTCTAACTCCTTAACTACTGCTCTAAACTCTATTTGTAATATAGTTATATATAGTTTATGTGCATATACCATACAATATATCTTACCATCCTTTCCAAAAATGTCATGGGAATTATATGATTTCAGAGGTTAAGCTTGACACATGAACAAGCTAAAAATACTTCCTAGACGGAAGCCAGGGCTTAATAAATATTTTCATCATGATGACTCATCAAGCTTAATAGGTTGGAGTACTGTGTGAGAAATCTCATTTAAATGGTTCAGTCATGCCCAAGAGTGTGGGAATTTATGTGGGCCTAAATAATGTAGACATTTAAAAACTTCTCAATCGTCTGTTTCCCCCCTTTTTAAAGCTTTACAAGTATAGTAACAACCACATAATCCAAGTGTGTGCTCGTTTTCTATTCTTCAGGCATTATAAGACCATAATATCTTAAAACCACTTGATTCCATGTTATCCTTCTGTTATTTTCTGGAGTATTTGTTTACCTGTAATAGCTAATTCTATGAACAGAGTGGCAGCAGCACTTGCACCTTCTGACTCTCTAGTATTGTGAAATAGCACGCTTCTCTCCCTTGTCCCATGCCCCTGCCAAGCTGGTCTCTTCAATACTTTTGAACAGTTCCATTCTCTCACCTTACCCAGACGTGTCCCTTATGCACCGCCCCTCACCCCCCAACACGTTCTATTGTGGAAATTCCACTCCTTTCAAGGCTCAATTCCAGGACTACCCTATTTATTTATTTATTTATTTATTTATTTATTTATTTATTTATTTATGATAGTCACACACAGAGAGAGAGAGAGAGAGGCAGAGACACAGGGAGAGAGAGAAGCAGGCTCCATGCACTGGGAGCCCGACGTGGGATTCGATTCTGGGTCTCCAGGATCACTGCCCTGGGCCAAAGGCAGGTGCCAAACTGCTGCGCCACTCAGGGATCCCCAGGACTACCCTCTTAAAGAATGTACGTGTAGCAGGTGCTCTATAGAGGCTTGAGTTGACTTTAATAACAGCATTTTTTTTTCTAATTTAACCTCTCATGTACTATTATTTGTCATGAATACATTTGGCCCATTAAATATCTCCTTCTAGAGAAGAGGTGTGTATGAGTAAACTGTGAGTGTATTACAGGCCTCACGAACACCAGTGTTCACAGGGATCAAGGCAGGTAAAGGAAATGAGTACAGTAGGTCTGGTGTTCAGGATATGGACGGGGGGTGGGGGGCGGTGTTGTGATGAAATAGAGAGCATGTACTTGTATACAGAAGCAGCTGCTGATATTTTTAGCTGATTTTTGCCAGATCTTTCTCTGTCATCTTCTGAATACCTAGAAATGTGCCTGGCACATAGTAGAACCTCGATAAATATTATTGAATGAATGACTAAATTAGTGCTAAAAGAAAAACCGTTGCTTCCAAATTTCCCAATTTCTCAATAAAGCAGAGAAATCCAAGATTTTTGTTGGAACTATTCTGAATTTTTAATTTTGATGACAACTCTCCATTAAAATGAAAAGCCATTCCTGGCCAACTACATCTACAAGCTTGACCTGAGAGCCAGTAATTTCCTACCCATCCTATATTTGTTTTTTTTTTTTAAGAGGGAATTCATTTATAATAATTTTACAAAAGGGTAATAGCTCAAATATTACTTCTAGCTTCTCTCCAGCTGGAGTCATCAAAAAATACTAAAATAATCATGGAAAAGATAATGTGGAGGATAGATAGGAATTACATTTAACATCTTCTGAAACGTTTTTATTTGGATTCTCACTTGATCCTTACAACAGCTCAGTTAAATGGAAAGAAAGTAGCTTTCAACTCCATTTTACTGCTGTTGAATACATCCAGTCTTTCCACTGCTGTTCTGATTGAATGGTGATTATTTATTGACCCATTTTAAAAGCAGCCCCAAAGTCCATGTAGTTCTCGTCTTTGTACATTTAGTCAAACTGACTGACCTCAGAGAACTCAGAGTGCAGTGCTTTTACCTGCTCAGTTGGTAGCTTGTAACTTGTCCATTTTGGGATGAGCTATTTCAGTGGGCTTCATAAAGGAGCCACCTGCCTGGACATTCAGGAAGGCTGGGTTCTTTAGATATGGTGCTGCATAAAGCAACCTGAAAAGAACATCATAAAGCATGTCCTGATTGTTGCCTTCCTCACAGCCTCATCTGGAAAATGTGTCTGCCTGCCAAATACAGCAGGCTCAGGAAATCAAAATAGAAATGGGAAACAAAGGAAATTAGAGACAAATTTATTTTCAGAGTGTGTCCTTGTCCTGGGAAGAGCAAAAGAATGCCGCATCTGTTTGAGGTCATTATCTAGACATTATAGGTAGCAATCTTCAATTCAAACATGTCCAAGCATGTATAGTTAGCCCGCTGTCAAATCTGGAGATGCGAGACCTAATACAAGCCGACAAGTGTCATGTAAAAGTGGATGACTTTCCACTCCTTATTAAGCCTTCATTTGGCTTTAGATGTCTTAGGCTGCCAGGAAAATTTTCTATCCTGTACCTTCAAGACGTAGAAGTAGTGGGGCCCGAACAACCAATTTTGGGGTTTAGAATTTAAAGAGATAAGAATCCCAGACTGTGGTATGGAATGGATTCGTAAATATGTTTCAACACACCCCCTACCATGTACACAACACATGCACGCACACACACACACACACACACACACACACAAATGCACACATTCATTAATTCACTAAATCTAACTAATAAAAAGTGTTAAGTGAAGCTGAAAATGCATATATCCTTAGGAAATGAGAATTTTCTTAAATTCACAAAGGTGAATTTAGCAATCAAGGTGGATATGGCACTTAGATTAAGATGGTCTTGTTAGGTTCGTTGAGGACTTTGACATTTTTATAATTTGCACTGGCTAGACATCGGCTGTGCCACTGGCTGGGAGGGGACCCTTGCCAATGAAATAGTAGAACTTTACCTTTAAGCCTAGGACTGGGAACTATGTCGGTCTATACCACTATGTATGTAATGAAATATTTGTATTTGATTACAATTGCTTAAAAACATGCAAAAATAAAGGAACTAAGGTGCTTCATAAAATATCTAAATATAAGTTATACAGGTCTTAAGTATAATTTTTCCATGTCTACCCCAACACACATTTGCCATTCAGAAATCATGTGTGATTTTCACACTATTTTCCAGAGTGGCTATGTGCAACTGATGAATCTCTAAATTCTGTCCCTGAAACTAATAATACACTCTCTGTTAATGAAATTGAATTTAAATACAAAATTTTAATGAAAAAAATCATGTGTAATTTTAGAGTAAATAATGTCTCTAGATTGCTGTGCACAATTGCCGGGTAGAGGGCAGAGGATACTTCCTTGAGGTCATATTACTGGGTGGTGGACCCACCACATGCCCCTACATCTTTTTCCAGTGTCCAAACCAAAATCTGTTCCTTTCCTGGTAGCTGTAAAGCCTGGAAAATCCAAATGGATCAGATAAAATATAATAAATATATAAAAATGAATATATGCCTTCGTGCCTTTATTCATTCCACAGTCTTGAGAACCTGTGGTATGTCGGGTGCTGTGGTATACAAGGGACAGAGAGATAAGAGAAAGAGCTGGGAGGTGGTGGCTGGGCCACAGCCTGGCGAAAGGTGTGCCAGATGGAGCAGCCAACAAGAAGTAAAGTAAAGGGACAGGACGATATGTCAGCAGAGTTGTCATTCATGAAGACAGGAAAATGGGGACTAAGGAGAAGAGAAATGAGAAAAGACAATAAAAACTGAGTTTAACAATTTTATCTTTACACTGAAAGGTTAGGGCCTGCAGAATAGCCCTCAGTGAATAGCAGAGAATACCTATTCTGAAACTACTGTGTAGAAATTGTGTTTTGTAGCGTCCGGCATTCAGCTCCTGCCACATGCTTTCTGGGACAATAGTTTAAAAATTGTCATGAGGATGTAGGGTATATATTGAGAAAGATCTTCATGTGATTCTTCATCATACCCTCTTCCTAAGAAGAGAAAAAAAAATAGTGTGATGAATATATTAATCATTCATTTGTTAAGCTTCATCTCTTTATTAAGCCAGGTCACCAAGAAGCTTTTAAGCATCATCATGCATTTTAACTCCTCCTGGAGATAGCAGGAGACCCTGGCCTTTCTCCAAGGCTAATAGCAGAAATAATCATCCATGGGAACATCTCTGCATTGTTCAAACTATTAACAATAAGTGCATTGTCTATTACATTGTCCAAAATGATTTTTATATATGTTTTCACACGTATTCCTGTTTGTCCTCCAGATTCTTCTATTAGCCATGAAACCTACATAACCCACAGTGTTTACCTCTTTATTGTGGACATTGAAAGCCCAGAGCCAAGTTTTGATTTACACAGACATAATTTTTTTTTCATATTAGTTGTAGGATTTGGAGCAAGTTACTTAAACTCTGAGCTTCAGTTCTCTCATCTGCACAATGGGAATAATAGTGATAATGTTAATAGAAGCAATAACAGTTATACTTTCTGAAGATAATTTACTTTTTAAAAACTCTAGTTAAATTGTGGGAATGTGTATATTCCAATTTAACTAGAGGTTTTAAAAAGCAAATGTGTGTATGTGTGACTGTTTAAATAAAAGATAAACTGTTCCCTAGTCTCTGAAAGGCCCTCATCAGGAATCCACATCCCAAGGTAAGCACTTCACATATTATTGATGAAACTAACACCAGAAAGTTCGCCAATCAGGATGAAGGATGTTAGACATCGACATAGTGAAATGACAGGTGTTTAAAGTTCACTGTTGCCTGGAAAGACGGTCGGGACATCACTGCCCTTTCCTAAGCAAGTATTGGTACACAGGAAACCCAACATCTCAGTACTTTCAAAATTGTGTTCCAGATCTGAACCTCCATGTAGCACTATGTCAGTCCCATTTCATGGAGCATTTTGTTGCCAGAGCCAGCTCAAAAATTGGCTGGTCCTTCCGGTGCTGCAGTTGCCTAGAATGTAAAAGAAAAGGAGTTTTCATTCACAGTTTTTTCTAAAGTTTCTCAGGACAGAGAGAGAGAGAGAGAGAGAGAGCTGTCTTGAACTTACAAGAAAAGGATATATGATGTTTGTGTCTGCTTACCAGTCAATCCTTGTGAAAGAATTCGGTGTAAGATTTGCTATCATCGCTATAAACCACCTGGCAGCCTGGAGATGTATAGAACTCCACTTGCCTCAGATTGGAAGGCTAAAGATATTTACAAAACAACTAGACAATTGAGGGTGAAGCCATATCTAGCTTTCTGGTAGATTTATGGAAGCTGAAAAGCAATATATGCTAAAACGTTCTAGAAACTACATTTAGGCAAAATAAAACTAAATAGTCAGATTTGAACAAAACAGAATTAACCAAGGAGCTAAATGTGCAGCAACAAGTAGATTAGAATGTACCGCACGTAGTACAATTTAGCAATTCTACTTCTAGAACTTTTGAGAAAATCACATGACTAAATAAAAATTGAAATACAGTTATGATCGCTGTTGCATCGTGCACAACAGTGAAAGCTGGCAATTCTCTGTTACTTTCAACAGATTATTATGTAGTAAACTGTAGTACATCTATACAATGTGATAATTTCCATCATTACAGTGCTAATATAAAACTATATTATTGACAGAAAAAGATGTCCATAAATACATTAGATGAAAAAGCAAATTATAAAAACAGTGAAACAGCATCACTGTATTTTTCTTAAAATATACATGTATGGAAAAGGTCTTGAATGATGCACAATAAAATATCAGTAAAGAATATACCTGAAAAGGAGTAAATAAGGGACATTGTTATTCTTTTTATGATTTTGTATGTTTTGCTAATGACATAATCAATATATGTTTACTCAGAAAAAAACAATAGAGGAGAATTTCATATTTCTATCTCAAATCATAGGATAGAAAATCAGCTTGTGAAGCCAAGCAGACAAAACCACTTGGGTAACTCTCACTCACAAACTCAGATCTGCAGATGAGTTGTGCTTCTTAATTACTCAGGGAGCCTCCAGCCCTTTGTACTCATTCAATTCTTAATTTTGACAGCGTTGAAATGATCTGCACTAGAGAAATTAAGAAATTCTTTCCACTTTTGAAGATCCAGTTGGTCTTTCTAATTAAACCTACTTTTACAATCTTACTATTCAGACTTCCAAGGTGTTTACCGTTTGAGTTATCCCCCCACCTCTGTTTCTTGTTTCTTGTTAGGTGATTCTAGCATGCTTATCAAACTGTTTCAGATTCTCTTAAAAAAAAAAAAAAAAAACATGAATGAAGACCACCACAATGTATATGGCAAACTATGAAGGTTATCCTCTTCAAACTTACTTAAATCTGTTAACTAATTTTCAAGTATCTTTTGCATAGAAACAAATATGTTCTGCAATGTATTCAACATATCCCATCTGCTATCTGTTTATTTTTATGAGGATCTGGAGGCTCCCAAATGAGTTCAAGAAAACACATTTCTATTATTGGTTTGGCTTCCTTTTTGTACTTCCTCTAGGATGTCACTTAACTGTGTTTATGATAATAATAAAAAGTGCTGAGTAATCCCCAGTGAAACAATTGATTCTATTAATGGATTACTGATGGGTACTGAAACCATCATATGAAAGTTTGGGTGGTTAACAGAACAATCGTAAGGTTCCAAAATATTACCCTACAGATTACTTGCTAATTACAAATGGAAAAACTAACCTTTACTTGTGAAAAAATTCTGGTGGAAACCACCTTAATCAAGAGACTAAATTTAACTTCTTTAACTGTGGAAGAAGCTGATTATGTGCTTTCTGGAGTAATATGAAGTACAAAGTATTGCCCGTAGAGTAGTCTTATCAAGACTGTTGCACTTAAATCTAACCAAGCCATTGGATATAACTTTCAGTTCATGGGAAATACAGAGGACAGAGCAACGGGTCCCTAAACATGAGGAAGAAACAATATGAGAAATCCAAAGTGTAGGCCGTTCTACAAAACAATCACCCTGGTCTCTTCAAAAAGTCACTGTACTGGGGGAAAGCAAGTGGGAGGATGCTTAGACATAACAAACAAATGCAATATGGAAAGATTTATTGGATCTTGGTTTGAAAAAAAATAGCTATAATAGACATATTAGGGACAATTGAGAATATCTGAATGTGAATTGAACATTGAATGATATTGCAGAATTACTGAATTTTTAAGTGTGATCATGATATCATGGCTACAAAGGAAAAATATGCTTGTTCTTAGAAGATGAACACTGATTTAGTTGTGGACAAGGCATGTTCCTCTCAAAATGAGAGAGAAGAGAGCAAGCAAATATAGCAAAATATCAATAATTGTTGAATTTAGATAGTAAACATATGAACATTCATTTTACTATTATTTCAATGTTCTGTTTGAAATTTCTCATACTAAAATGGGGGATCAGAGAAGTTAAAACCAAAAAAAAAAAAAAAAGGAGACAAGCCCTTTATATGAATACTTGGCATTCGGAATGCACTTGCAAACCCATATCATAAAATTAGGGTATTTAGAATTTTCCTTTCATGGTTCCTTTCTTCTAAAACTGCTTCAGAAAAAACAGTTTGAATACCCTTGTGAGACTGGCCCTGTCTCGGGGGATTTATGGATTTTTTTTTTTTCAGTCTGTTTATAACTTCCTGTAAAGCTTCTGGAACCTTTTGGATTAATCATCAATAAACATTTACTAAGCACTTCCCAGAGATCAAGGCACTCTACCAGTCACAGTGGGCTTAATAGTGTTCGGAGTAGACTCAGTCACTGCCTCGGGTGTCAGCAAAAGGATTCTGTTTTTTATTTAGTAATGAGATTAATTTAAGTGATCTCAACTGGGAAATTCCATCTAACAAATGACTGAATATGTCCCAGGTATAAGATTCTGTGCTCTCTTCCAAGAGTGTGGATGAGATTGCTTTAATCCAGGTAATGGAGGTTGAGACAGTTATAGGGGAATGTTTACTAAGCGTGGGATTCAAA